>NC_056726.1:350719467-351026967 GCF_019279795.1 Protopterus annectens
TCAGAGTTTCAGAACTACAGGCTCTCATGGCTGTCCAGCCTTTTATCATCTTCCATCAGGACAGAGTTTCCTTACGAACCAACCCGTCCTTTATGCTTAAAGTGATATCCAGGGTAGCTTTAAATCAGGCCATACATTTACCTACTTTTTATCCTAATCCTCAAAACAAAGGGGAGAGATTACTACATTCCTTGGACATCCACAGGCAGCTGCGTTATTATTTGGACAGAACAAAACCTTTCAGAAAATCAGAACAGCTCTTTGTGGCCTATGCGGTAGGAGCTCAAGGAAAGCCATTTTCCAAACAGACAATCTCAAAATGGATAGCCCACTGCATACGCTTTTGCTATTCCTTTCATGGCAAAACTGTACCTACAGGCATTAAAACTCATTCCACCAGGGCCACAGCCACCTCTGCAGCCTTCCTCAGAGGAGTTCCTACCAAGGATATTTTGGAAGCAGCCACTTGGAGTTCTGTGCATATCTTCTCCAAGCAATACAACCTACCATTGTACTCCAAATCTAGAGCAGGCTTTGCCACTGCAGTCTTGCAGGGTATTTTGGCTCCTCCTAGTTCCACCTAGTGCCTACCACCCCTTTCTTAGCTTTGGGATTCTACCCATCTGTTATGACTGCAGCTGTATGCACGATGAACATAGTACAGTTTTGTACCTACCATAAATGTAGATGTTCGAGTGCTAATACAGCTGCAGTCCAGGTTTCCCACCCTCCTTCCCCTCTAGGGGTATTCTTTTATGGTGTATTTGCTTGCAACTACTGTTTTTTGATTATATTGCATTGCGTTATTACATAATTATATATATTGCCTTCCTTCTGGGGGCACCTGACATCTGGGGCAAGAAAAACTGAAGAAAATGGCGTCGGCTGGTTCTTTTATACCCCTGTTGCACTGACGTCATGGAAGAAGCGACGACAACTGACGCCGGACGTAGACTTTGGAATTCGGCCGACCGAGGACCCGCCTGACGGCAGGAGAACCCATCTATTATGACTGCAGCTGTATTAGCACTCGAACATCTGCATTTATGGTAGGTACAAAACTGTACTTTCCCCCTACTTCACAAAGTAGCCAAGGGCAATCACTTCAAGTTACCCTACAGGGTGGACCTACTGACACAAGACAAAGGAAGTCTCCTACACCCACACTTACAGATGTTGTCTCTAGACTCTTTTGATTCCTTTCAGACACCAGTAGTCGGACGACATGCGTTCAGTCCTAAGGGAGGCAAGGAAACCTACCACTAGAAAATCTTACCTGGTTAAGTGGGAAAGGTTTGCAAAATGGTGTCTGAACAAGGGAAGGGACCCCAGCTCCACTGAGGTTCCCCTTGTTCTAAACTACCTGTGTCAATTGATAGAGTGGGCTTTCTTATTCTTCTGTAAAAGTACACCTATCTGCCATATCAGCCTGCCTGCCCCTGGAACCCCCCCCTTGCTTGCCAGGCTCAACGTAAAGCTCTTACTTAAAGGGGTCTTGCACACGAGACCACCTAGGAAACCTATCCCCCCACCTTGGGACCTTAACTACATCTTAGAGAAATTAACCCAGCACCCCTTTGAACCGGCTGGGCCTTCCTCCTTGCAGATGTGCACATGGATGATGGTCCTGTTGGTGGCCATCACATCAGCTAGAAGAGTGTGAGAACTGCAGGCCTTAATGGCTTGTCCCCCTACACCATCTTCCACAAAGACAGGGTGTTCCTGCGAACCGACTCCTCTTTTATGCCTAAGGTGGTTAATGACCTCTCTCTTAACCAATCCCTTCATCTACCCACTTTCTTCCCCTCACCCTCTAATAAAGGGGAGAGGATACTGCATTCCCTGGATGTGCACAGACAACTTGGGTTTTACCTGGACAAGACCAAGACCATCAGGAATTCTAACCAGCTCTTTGTCTCCTTCCACCCACAGCCTTGGGCAAGGCAGTCTCCAAGAAATCCATTGCATGCTGGATCAGGAAAGCTACTTGCTTCTGCTACTCCCATCACGGAAAGGAACCCCCGGGGGGAATCAAGGCCCATTCCACTAGAGCTGTGGCCACCTCAAGGGCCTTCATGGAAGGCCTAGACACAGCATCCATTTTGGAAGCAACCACTTGGGCCACTATCCACACTTTATCCAAGCATTACAAACTAGACCAAGTTTCCAGAGCTAGGACAGAATTCGCCAGGGCAATCCTGCAGGGTCTTGTAGAACCCTCTTCATCTACCACCACCCTCTAATCCGCATAAGCTGTGGTGCGCTCCCACACCTAGAATACTGCAACATAGGAATAGAAAGACACAGAATAGTTGTGTAAAATCTTACCATAACTATAGATGTCCTTCTCTTCCATGTTACAGTATTCCTTCCCACCCACTAATCCCTCCAGGTCCTATTCCTTACCTGTAATACCTACACGGTAGTAGGTCTCCAAGTTACATACCTGGAAACAACTGGCATTCCTCCTGCTGGGCCTTCTCTCCCTGCTGACCTTCAGGTTCTGAGGATTGTGTGTGCAGATGTCACATTTAAGGCCCCTGGTTTATGGCCCTATGTGTGACGTCCCACACACACTGCAACAGCCAAGCTGAAGCTTTTGTATAGGAGCCGATGTACGAGTCGCCTGAGGGCATGAAATCCCCCACCTAGAATATTGCAGCATGAAAGAGCAGGACATCTATGGTTATGGTAAGAATTTACACAACTATTCTTTATCAGTTTATATTTTTGCTCTCTGACCTTTCCACTTTTTCTAGAATCTCTGTAGCACACTTGGTGTA
This sequence comes from Protopterus annectens, assembly GCF_019279795.1. NCBI lineage: Eukaryota > Metazoa > Chordata > Ceratodontiformes > Protopteridae > Protopterus > Protopterus annectens. The sequence continues at coordinate 350,722,251 of NC_056726.1, forward strand.
AATTATTGCACATCTGAAGATGAGGAAAATTCATGTCATTTCATACTTGTGGAATTGTCTAAATCTGTACTGGTCAGTGGAGGATCTAAATAATGGCCATTTATACTTGATTGCCTTCTAAAGCAGGGGATCATCCTCAGTCTTTTTAGTCGAGTCCTGGACATAGACCTGCATGGTGTCTCTTTCAGAAGGCAATATAATGTTAGCGTAATTTCTTCTCCAGGACTTCATTAGTATATTCTTTTTATAGCTGTAATGCTCCTGAAGGAGTTAAGTTACATGCTAGTGTCCATCCTAATAGTCCTCTTTGTAAAATATTTATGAAGAAGAGCTACTGGCATTAGGAACCTTTGTGACCAACATGACTAGACCTTGACTTACAGGATGACTGCATGCTGAGTAACAACTTAATTTCAGCACTCCCGGTGTCGAAACAGCAACTCAGAAAAGAGAGCCACTGAACTTGTCTTTTTGAGTAAATTTCAGTAACTTGCTAGTAAGTGTACTGCCTGGATGCTAGTAAAAAAGAAATTCAGAGAACCTGATAGAAAGCAATCAAACAGGTGAGGAATCAACACCGACTTGGAATCATTCTGCAGATATTCAGCAAAAAGCCAGACAAGCTCCAATCTTGCTGCAAGATATGACTTCTAGAGGAAAAAATAAGTCAAATATACTCTGAGATGATTAAAATAAACAAAGCACTGAAGGAGTATATCGACTGAAATAGCAAAAGGCTGAAAAAAAATGGAAGAAGCTTTAAGCAGATGTTAGATGAGATGATAAAAATTGCAAAAGTCAAAGGTCAAAATGAAGAAAAGGCTGGCTGACTATGGCTGCTCAAGAAGAGATGTTTAAAAAAATAGAATTGGCGGATACTGCACAAAGGGAAGACTTGAGATTTTCTGCTGTCCCAGAGAAGCTGGAAGGAACAGAGTTTATTAATTTTATAAAAGTGCTAATAAACAACTGGACTGGTAGTCCACAACAGGAGTTGTTAATTGAAAGGGCACATTGTATGTGTGCTCCAAAGTTGGCCATTAGAAAGCAACCTAGACCTTTAATAGTAAAGATGCAATCCTACCAGCAGAAAGAGTTGAATCTGACAAAACTGTGGCAGAAGCACAAAGTACCAAACTTGGGAGATAGTAGAATGTGGAAAATGATTACTCATTGTACACCAGGCAGAGAAGGAGTAAGTTTATCCCACTAATCAGGGAATGTCGAAAAGCAGTTGTGATATGCAAGTTGCTGTATCCAGATGTTTTTAGAATATTCTTTACTGGAGGATCAAAATAATTTTTTTTATGCAGAACATGCAAAAGGGAAAGTATAAACGTTTTCCCAACAAAAAATGAGCTATAAAACAGAAGGAGATTCTGCTACTTATTCTTCTGGTAATAAAACCCATAGAGAGACTTTGCCAGTGAAACATTTTCCAACGTTTCAAAGGAAAATGCTTGAGAGACAAATAAAAACACAAAGAGTTGACTAGAAGAACCAGGTGTACATTGGAAATAAACCAGAGACTGTGGGAGGAGGAGATTAATGGGGAAGAAAAGCATCAACTCAGAAATTGACAAATGTGGGATTGCAAAGCATTAATTATATTTGTGAAACATGACCAAACAAAAACAACTTGGAAATACTAGACTTTTTTTACTTGTTTGAACTTGTAGTGGACTCCAAAGCATATGCCCTACTTCATGTCAATGTTTGGAAAAACATTTAGGAGTGGGAAGAAGAAGAAAAGAGTTAACTGCAAGTAAAACAAAATTTTGTTCTTAATAGTAGTATTTCTATAATGCGTAACATTACCTGTATGCTATAAAGTAAAACGTTTTCCATTATTTTTGAGTGTAATAGAAATACTGAAGTAGTCAAGTTCCCCTGTTTTTTTTTCTTCCTTCTTTCTATTTTATTCTTCAGTTTTAAAAAAAATGTAGGCACTGCAGTGTAAAGAAAAAAGGGAGTCTGATCAAAAGAGCATGATAGAAGAAAATAATTGTATGCTTTTTATTACAGTTGTGTAGGGAATTACTGGATTAAGCCCCTTCGATTGATTTAGTAACAAGTTTTAAGGGGAAGCAAATAAAAAAAGAACACTGAATATAATACGTTTTCTTCTAGCAAATAAATGTCTGCTTGTAGAGGCATCTGTGTATCTGGTTCTCCACAAAATAGTTCCTTCTTTCAATGGCTAGGAGATGATGTTTTCTGAAAGCATTCAAGTGTATTTCTAATTGGGTCTATATTACGTATCCAAACGCTTAAATGTTCGAATTGCTAAAGATCAACCTTTAGCGATCGAACATTCAAATGTTCGAATATGTAACAAAATAATATTAAAAAAAAGAAAAGAAAAAGGAAAGGGTTTAAGCAGGGGCAAGCCCCTGCACTACTCGCTACTTAAATATACCAACTCCGAGATCGCACTTTAATGCACTACGGTGCGGAAACGGGAAATTTTCCATTCCCTACACTGTAGCCCAAGCTTAGAGTTGATATATTTAAGTAGTGGGGGTGCAGGGGGGCTTGCCCCCCTGCTTTTACACCCTTTAGTTTTTTTATTCATATTCGAACATTTAAATGTTCGATCGCTAATGGTCGATCTTTAGCGATTCGAACATTTAAGCATTTGGATATGTAATATAGACCCTTTCTAATCTGGGAGAGGAATAAAAGTAAGACAAAAACTGACAGCAACGTAGGATCACAGGTGTCTTAGCATGGATAACTTTATAGGTTAATCCAAGTCTAAGTGTGGCTGTCAGCCTGGGACAGTTGTTACTACTAGAAGGGCTAAACTTTAATATCTGAAGACGTACACAGTTTTGTGTGTTATTACTAAATTAATATGTTTTAGGGGTATTCTGGGTATGTTTTTTTTTTTTTTTGAGGGTTTTCACTAAAACAGAAAGTTTTGTAAACTGTGATATAGGTTGAAATGGCTATGACAAAAACAACTGTTTAAAAGATCAACCTGCCAAACATTAGTGTATGCATGTAACACAAAAGCTGGACCTAGATATTTAACAAAAGCTGTTACACACAATAGGTGGCAGTAATAACTTATTAACATAATGACAACACTTTCTATATTTTCTTTAAATTTCAATGGTCTCACAGATGTATACAGAAAAGACAATTATATTTAAAAATGTAGAGTGCAAATAGATATGTTACAGGAGACACATTTGGAAAGAATTGAGCATGTGAATTTGATAAGTAAAGGGTTTCAGGATGGTTACTCAGCAGAATATCTGGGAAAAAGGAAAAGGGGAGTATTTATATTATTTGCAAGGGGAGCTCCAATAGTGATAGAAGTGTAAAAAAGATGATTATGATAGATTTGTAGTACTAAGGGGCTACTGGCAAGGGAGGAGGGTTACACTGGCATGTAGTTATATTCCACCTAAAATTGCTATAATTGAGTTTAAGAAAATTTTGGAAGAAATAATTGGCTTTCAGCAGAGAATATTACTTATAGCTCAGGACTGGAATTTCATTTGCAGCGGTTAGAATGTGTCTGGGGGGCTCAGAAGGTAAAATATAATAAAAGAGGGTAGATTTGTGAAGAAGTTTAGGAAAATATTTGTCATGGAAGATGTGAGTTGAGTAGTAGTATCTCAGAGTGAATTTACATACATTTTCCCCAAGGTACAAAAAAATGAACTAGGCTAGCCTGAACTTATTTTTCACAGGAATATGTGCATTTAATTGAAAGTTTTGATACACATTCAATAACTGTTGCAGATCACATGCCAATAACTAAAGTATAAATGCAGAGCAATTAAATAAAATTGAGACACTGGTACTTTCCCACCTAGCAGTTAAAAAGTGAGGGATTTAAGGAATGGCTAGTGGAAATTATTCAGGAGTTATTAGGGAAGATTGAAATTTCGTCTGAAAATATAGCTAGGGATGGAGTCTAAAATAGTGGAAATAGAGAATTATGGTTAAGAAATAACAAGAATTATTTAGAGGGACTGGCAAATGTTAAAGTATTGTAAAATAGGGAGAATGTAACAGAACAAGAAGTGGAGCAATTTCAGAACACTAAACAAAAAATAAGGGATTACTTTATTAATGTGCATGAGTTTAGAACGACTGCTGTTAAGCAACTGTTCTGTGATAGTAACTCCAGCGCACAAAAACTTTTAGAATGACAACTCAGGCAACAGAAAGTAGATAGGGTTGTTGCCAAGCTTAGAGAGCCTATAACAAGGAAGATGACAATATGTCCTATAGTGGTGCTAGAAATATTTCAGAAATGTTATGAAAATCTTTATAAAGCAGAAAAATGTGGATATCAAGAAAAGGCACACATGGAAATATTTATGTAAAAGTTAAATATGCCAAGGTTAGTCGTAGGTGACTCTCAGTTACTAACAGGATAGGAAGTTGTAACATAAAAGTATGATGTATAACCAGCCTACAGGAAGGTTCCCAGGAATAGATGGTATTCCTGTGGATGTTTGGAAGCTAGGAGGGGAAAAAAATGTTAAAGATCTTGAAGGTTTTATTTAACAGTATTTTAAAAGTAGCACCAGCATCTTGGAAAAAAGCGATGGTGGCTGTAATACCTAAAGATGGTAAAGACCCATCAGATCCAGCTTCATATAGGCCCATTTTAGTTCTAAACTATGATTACAAAGTGTTTGTCTATAATTACTAAAAAAATGGCAAAGGTGATGTTAAAATTAAGGGATATGGATCAGTTTGGTTTTGTGGAGGGAAGGCAAACATTTGACAACATTAACAGAACAGTGATGATCCAGAGGGAAGCAGAATGTAAGAAAATACCACTGATGTTGATGGGTCTTGATGCAGAGAAAGCATTTGACAAAGTAAACTGTTATTTTATGGGCAGGGCAATTGAAGCATTTGAATTCCCTGATAAAATGGTTAGGTTGATTATTAGGATATATATGAGGGATCAGAGGCAAATATTGAAGTGGGTGGCATCCCTCTCTGATATGTTGTGTTTGAGCAGAGGAACCAGGCAGGGATGTCATCTTTCCCATTTGTTGTTTGCATTCTAGTTAGAACCATTGTCAGAGAAAATAAGGGACTCAGAAATTCAAGGATTTAATTGGTATGGTAGTCAAGAAAAACTGGCCTTATTTGCAGATGGTATTTTATATCTGATAAAAACAGAAAAGGACATTTTAGTGTTGTGAAACATTTGAGACATTTTCAAGTCTTTTTGGGATACAAAATGAATAAAGATAAAACAAAGGCAATAGCTATAAACTATGTACCCAAACACAAATTGGTTCAGCGATACCAATATTTATAGGGACCTGATAAAATTAAGTACTTAGGAGTATGGATTAAAAAGGATTCTGTTGTGCCAGCTAAGGATATGTGGGAAGAGACTAAAGAAAAGATAATACAAAAACTGAGAAATTGGAAGCTCTGTTTTATGGATATATATATATATATATATATATATGTATATATATATATATAACAAGATGCAAGCAGTCAAAATGTTTTAGTCACTTTAGTTTTATGCACAGGTCATGCATAGTTTTATCAACCAGAGGAGAAGTTTTGGATAGCAATTAATAAAGAGCCGAAGTTTTTTATCTGTGAGGGGAAGACTGCAAGAGTCAAGTAGGATAAGCTGATTCCTCTAATGGACCAAGGTGGTTTGGGATTACCCAATTTGAAGGGGTATTTCAGAGCTACACCATTAAGACTGTTATACATAGCACAAGCAGAAAGCTGTAATTCAAAGTGGAAAGGGATGATGACGAAACAGGGGGCTCAAGAAACAGGAAAGACTGGGATTTTGGATGCATGTCCTTAAGGAGAATAACAATAACCATACATAATATTATAATCCTGAAGTAACAGAAAGTATTCTAAGAAATAAGCCAACGCAGGAATGGAGAAAGGAGATTCTGCCAATAGGGAAGACTGCAATTAGGGATACACAGAATAGGCAAGAGGGGGCTGAAATTTATTGGAGAAAAGTGGCAGAGGAACCAAGGTATTGGAAGCAAATAATTAGAGAAAGAACGGTAATAGAATGAGAAGAGGCCAAGAATTTCTTTGGACTGCAAGCTAGAGATTGTCTTCCTTATCAAGAATTGATGTCAAGAGTATAGGCAAAGGGAAATAGGAGGATCCTAAGTGAAAGACTAGCACTGGTAGAGTTTTTAGTAGAATCGAATAGAAGCTGCTGTTAAAGTATTAAGTAGCGTATACAAAATATTGATAACTATAAGAATCGGTCAAAAGATGTTAGAAAGGATTGTAAAGTGAAACTGGATAAGCAATTCACAAAGAAACAATGTGGGGATATATGTATGTTTCCCAAATATGCAACAAAGTTTAGAAAATTTTGGATCTTTGCTTGAAAGTGTTTGCATAGGTATTTTTATACTCCAGGTAGTCTCCAAATAATTTTTCTTCAAGTAAATAATTATTGGAGATGTGATGGGGAAGAAAGAGGTTATTTGGGAACATATTTTTTGGGAGTGTCATGAGTTGGCAGACTTTGAAAAATTCTCCAGACTACTGTATCAGAATTGGTATAACTAAGGAAATTATTATTTTTTGAGGTGTGTTACAGAATCAGAATTGCCTAGACATAGTAAGTTTTTGGTGAGTCTAATTCTGGTGGCTGCCAAAAAAGCAATTCCTAGAAAATGGAATTGAAAGTCTAAGCTTAACTGTATTAGAGGTAGTGAATATACTAACAAAGAGGAAAAAAAAGGAAATGGATCTTTAGAAAACGGTCAGAGCAAATTACATAGAAAAAAATGGGAATTGTGGGAATAATGTTTTGGAGGAGTAATGAGTTTTAAAAGAAGGCATGATTTGAATGAGTCGTGTGATGTCTGACTGACAATGACTCGATAGATTATAAGTGATGTATAATGTTTGCAACTAAAAATATGTCAACATAGTTCGTTTGCATTTATGTAAATGTACACTTATAATTTAGTAAAAATATTTCTTTTATTTATTTGATTTTTGTTGACCGGGTTAGTCCGACTGAACCAAGCCCTTTTTCAGTGGCGATCCGGGGAGAAAAGCTCCACAAGTAAGTATAATCAAGTACAGTGTGAACAGTATAACATGGATTCTCAAAAATAATAAAAGAAAATCATGTATAATACATGGTAACATCTCATAGTGTGTACAATCATCATTATTAATGTTCTCCACTACAGTAATTAAAGAGAGTGAGACCCAAGTTCAGTTAATTGCTGCTTTGCTAGTAGAGCATTAATGTTGTCAAGACTTGGTTATGTCAAGGCTGATGCACAGGACGGGGAGTGGAAAGGAGAAGGAAAGGGTTAGGAGAGAAAGAGTTGAATGGTGAGAGGAAGTTGGTCAAGGAGAGTGGTTACAGTGACAGATCTAAGCTTTGTTTAGATTTTTTTTGGTAGCTGTTTTGAAATTGTCGATGAGGTTTTGAATGACAGTGGAAGTTTATTCCAAGCTTGGGCCAGGGAGAATCTATACAGGTTTTGAACTATTTTGGTTTTAGGCTTGTAGATTGTGAGAAGGTTTTGTTCAGTGCTATGGAGAGATCTTGGTGGTGAGTAGGGGGAAATGAGTATGGAAATGCTGGGACAGAAGGAGGGAAGATGCTGTATAGAATGTGTCATTTGAAGCTGAGAGAGAGGAGTAGATCATGAGGAAGCTCTAGCCAGATTAACTTTTTAAGAGCTAGGCCGTGGTGTGAGTAGTAGGAGTGGTCTGCAGTGGATTTAGCCACTTTGTTGCAGGTGGATTCTAGTTTCGATAGGAGGGTAGTTTGAAGATTGGTGAGGATTTGTGAGCCACAGAGTAGGCTGGGGAGAAGCTAGGCATGGGATATTGCAATTTTGGCTTTATTGGATAAGAATTCCTTATTCCTGCAAAGGAGTCCCATTTTTTTGGTGGGTTTTCTTAATATTGTTGAGAATGTGCAGGTCAAACTTCAGTTGGTCATCAATGATGACCCCAAGTAGTTTGGTCTGTGATTCCACATTGATAGGGGTGTTATTGTGGGACCACACATAGCAACAGTAAACCCACATATGCGGAGACCCTTAACATTAACCTGCCCAAGCAACAAGGACCTCCGAAGCTGAAACACAAACACCATTCACAACCAAAGTGACACATAGCTCACAACACCAGTGTGCCACCCAACAACAGCCCCTAAGGCAAGACAATGTACCCAACACTTTAGTCATAGGTGACTCTATAGTCAGGCACACTGATGTCCCACTCACCAGGCTGAACAAGGAGAAAATTACAGTCAGCTGCCTGTCAGGTACCAGGATCCGCCACATAACGCATGCACTCAAGTCACTCGACAACAAGTACAAATACGACTCTGTCATTGTCCATGCTGGAGTGAATGACTTGAGATGTACCTCCCTGGACTACATGAAAAGAGACATAGAAGAGCTCTCGGATCATGTGGCCCAGGCAGGTATGACCCTAGCCCTGACTAGCATCCTACCTTCACCCAGAATGATACCGCAGTATAAGGATAAAATGATTGACTTCAACAATTGGCTAAGTTTCTGGTGTCATTCAGAGGGGATCCAGTATCTGTCTGCCTCGGAAAACATGATCGACAAACCACAATGGTTTGCTAGAGATGGTCTGCACCTGTCACCCCTGGGATTCAGGTTACTGGTTAAAGCTCTTGCCACTCCTATAGTGCCTTTTTTTAGGCAAGGTTCAAAGGACAAAACCACCACCGTAACAGATACAAGCATGCAAAATGCTACTCAGTGCTAGAAGTCTAAACCTCAAAATGTACTCTCTCGAGGCACTCTTAAAAATGGAGAACATCGATATCCGTGCAGTAACTAAGACCTGGTTCAAGGCTCTAGATTGCACCCCTGCAATACCAGTTTACAAATCCTACCACACTCTTCGGCCACAAAACCAAGACCGAACACTAAAGGTGGAGGAGTGTCCATATTCACCAAGAATATTCACACCTCCAGGCTAGTTGCCCAACACAATGCATCTGAAATTCTCCAGGTGCAACTAACACTATGTAAGACTGCAATCCAAATTGTAGCTTGCTACAAATCTCCCACCATGCCCCAAGATTCTCACTACACCTTTCTAAACATACCGGAAAATATGAAGATACAACCAAACACCCTAATACTGGGTGATTTCAACTACCCTGCCATTAACTGGGAAAACTATTCGGGTACCAACTCCTTTTCCCAACAGTTCTTGGAATTCATAAATTCCAACCCCCTGGATCAGCTAATCCATTGTCTCCAATATCCTAGACCTGGTCATTACCAACATGGGAGATAGATGCTCCACACCAGTGGTCACCCCCTCATTGGTCAGGTCTGACCATAAGCAAATCACCCTTGACATCCACATCCCACCCCCCCAGTAAGGAAACCTTAAAAAGCTTCTCCAAAGCCAACTTCATGCTACTGAAGTCAGAAGTGACAAACTTCATGACACCCATGCAGATGGGTTCCGAAAGTTCGACTGCAGAATCCTACACTAAGGCACTGTACGAGCACATTCACTCGTGCATGAATCGTGCCATCCCAAATAAAACCAAGATGCTCTTCTCCAAAAAAAGGAAGCCAATCTGGTGGTCCCTTGCTATAAACAAACTATGCAACTGAAGGAAGAAACTGTTGCAGAAAAGAGGAAAATCCTAGGATGCATAAAACTCCCTCAGCAGCCTCAGTAAGAAGCTGAGATCCCTCATAAAATCCTCAAAAGCTAGTTACAAAAATAAAATTGCCAAAGATTCCAAAGACAACCACAAGGCATTCTATAGTTATGTCAAGAATCTAAATGGAAATGCTCAGATCTGCTCTGAGCTACAACAGAATGGCATTAAATGTACTGATCCCAAGGATATTGCCAATATCCTGGCAGATCGATTTAGTTCCAACTTCACCCCCTAAAGGGCCATCTCAATACCAAAAGATTGCCAAATTCTGGTAATCATGGCCACACAGGTAGAAACCGCACTCTCCAAAGCTAAGAATACAGCATCCATGGGACCAGATGACATCCCAGGCTGTGAACTACATGAACTACAAAATGAACTGGCACCTCACCTAAGTGTCTTGTTTAATCATAGCCTCACCTCAGGCTTTGTGCCCACTGAGTGGCGTACAGCTACATTTATCCCACTCCACAAGGGCTACCGTCCCATCAGTCTGACAAGCCTGATCTGCAAGGGCATGGGACGCATTATCATGCAACTTATAAACAAAGACATTGGCAACCTTCAAACACTGGACCCCACCCAGTTTGGGTTTGTGAAGGGTCGATCTTGTCTCCTGAACCTGATTGTCTTCTTCGAATCAGTCTCCAGAGCTGTGAATGAGGGTAAGGCGGTCCACACAGCCTATCTGGACCTCGCCAAGGCCTTCGTCACCATCCCCCACTCTGGAATCATAGATAAACTTACTAAGCTGGGCATAAATCCCTATGTCATTCAGTGGGTTGCCAACTGGTTTACTGACAGAACCCAGACTGTAAAAGTAGCCGACTCCAAATCCAGCTCCAGACAAGTGACAAGTGGTGTACCTCAGGGTTCAGTCCTGGGACCACTCTTGTTTGGCATCTACTTCTCTGAAGTATAGGCCAACACTTACAAAGTTTGCAGATGACTGCAAACTGGGAGCCATTATTAAATCCCCAGATGATGTGGATATTCTGCAAAAGGGCCTTACAGAAACAGATGCCTGGTGCCAGAGCCATGGGCTCAAGCTTAATGTCAAGAAATGTATAGTTATCCCCTTTGGAAAAAAAACGTGTACCCATGAATTACCACATAGGTGGCAGTACACTAAATATCGAAAGTGTGATGAGAGACTTGGTGACACAGGTGGACAGTGGTCTCACTTTCGATAACCACATAACCACAACAGTCAGGAAATCCTTCTATGTGGCACACCTCATCACTAAGGGATTTTTATCCAGAAAAAAGGAGGTCATTGTCCCACTGTACTCATCCCTCATTAAACCCATTATAGAGTATAATGCCTCGTTTGGTATGTACCTCACAAGATGTGCAACAGCTGGAAAGGCCATAGAAATACCTCACTAAAAGAATCACAGGCCTAAAGCAGATTCCATATGCTGACAGTCTAAAAAAAAACTCCAGCTATACTCTATGGCATATCATCTACTCAGAGGCGATCTCTTGCTTAACATACAAGGCCATGTCAAACCCTGAGCTGTTGGACATGCTCCACTTAAAGAAATCCCAATCCCTCAGAGCCACATGCTCCAGGGATCTAAACCTTGTCATCACAATGAACAAAACATGCTGGAGGGATAGGTTCCTGACCCAGAGACTCCTCATACTCTGGAATAGACTGCCCATACATATCAAGCAGAGCACCTCCTTGGCCCTCTTCAAAAGGAACCTTGATGATTGGATGGGAGATAAGAAATTCACCCCGGGGATCATGTCAGTCGCCCTGCTAGACAGGGGTCCAGAGAAGTAAATATTGTGGGAAGAAATATCCAGGGAATTGTTATGGCTAAGCTTGTATAGGTCCTTGGGCTGAGAACCTATGTGATAGTGAAGGAAGATTTAAGATTACTCATATTTTTAGGGATAAATAGCAAGACTTTTGTCTATTTTGGATTTAGTATTAGCTGATTCTTGGTGAGACAGTTCTCAATAGATAGGAAGGATGCTTGGTTAGTAGACTGTAGGTCAGTGAGGGTATCTGCTGTGGTAATAGTGTAGTCATCTGCACATTGAACAAGTGGTGATTGTGGGCAGGATTTATACAGCTGGTTGGTGAAGATTTTAAATAATAGTGGCCAAGGATTGATCCTTGAGGGACACCCATCTTAACTGGTAGTGCAGGAGAGATTGCAGAAAACCATTTAACCAACTGCAGTCCATTGTTAAGGTAACTAGTAAACCAGGAGATTGTGGAAATGGATAGGCTGAGTTCCAAGAGTTTGTGTAAGATGAGGGGGTGGGAGACGGCATTGAAAGCCTTGGAGAGATTGAGATACAGACAAGATACCAGTTTGTTTTGCTCTCTAGCTTGTGATACGGTGTTAGTGAAGGAAACTAGGGCAGTGGATGTGCTATGTTTAAATGTCTATGCTATGTCTTGTTTAAAAAAACATGACTAGCCCTTGGAGAAAAGAATCCCCCTTTTTCCTTCCATCATACAAGAAATTTGTTACTGGCTTACCCAGTTCAACTGCAGTCCCTGATCTGAACTTCTTTGTAACAGAGCAGAAGGGAGCATTAGCCAGATGCCTTAAATTATAAACTGGGGGGCCACATTTTCCATCTCATAATATAAGCCTGGTTGCCTAAGATATGGAAAGGATAATATAGGCCATAATTGCTTCAGCAACTGTTAGGGGACTGAAATGCAAAACTGAAGTTACATGTGATGAAACTCAGTACAGCAAAGGCAGCGGTCATGGCAAAAAATAGTTGAAATAGCAAGAAGCTGAACATACTAGGAGGGAAAATAATGAAATATGTTAACATCTTCAAGTATGTGGGAGGAGTCACTGAGGAGAAGGGAGGTCTGAATGTGAGAATGATGGAGCTAAACTCAAGAATTGCTGAACTAGCTGGCACAAAGAGGGGTAATGTGTGACAGAAGAATGCTAAAGAAGCTTAAAAGTAAGTTGAGCAAAATAGTGGTGCAACCAGTGTTGTAGTTACAGGAACATGGTCAATGAAAGCATAACAGCTAAAGAAATTTGTGGAGATAGAGGTGATATGACTGAGACTGGTAGTAAGATATACACTTTAGGACAGACAAAGAAATAAGGGCATCAGTGTGGAAGAAAGAGTAGCTCTGATCACAGAGAAGATCAAGTAGAGCAGACTAGAGTAGTTTGGTCATGAGCAAGAAAGCAGATGATTTGGTAAAGCAGATTGGGGGGGGGGGGTCAAGAGGTGGAAGGCATCCAGCCAATAGGGAGATGGATGGTATGAGTCAAGACTTGTGACAGTTGGGCACGACTGTAAAGGAAGTTAGGAGAGTAGCTGTGGACTGAGAGAGGTGGCTGCAGCTGATGCAGCACTGTGACCCTGCATAAAATGGGAAAAAGGGCTTAGTGCTGGTGGTGATGATGATTTGTAAGTGTAAACTGTAGGCCATGTTTAGAGAGTTGTGAGGGAAGGTGGTTGTTACACTTGTAGTATGTGGAGTGAGAACAAGATGTAGATATGCAAAGATAAGTAGAGTTTGTAGGTGGGAAAAACTTGGCTAAGTCACTAAAGGAGGAAGGGGACAGTGGTAAATCTAACATAGGAACAGTACTAGGCAAGTGTTTTTATTAGGTCCATAAGATGCCTGGTCAGGTCCACCTTTAAGCAGACAGACTGAAAAGTCTGTGCTTCTTTTTTCAAGAACTTAGTAGTGCTCAGTTCCCAAATCAAGCAAGGCTGTATATAACCCTGTTGTAAACGTGTGTATCCCCAATGAGTCAAGAATAGTGTTAGTAACAGAATGTGGTGTGCAGATTGTTGTGGTAGAAGATGTAAGAATAATACGGAAGATTGGGAGCATACAGACGTGGTATAGATTGTTTTGCAGTTAGGGATCATGTGGAACACTATAGTAAAGTTGTGAAAGGCAGTGGTTGTGGCAGTGTGTTAGCAGAGTAGTGAATTGTTTTGATGATACAGGTGTGGAAGAAGAAGAAGAATGTGGGTAGTTTTGAGTATGAAGTGTTTGAACTACACAAATACAAAAATTGTTCTAAAAAGTGAGAGGGAGAGAGGGGGAAAATGGGTGGGAGGTAAGCTAGTATAAAGGTAGAGACCCATGGGATGACTTTGAAAAGGGGTGGGACAAATTCTTCAGGTGCGGGAGCCAGACAGTAGGTGCATGTGCATAACAGTGGGAATCGGCAGGCATGTCAACAACATCTGGCAAGCTAATTGCAGTAAAGCAATATGGGAGCTGGAGAAGTATGTTAATGTAAGAGAAAAAAGTAATCTCTGTGGTATCCCCCTAAGTCTCAAACAACCATCTATACAAGTGTAGTGGGTCTAAAACAAAACAATGCAAGAAACTTGGCTTTGTGGAAGTTTTTCAATTCCTGTATGTCTAGTTAATCATTATATATTAAAAGTAGAAATAAATCAGAAAATGGTAGTAGAAGTAGCAAACGTAAAAACGTCCTAAATAAAAAAAAACTTATTTTGTAATGTTAATATTGTGCATAATTTTTAACTCTAGTAGGTATTTAGAAGTAATCCAGGCAAGGTAGGCAGTCTGTTTCTAGTCAAAAAATCCGTTATTAAGCATACAGACAAGCGATCCAAACAAAATAAAAAATAAAGAATGATAGTTTCATCCCAAACTTTCTGACTAAATACCTATTATCAGGTATGAAAGTGGTTTATTTTGTTGTAAAACAGTGTATTGTGTACATGTTAACAAATTCAAATCCCTTCCACCATCCTTATCAGTGTGATATTTGTGCTGGTGCTGCTGTACTTACTAAATGTCCTAATAATTTAAACCTTTTGCATGTTAAATAAAATTAATGATGTGATGCTTCTCTTCATTTAATAATAACCTATTTAATAAGGAGTCTGTGAATTTATCAAAGACATTATAATACATGTTTGGAAATATTTAAACATTAGACCATTTTTCAATCAAAAAAATTAAATTTTGGCATCCAGAAAAAAATACATTGCCCAAAACATGATCTATTTCCATAAATTGTTAACAAAGATCGCTTTCGTCCCTCTAGAAGTCTTCAGTTGTGTGTACAAGAACCCTAAAAATATATATCTACAAAAAAACTTACTAAAACTAACCAATATGCTTAGTAAAAAAACAGTAAACCAAAATTAAAACAAGAATACAACCTTATATGTACATTTAATGAGCAAATTAAACCAGGAAAAGTACATCAACTGAGTGCTGACTATTGTGGGACAGAAAAAATTTCATCCTTATAAAAGCAGTGAACACTACGTATAAAATAACACTAAAATCAATACTTAATAAATTAATAACCCAATATAAATTGAATTAAATAAAAATGTGTGACAATTTAAAGAATAGTTAGTACTGAGATTAAAAATCATCTGCAATAAAGTGGAAAAAAAGTATTCTGTATTTAAGCTAAAAGAGGTGTGATGATAGAAACATATTACAACTGAAAAGAAATGATAGTGGAAAATTGGACAAAGATGGTATTGGATAGATAGGGATAGTGGAAAAATAAACTACAATTAGTCCTGTAAACAATGTGGCAATTTTTTAAGTTCCAGTGCACTTTTAAGTGAGCAGTAGTTATTTAGTCCAGGCTTTCTGAAAGACTTCAGCTTTAATTGCCATATGAGTCAGGATATCACCTTCAAGATCACCCATGTATATGGGATCCAGTGTCATCATCGTTTTCTCCTTTTGGCTTTTCCCGTTAGGGGTCACCACAGCAGAACAGCGGTCTGCAAAAGATTGGCAGTGGAGTTTCACTGTCTAATTGCCAGCCCGGTGCCCAACCTTCCACAGAAGGCATACACACGCACACATTGACACTTGGGCCAATTTAAAGCGTCCAGTTCTTCTGCAGCAGTCTTTGAAATGCATCTGAAACTTAAAACCTGTGTCTGTTCTATGCAGAAAAAGGTGTATGGCTAGTACATTGTTTTTACAACTAGAGTGGGTTTCTGCCAGATGACATGAAATCCTATGCTTAAGGTTATTTATAGCCTTGCTCACATAAAACGCATCAGATTTGTTGCAGTGTGCCCTATAAATTACTTTTGTAGTGTTAGTCACCCCCTGCACTAGTCTTAATGATTTTCTTCAAATAAGGGCAATAAAAACTTAACACCTTGCTTTATATATACAGAATGCACAATTAGCTTCACATCTTTTAGTGTTTCTCTTATGTAGTCTAGGTTTACATTTAACAAAACTTCTAATGCTCCTGGCCTTCGTGTAAACAAAGGATAAGTCTTCGCCTACGATTTTAATCAGATACGAGTTTCTTGTGACAATGGCCCAATTTTCTTTAGTAACATTTTTGATGCTGTGAAAATCCAGACTGTATGCCAAGCTGCAGCTATTTTTGCATTTGTTATTCGGTGGGTTTAGTAATATTCCTCTGTAGTAGGGGAGATCCTGGTAAGAGTGCCAAGCCCCAAGGCTCTGGTGGTAGCCGTGGTTCTGGTGCTGATGCTGGCTCTAGTATTGGTGTGATGGTTATCTGTGCTGCCGATATTGGTCTTCCCAAAAAAAATGGTCTCTGAATGTGCAGCTGATGTTCTTCGTGTTTCACTGTTGCAGAAATTACATTAGGGCAATCTGCTGGCAGGTTGCCCTCAGTCGGCCTGAATAACAAAAGTCTTGGGTCCTGCGTTGGTTGCTGTCTCCTCCTCCATGATGTCAGGTCGTCAGGGGCATAAAACATGCAGTCAACACCATTTTAATCAGTCTTTCTTGCCGCGTGGTGCCCGAAGCAGAAGCAGTTTGCAAGTGCCAGTCAGTCGACTCCTGAAATTTTCGTATTCGAGTTTCAGAACCGAAGTCTTCAAAGTAAAGCTAAGCACCCCATTGGGGAAACTTTTTCTTGCTCCTTACCGATGTCAGTAAAAGTTAATAATTGCATTACTTGTGGGAAGCAAATACCTCATAAGGATTTTCATTTGTACTGTATTCCTTGCCTAGGCCCTGTTCACAATGTGCCTTGCTGTCGGTTTTGTGCTAAATTTAATCAATGCACTATTAAGTGTCTGTATATTTTTGCTTCTAAATATTTTGGTTCAAGATTTAACTACCTTGAAATGTCATCGGTTAGCAATCCGACTACCGGAGTTCACAAAAAATCGCAAGGAAAAAGACAGAGACAGACCGTCGAGGTCCAAAACCGACGAAGCTTCTCCAAAGCCAGTCGCCTGTTTGCCGGTACTCAGTGAGGCGCTTTCACAGCCCCTGATACCTGCTACTTTTGAGTCGCAGGCCTCTACCGAGACTCATTCAAAGTCTGGTATGCCGCTAGATCCACAAAGTATTGAACCCGCTGATGTCTCTCCCCTGGATGGGTCCAGAGCCGCTGAGCAGGCACTGGCTTCTGAGGGTGTTTTCAAGCCTCAACATTTTTACATTAAACCGCCAGCAACAAAAACAAGGTCAAAAACAACTTCTGTGTCTAAAAAAACAATGCATGAGCCACGTGCTCAGGCCCCTATGCCTAAAAAACAGATGATCAAAATGGCTGAGGATTTAACTACCGTGATCACGGGTTCCCAACCCTGCCCCCCTGCTAAGAGGCCTAGGCAAGGCTCTGATTATGAATCTTCAGATCAGGTTTCCATTTCTTCTGATTCCTCTTCTGATCAGGAATTTTCGATTCCACTCTATGAGGATTCTGATGCAGAGGAATCAATCCCATCTGCTTCTCCTCCTTTGGATTACTTTTTTGGAGAGACTTTGCACACTTTAAGAGAACATTTTCACTGGGAGAGTCAGGACTTCTGTGAATCAAAAAAGAGGCTTAGGGATTTCCTCCTCCTTCCTCAGCATAGGGGATTGGCAATACCTCCTGTATTAGACATCGTTGATGATGTGTCTTCGGAATCAAGCATGGCTCCTGATTCCCTGCCTCCGGCTCCTAGTAAGCCAGACAGATGTTACAGGGTTCCTGACTCCCACAAATTTCTTTTCAAAAATCCTGCTGCTGATCCTGAGACTATTTCTCAGGGTCCCAAGGGTGTTAAGGCTTCTACAGCCAAAAATCCTACCCATTCTGATAGAGACTCCAGGGCGCTGGATAGATGGGGTAAGAAGGTTTCTACGTCTGCAACCTTGGCAATCAGGGCTTTAAACTGCCAGTTTCATATGCTTAAATACCAACAGTGTGTTATGGGCTTACTGAAACAGAAAATTATGTTGATTTCTGATTGTGTGGAAAATAGTTACAGGATTTATTGCATTCAGCAGAACAGGTTGGAAAGCATACTTTGCAGTGTGGTTTTGATTCGATGGAGACCTCTTGTAGGGCCGCCGTTGTGATTAGAAGGCATGCCTGGCTCAAGGAGCAAAACCTGCCTTATCATGTTAAAGCTAAATTGTTGGATTCCCCTTTTCAGCATGATACTCTCTTTGGTAATAAGGCAGAAGAGGTTTTAAAGAAAATGGAAGACAAAGCTAAATCTATGTAAAGGATTTCTTGCAAGTGCAGCCACCCAGGTTCAGTAGGCACTGGCCTACTAAAAATTGGTCCTTTCCTGTGTCCAACAGAGCCACTCAGGGCAAGCCCAGGTGCTCAAAAGGCTCCAGATATCAAACACAGGGTTCTTACAGGTCAAAGCAATGGGGTGCCCCCACCTCTAAATCTGGAGGAAACAAAGCACAACCCTACAGTAAGCAGTCTCAATGACTTTCTTCTACCATCTCCTAGCACTTATCTTTTGGCAGCCCCCTTGGGGGGAAAACTAGCACTTCATGCTCAAAATTGGCAGTTAATTGCCCAGGACAAGTGGGTATTAAACATAGTATCCTTGGGGTACAAATTTAATTTCCATACTATGCCAGTTCCAAACGGATGGCCGGATCTGCAACAAAACCAGTGGCAGAGGTCCAGAAACAAGTCATGTCTCTCTTGGATATGGGGGCTATTCAGCCGGTACCAGAAAAGGGAGCAAGACAAGGATTTTATTCAGGACTTTTCCTGGTACCCAGAAAAGACAATTCATGGCGTCCAGTACTGGACTTATCGATTCTGAACACATTCCTGGACATTCCAAAATTCAAAATGCTGACTTTACAACAGCTACTGCCTATACTAGGCAAGAATGCTTGGTTAGTAACTCTAGACTTGAGACGTACCTGCATATCCCAATAAGGGAATCATGCTGAAGATACCTCCGCTTCAAAGCAGGTTTTTTTGCATTGCCAATTCTCTGCACTGCCCTTTGGCTTATCTACTGCGCCCAGGGTCTGTACAAAGTGCCTGGCACCAGTATTTGCATTCTGCAGGCAAAGAACTCTGGGCTCTCAGACAGATCCCATAAAGTAAGAGTAGCAGGATCTATGTCCGAATCCAGACCAGTAACGAGTGGTGTGCCTCAGGGCTCTGTCCTGGGGCCCCTCCTGTTTAGCATATACTTCTCAGAAGTACAGGCAAGCACGGAAGGGCTGTGGCTGACTAAGTTTGTGGACGACTGCAAACTGGGTGCTATAATAGAGTCTCCGGCCGACATGGAGATCCTCCAGAAGGGCCTAAATGAGATTGATGCATGGTGTCAAAGCCATGGTCTCAAGCTAAATGCTAAAAAATGCGTAGTAATCCCCTTTGGAAAAAACAGAGTACCCGCAAACAACAACATAGGAGGTAATCCCCTGAAATCTGAAGAAGAAATAAGGGATCTAGTGACCCAAGTAGATAGTCTGCTTTCCTTTGATAACCATGTTGCCAAAGTGGTTAGAAAATCCTTCTATGTGACTCATCTGATCACGAAAGGGTTTGCATCAAGATCTAAGGATGTAATGGTGCCCCTCTACTCTTCCCTCATCAGACCCATTATTGAGTACCATGCACCAATTAGAATGTACCTGGCTAGACATCTCCAGCAGCTGGAGAGACCACAAAGGTACCTAACCAAGAGCATTACTGGCCTCAAACAGTTGCCCTATGCAGCACAATTGAAAAAGCTTAGACTGTTCTCTGTTGCATAGGCGAGCTCTGTCTAACGTACAGAGCCATGTCCAACCCAGAATTGTTGAACATGCTCCATCTTAGCAAAACCAAATCTACTCGAGCTACACGCTCTAGGGATATAAACCTCAACACAACAATGAATAGAACATGCTGCAGGGATAGATTCCCTTCGCAGAGACTTCCCTTACTATGGAACAGGGTCCCGATCTACATAAGACAGAGCTTCTCACTGTCACTCTTCAAGAGGAACCTTGATGAGTGGATGGGTAACAGAAAGTTCACACCGGGGATCACACCAACAGCACTACTAGATAGGGGCCAAGGGTACTAGCTGCTAGTACAAGGGTCTAGG
Organism: Protopterus annectens; assembly: GCF_019279795.1. Classification (NCBI taxonomy): domain Eukaryota; kingdom Metazoa; phylum Chordata; order Ceratodontiformes; family Protopteridae; genus Protopterus; species Protopterus annectens. The sequence continues at coordinate 350,742,247 of NC_056726.1, forward strand.
GAACTACTAAATGGGCGGTGAATACCGCACAACGTGGCTGGGCTTAATATATGCCTTTGGGCAGATAGCCCAGTACCAACCTCTGAACCTATAAGAAACATTCAAATTTATCCTTATCTGGACGATTGTCTCATTCAAGCAGTGGGACAAGGACACTCTTCTTCAACATCTGGCATTTGTAAAAAGGCTTCTAGCATGCCTAGGGTACACCATAAAAGAAAAGAAATCACAATTGGTACCCTCTCAAATAATTACATTCCTGGGTGCAAGCTTGAATACAACTGCCCAGATGGCTTACCTCACACCAGACAAACAAAGGCAGTTGGCAGCATACTTCAAACAAATGGCTACAAAAACCCAGTTATCTGCAAGACAAATTCTGCAGGCTTTGGAGTTCATGGCATCCTGCATTCTACTAATTCCATATGCGAGACTGCATATGAGGAAACTTCAGTGGTACCTAAAAAGTTGATGGAGTCAGCATTGTCACAGCCTGGAAACAATGATCCTCTCATTCCTTGCCTACAATAGGAGTTTCTTTGGTGGGCAGAGACATGTCACCAGAACAAGGGACTGTCATTCACTCTACCCCGTGCCACCCAAACCCTAACTACAGATGCATCAGACTATGCTTGAGGGGCCCACCTGGCAGGGAGATGCATTCAGAGCAAATGGAGCCCAAACCAGATGCATCTGCATATCAACCAGAAAGAAGTGCTAGCTGTTCAGAATGCTCTGACAGCCTTCAGTGACTTACTTCATCCAGGACAACTACTGATAAAGATGGACAACACCACAGTTATGTGGTACATAAACAAGCAGGGGGTACACATTCCTACCCCCTTTGCAGACTAGTCATGGCCTTGTAGAACACAGCCTTGACTTACCAAATACATCTTCAAGCTCAATTCCTGCAAGGAAAGCAAAATACTCTGGCAGACGACCTAAGCATAAATCTTATGGACCCGCACAAATGGAAACTGGATCCATAAATCTTCAGTATGTTAACACAGAAATGGGGGAGCCCAGACATAGATCTATTTGCCTCTCCCCAAAACTGTCAGTTGGACAAATTCTGCACAAGAACTCATCACAAAAAACATGGAAAGTGGATGCCCTATTCTTCAGTTGGAAAAACTTATCAGTCTATGCCTTTCCCCCTCTTCATCTACTCTCCAAGGTCTTAATAAAAGTCAGACAGGAAAAAATAAAAATGATCCTAACTGCTCCGGACTGGCCTCGCCAGCACTGGTACCTGCTTCTAAGGAATAAGTCACACCTTCCTCCGTGTTACTTGCCTCAAGCACCTCATCTACTGTCTCAGCAGAAATATCAAATTCTGCACACTCCGCTCCAAACTCTGAATCTTGCAGCATGGCTAATCAACTAATTATTCAAACCACATCTCTCGGTACACCTGTGATGGATGTCATTTTGGAAGCCAGAAGGCCTAGTACTAGAAAATCTTATGCTGACAAATGGAAGAGATTCTGTGCTTGGAACCAGACACAAGGAATAGACACAGCAAAGCCCAATATTCCTCAGATTGTAAAATACTTAACTGAGATGCTTGACAAGGGCTTATCTTTTTCTTCAATAAAAATCCATGCGTCTCCATCTCGGCTTATTACAACACAGAGCCTCCCCTCTTTTCTCATCCACTGTTTAAACAGCATTTCAGAGGGGCCAAAAATTTAAGGTCTCCCAGGAGAACACCAACTCCTGCATGCAATTTTGTGCTGGAAAAACTTACCCTTCCTCCTTTTGAACCAGCAGCTACTGCGGATATAAAATTTCTATCTTGGAAGACAGTTTTTCTTTTGGAAGTCACTTCAGCAAGAAGGGTTTCAGAACTGCAGGCTCTCATGGCAGTGGAGCCTTTCATGATATTTTACCCGGACAGGGTGTCCCTCAGGACCAATCCTTCTTTTATGCCTAAGGTGGTATCCAGTGTGGCTCTTAACCAAACCATTCACCTGCCAACATTTTTCCCCAAGTCCGCAGAACAAGGGGGAGCGGATTCTGCATTCATTGGATGTACACAGACAACTACGATTCTACTTAAACAGGACAAAATCTCTAAGAAAGTCTGAACAACTACTAATAGCATTTGCTGCAGGATCAGCGGGGAAGGCTATATCAAAGCAGACTATTTCTAAATGGATAAGCCACTGAATTTGTTTCTGCTATTTACACCATGGTAAACCTGTGTCCAAGGGGATCAGATCCCATTCCACCAGGGCTGCTTCTACTTCAGCAGCTTTTATCAGAGGGGGGTCCCAACCAAAGACATTCTAGAAGCTGTTACTTGGAGCTCTGTTCATACGTTTGCAAAGCATTATCATTTACCTATCTTCTCTAACTCCAGGGCAGGCTTTGCCACTGCAATCCTGCAGGGCCTTATAGCTGCTCCTAATGCTGTTTAGCTCCATCCCTCCCATCCGTAGCCTTGGTATTCTACCCAAATGTAATGACTGCAACAGTGAAACACGAAGAACATAGTACAGTTGTGTACACTTACCATAAATGTAGATGTTCAAGTGTATTCACTGTTGTAGTCCAGGTTACCCACCCACCATCCCCCATTCTATACTTTTCTTTCCTTCACTATACTCAAAAGCCTTTGTGGTGTATTTGCTTTTAGTTGAAGGTAAATTTTATATTTCTAAGGTGCACTTATATATTTGCAGTTTATTTATATATATATTTTTGCTCCCCATTTGGGGTCACCTGACATCTGGGGCAAGAAAAACTGATTAAAATGGCATCGGCTGCATGTTTTATACCCCGGACGACCTGACGTCATGGAAGAGGAGACAGCAGCCGACGCAGGACCCAATACTTTGTTATTCAGGCCGACTGAGGGCAGCCTGCCAGCAGATTAACCTAATGTAATGACTGCAACAGTGAATACACTCTAACATCTACATTTATGGTAAGTGTACACAACTGTACTTTCCTGGTAGTTGGATTGGACATATGCATATAAGATTGTATTCTCGTTTTCATTTTGGCTTACTGCTTTTTACTATGCATATTGGTTAGTTTTAGTAAGATTTGTTGTAGATATATGTTTTTAGAGATGTCCTTCAAGAATGCAACTGCAGTCATAACATATGGGTTGTCCTGCCTCAGTCAGCCCTCGGTCGGCCGAATTCCAAAGTCTGGGTCCGGCGTCAGCTGGTGTCTCCCTCCCCTCCGACCACACACGGTATAAAGGAGTAGACCGACGGACCTTCTCTTCTTCAGTTTTCGTCATCTAAAAGCTAGTACCCCATTGGGGAACATTTATTCTCTGCCAGCCGTGTCAGTCAGACAAATTGAGAAAGTTAATAATTGTTTGTCTTGTGGTAAACAAATACCTCATAAGGACTTCCATCTCTGCCTTCCTTGCTGCTCACCACCATGACGACGCTCGCCTGTGCTGCCTGCTGCTGCTTTAATAAGCACACTCAACACCACGGGCAGAATTAAGGACTTCGGTTTGAATCCTTTACAGCGCCACATCATCCGGATCAACCGACTACCCAATCTGCTAAAATGCAAGGACAGGGATCGACATCCCTCGGCCCGCGTCCACTACCGATGTTACTCCCAACGACATCTCGGCCCAGTCATTCACTACCGATGATCATACCTCTGCTAGTGCTTGGATCTACCGACACCATTTTCTGTAGACAAGGTTACACCTGCACGTGGGGCTGCTAGGCCTCCTGTATCCATGTCCATCAAGGCCTTTGCACGTGCTAAGGCCGCAAACCAGGCCAAGGTCCATCCTAGACCTACTGCCCAGGGGTCTCAGCCTCATCTGGAAAGGGGTTCCCAGCCACCTGCAAAGAAAAGGCCCAGAATTGAGCAGGCGGACGACCTGTCCTCGGATGAAGCCTCCGGGGATTCTGAACACTCTGCCCAAGAAGAATCCTTCCAGGCCTACGAGGACTCTGATGCTGAGGAATCAATTCCCTCTGCCTCCCCTCCAGAGGATTTCTCTTTTGGTGAAGTCCTGCATTCCATGAGGGAACATTTTCAATGGCAGGGTCAGGAATTCTCTGACTCCAGGAAAAGGCTTTGTACCTTCCTCTAGCTTCCCCAGCACAGGCCTTTAGCTATTCCACCTGTTATGGATGTCTTGGATGATGTTTTCTCTGACTCCAGTGCTAACCCTGATTCTCTTCCTCCGCCCTATCAAGCCGGACAGATATAGGGTCCCTGACACTCACAAGCACCTTTTAAAGGCCCTCTGTGGATCTAGAAACTATTTCACAGGGCCCCAAGGAGTGGCTGCCTCCTCTGCCAAAACCCACTGCCAGCAGACAGGAAGCAAGGTCCCTGGAGAGATGGGGTAAAAAGTATATACTCTACTACCCTGGCCATGAGGTCACTAAATTGCCTTTTTCACATGTTTCAGTACCAGGATTTTCTCCTGGATGATTTACAGAAAAAGTTAGCTTCTCCTGAGCCTATTGATAAAAAGGCATTGCAGGATCATGTACATAGCACCCAGCAGGTTAATAACCATTTTCTGCAGTGTGGTTATGATGCACTGGAAGCTTCATGTAGGGCAGCTATGACTGGGGCTGTGATACGTAGACATGCTTGGTTAAAGGATCAGTCTTTGCCTGACCATGTTAAAGTAAAGTTACTTGATGCACCTTTGGAAAAACAGAAGCTTTTTGGTGCTAATGCACAAGATGTATTGAAATCCATAGAGGAAAAATCAAAGTCAGTACAGACAGTCAAGGATTTCCTTCAGGTTCAGCCACCCAGATTCAGCAGAAACTGGCCCTCAAAGAATTGGTCCTTCCCCGGCTCAGACAAGTTTCAAAGGGAAAAGCAGGTAGAGGACAATACCGAGGATCTCACAGGGGCCAATGGCAACCTCCAAATCAAAGAAGTGGTGCAGACAGTTCAGCTGCACCACAAGGACAATCGCAATGACTTGATTTTCATTCCACCCACAAAGGTTCAAAGAGAAGCACCCAATTATCTTTATTCTCACAAAACTGGCATATCTTAACCAAGGACAACTGGATTCTGGATTTGATAGACAAAGGTTACAGATTCCACTTCCATACATTACCAATAAGACAAGGCATGCCAAACCTGCCACATCATCAAAGGGCAGAGGCATTCTCTCAAGTTTCCAAGCTGTTAAGTATAAAAGCAATAGAAAGGGTTCCTCCTCAGGAGCAAGGCCAGGGATTTTATTCAAGACTGTTCCTTGTTCCAAGAAAAGAAAACAAATGGAGACCCATACTGGACTTGTCATCTCTAAACACTTTTCTCATAGTGCCAAAGTTCAAAATGCTGACGTTGCAGCAACTCCTTCCCATGCTGGGCAAGGGGTCTTGGCTGGTCACTCTGGACCTCAAGGAGGCATACCTGCATGTCCCAATCAGACAAAGCTGCAGAAGATACCTCAGATTTCTTGCAGGGACAGAGCATTATCAATTCTCAGCATTGCCGTTTGGCTTATCTACTGCGCGTTCACGAAATGCCTGGCATCAGTAGTGGCACACTGCAGACTGCAGGGGATTCAAATATACCTCTACTTGGACGACTGCCTCATACAAGCAGACAACAAACAAATCTTAAAAGAAAATTTGGACTATGTCATGCATCTACTGCAGGCCTTGGGATACACAGTCAACATTCAGAAGTCAAAGCTACTGCCATCCCAACAGATTACCTTCTTAGGAGCCAAACTGGACACAGAAAACCAAATGGCCTACCTCACAGAGGAAAAACAGCAGCATTTACCAGAGTACTTCAAAGGCCTAGCAAAACTCTCCCAGCTGACTGCAAGGAAAATCCTGCAGGCCCTGGGGTACATGGCATCTTGCATCCTTCTGATACCTTTGGCAAGACTTCATATGAGAAAGCTGCAATGGTATTTAAAAAAATTTTGGTCTCAACACAGCCAAGACCTAGAGGACATAATCCCACTTATTCCATGTCTGAAAAAATAATTTTTATGGTGGGCTCAAGCCAGTCAGCAAAACAAAGGTATGCCTTTAAACAGACCTCAAGCAGGCCAAATGATTACAACAGACGCCTCAGACCATGGATGGGGGGCGCACATGGAGGACAGGGCATTCAGGGGCAATGGACCCTAAAGGAAAGACATCTGCACATAAACCAAAAGGAAATGTTGGCAGTGATACATGCTATCGAGACTTTCGAAAAATCACTACAACAAGGACATTTACTGATAAGGACAGACAACACCACTGTCATGTGGTACATAAACAAGCAGGGAGGCACTCACTCTTATCCCCTCTGCAGACTAACAATGCTTCTCTGGGAAAAATCCTTGAGCCTGAAGATACATTTACAATCCCAGTTTGTACCAGGCAAGGACAATGTACTGGCGGACAACCTGAGCAGAAATTTCATGGATCCACACGAGTGGATGTTGCATCCTCACATTTTCTCTCAACTGACGAAGACATTGGGAAGACCAGATGTAGATCTTTTCGCATCCCACTTAAATCATCACCTGAAAAAGTTCTGCACAAGGACTCACCATCCTCTAGCCTGGAAGACGGATGCTCTCTCCTTCAGCTGGAATTCTCTAAAGATTTATGCATTCCCTCCTCTGCCTCTGCTGTCCAAGGTGATACTGAAGATCAAAGCAGAACACCCAACAGGTATTATGATAGCTCCAGACTGGCCAAGGCAGCACTGGTACCCATTGCTATTGACCATAACTCGGACCAAACCATGGCCTCTGACTCTATGGCCCCTGCTCCTAACACAACACAATTACAGGACTGTACATCAAGACCTGAAATCATTACATCTGACAGTCTGGAGACTAACATGACTTCTCTACCTAACTCTCTGTCAAAATCGGTTCAAGAGATCTTGCTGGAAGCACGCAGACCTTCCACAAGAAAAACATATTCAGCCAAATGGAAGAGATTCAGCATCTGGAATGCCAACAGGGGTCAGGACACAGCATTACCGAGTATACCTCAGATTTTAGAATACTTGGCAGAACTACTTCATACTGGGCTTTCATACTCTTCAATAAAGATTCATGCCTCAGCAATCTCAGCAAAATACAACTGTGACCCTCCAGTGTTTTCTCATCCCTTGCTAAGACAGTTTCTAAGGGGAATAAAGAATATCAAACCTCCCAGAAAACAGCCAGTACCTGCATGGGACCTCAATTATGTGTTGGAAAATTAACTCTTCCTCCATTTGAGCCAGCAGCAAGTTCAGAAATGCAATTTCTTTCATGGAAAACGGCCTTCTTATTGGCAGTCACATCTGCAAGAAGAGTTTCGGAGATACAGGCACTCATGGCAGTGCCTCCCTTCCTCATTTTCATCAAGACAGAGTTTCTCTAAGAACCAATCCTACATTCATGCCCAAAGTTATTTCCAGGGTGTCTCTAAATCAAGCTATTCACCTGCCTACATTCTTCCCCAATCCTCAAAATAGGGGGGAAAACCTACTGCATACTTTGGACATACACAGACAACTACGTTACTACTTGGACAGAACTAAGGCCACCAGAAAGTCTGACCAACTGTTTGTAGCCTATGCTGCTGGAGTGCAAGGAAAAGCAATCTCCAAACAAACAATTTCAAAATGGATTGGACATTGCATCAGATTCTGCTATTCTTTCCATGGAAAAGGTGTGCCAGCCAATATTAGGCCACATTCCACCAGAGCTATGGCCACTTCCACAGCTTTCCTAAGAGGAGTGGCAACAAAGGACATTTTAGAGGCTGCTACATGGAGCTCCGTGCATACATTTACCAAGAACTACAACCTGCCCTTATATTCCAGATCCCGAGCAGGCTTTGCTTCGGCAGTCCTACAAGGGATTTTAGCTACACCATCCTTGTCTTAGTTCCATCCACCCCCAGCTTGGCTATGGTATTCAACCCATATGTTATGACTGCAGTTGCATTCTTGAAGGACATAGTACAGTTTTGTACCTACCATAAATGTAGATGTCCGATAGATATGCAACTGCAGTCGGATTTTCCCTCCCACCTGCCCCTCTGTATCCTTCTTTTTGGGTCCCTACCCCTTTTCCCATTAGCTGGGGGTATTCCTATGGTGTATCTGTTTATTACTGTTGTGCATGTTTGAGATTATTTTTATCCATTTACCAAATTTAGCCTTCCTAGGAGGGCACCTGGGGCAAGAAACACTGAAGAAGATGGCCGATGCCTTTATACTCCAGCCGTGGTGACGCCGGAGAGGAGGCGACACCAGCGACCCAGACTTTGGAATTGGCTGCCTGAGGCAGGACAACCCATATGTTATGACTGCAGTTGCATATCTATCGGACATCTACATTTATGGTAGGTACAAAACTGTACTTTCTTGTATACAGACCTGATGCCAAAGTGTGTGTGTGTGTGTGTGTGTGTGTGTGTGTGTGTGTGTGTGTGTGTGTGTATATATATATATATATATATATATATTTATATATATATATATATATATATATATATATATATATATATATATATATATATATATATATATTATTTTTTTTTTTTTGGATTGCTAAATGGTCTAAAGTTTAAATAATTCTATTCATGTATTGTAATGTTTTTGATAAATTCACAGACTTTGTTTAATAATATGTTTAATAAGAAGTACCATGTCATTATTAATTTTATTTTAAGTGCATAAGGTTTAAATTATTAGGACATTTAGTAAGTACAGCAGTACCAGCTCAAATATCACACTGATAGGATGGAGGAAGGGATTTGAATTTGTTAACATGTATACCAATACACTTTGTTTTAGAACAAAATGAAACTACTCCCATACCTGATAACAGGTATTTAGCCAGAAAGTTTGAGATGAGATTATCATTCTGTTTATTTTTTTGTTTTGTTTGGATTGCTTGCCTGTGTGCTTAATAAAATATTTTTCACTACAATTATATGGTCTACCCTGCTTGGATTACTTTTGAATACCTACTAGAGTTAATAATTCCGTATAATACTAATAATATTTCAAAATGTTTTTATTTTTTGATTTAGGATGTTTTCAGATGTTCATCGTGCATACAGCTGCAGTCATAACAGATAGGTTCTTCTGCCGTCAGGCGGGTCCTCGGTCGGCCGAATTCCAAAGTCTAGGTCCGGCGTCGGTTGTCGTCGCTTCTTCCCTGACGTCAGTGCGACAGGGGTATAAAAGAACCAGCCGACGCCATCTTCTTCAGTCTTTCTTGCTGTGCGGTGCCCGAAGCAGAAGCAGTTCGCAAGTGCCGGTCGGCCAGCTCCTGAAATTACAAAAATTTTGCAACCGAAGTCTTCTTGAAAGCTAAGTACCCCGTTGGGGAAACTTTTCTTGCCTCAGACCAATGTCAAAGTTAATTGTATTTCATGTGGGAAGCAAATACCGCATAAGTATTTTCATTCCCTCTGCATTCCTTGCTTAGGCCCAGACCACAACGTCTCGGTCTGTCGTTTTTGTGCTACTTTCAACAAACGCACCATTAAGCGTAGGGCGGAGTTCGCCCAGCACTATTTTGGCAAAAAATTTAACTACATTATGTCGTTGGATACTCCGACTCCAGTTTTGTCTAAAAAACGCAAAGATAAGGGCCGACACATGAGGTCCGCGGCCTCTACTGACACCACGCCAAAGCCGACCACAGGTGGTCCGGTTCTCAGCAAGGCGCCTACGCAGCCCCTGCCTACCGACGACACTTCATTGGCGGTGTCTACTGTGCCCGAGGTCGCAGGCTCCTCGGCCCACACCCCGACTACAGATACCGAAGCCACTCTTGGTGGTGAAACTCAAAATGTAGACAGGTCTGCCTCCTCTCAAGGTGTCTTCAGACCTTCATCTTCTTTTTCCATCAAGGCTTTCACTAAGTCTAAAGCAGCCATGCATTCTGAGAGACCAGCTACACAGGGCCCTTCTCCAGGTCCCATGCCTAAAAAACAGATGCTTAAAATGGCTGAGGATTTAATTACTCTTATCAGGGGATGTCCTTCAAGAATGCAACTGCAGTCATAACATATGGGTAGCCCTCGGTCGGCCGGATTGCAAAGTCTGGGTCCGACGTCGGCTGATGTCGCATTTCTCTGGAGTACATAAGCATCAGCCGACGCCATTTTCTTTAGTCTTTCTTGCCGCGCGGTGCCGGAGGCAGAAGCAGTTCGTAAGTGGTCGGTCAGCTCCTGTATTCTTCAAACCGGAAAGTCATCAAAAGCGCTTGGGGACCTTTTCTTGCCTCAGACGATGTCAGAAATTACTGAAAAAGTAAATAATTGTTTGTCTTGTGGTAAACAAATACCTCATAAGGATTTCCATTCTTACTGCCTCCCTTGCCTTGGCCCAGACCACGACCGCCTGTGCCGCCTGTGCTCGCTTCAATAAGCGACTTCTCAGGTGCCGGGCGGAGTTCTCTGAAGACTTTTCGCAAAAGTTTGATTATATAATGCCGCCGCCGCGAACAACCGACAACGATACTCTAAGAAACTAAAAGACGGGACCGACATCCTCGGCCGCGTCTTTCCCGACACCACGCAAAAACCACGCGGTGCCCCGGTTTCCCTCTGAGGCGGTTATTCCACCGCTCGAACCAAGACACCGCGTACCGATACCTCCGATACGGAGGCCACTCCGCCAGTTATTGATTATCCTCCAGATACTGAAACCGAGGAAATGCCCGAGACCATTGCTGTTGATAAGGTCACTCCTGCACGCAGAGCTCCCATGTCTATCAAGGCCTACACATGTGCTAAGGCAGCCAGCAAGGCCAAGCATCTTACTGCTAAAACCTTACCTCCGCCTACTCCTGAAACTCAAATCATGTCTATGGTCAAGATTTAATTTCCCTGATCAGAGGTTCCCAGGCCCATCCTGAGAGAGGATCCCAGCCTCCTCCTGATAAGAGGCCCAGGGTTGAACCCTCTGACCCTCTTTCTTCAGATGAAGATTTTGAGGACTCTGTTCACTCCGAAAGCCAGGAAGAGCCCTTCCAGACCTATGAGGAATCAGATGCAGAGGACTCCATTCCCTCAGCCTCTCCTTCTGAGGATATTTCTTTTGGGGAAGTTCTGCATTCCATGAGGGAGCATTTTCAGTGGCAAGGCCAGGAATATTCAGATTCCAGAAAGTGCCTTCGAACATTCCTTAAACAACCCCAACACAGACCCTTAGCTATACCTCCTGTGCTTGATGTTTTGGATGATCTATACTCTGACTCCAGTGTTACCCCTGATAATCTTCCTCCTGCTCCTGTCAAGCCTGACAGATACTATAGGGTCCCAGAAACCCATTCTCATTTCTTTAGGGCCCATGCTGTTGATTTAGAAACAATTTCCCAGGGGCCTAAAGGGGTTTCAGCTACCACCTCCAAAAACCCTTTGCCTTCCGACAGGGAAGCAAGGTCCTTAGAGAGATGGGGGAAGAAGGTTTACACCTCCACTACTTTATCTATGAGAGCTCTCAATTGTCTCTTTCACATGTTTCAATATCAGGATTTCCTGTTAATGATTTACAGAAAAAATTGGCCTCTCCTGAACCTTTAGATAGGAAGTCTTTGCAAGAGGCTGTTCATAATTCTCAGCAGGTTAGCAATCACTTTCTACAGTGTGGATATGATGCATTGGAAGCTTCATGTAGGGCAGCTGTGACAGGGGCGGTCATTCGTAGACATGCATGGCTAAAAGAGCAACCTTTACCAGATCATGTTAAGGCAAAACTTCTTGATGCACCCTTGGAAAAGAACAAGCTTTTTGGTGCTAATGCTAAAGATGTGTTAAAGTCCATTGAGGAAAAAGCCAAGTCAGTTCAGACAGTCAAAGATTTCCTCCAGGTTCAGCCACCCAGATTCAGCAGGAACTGGCCTTCTAAAAACTGGTCCCTTCCTAATCCTGAAAGATTTCAAAGGGGCAAAAACAGGCGTGCAAGGAAGAGGGCAATACAGAGGATCCTACAGGGGCGACAATGGCAACCAGCAAACCAAAGAAGTGACACAGGGTTTCTCCTGCCCCAAGAGACAATCTCAATGACTTTCCTCTAGTTCCGCTGACCAAGGAGCAAACAGAAGCTCCTTTGAAAATTATCTTTGTTTTCAAAAATTGGCACAAACTGACAAAGACAAATGGATTTTGGACATTATAGACCACGGTTACAGGTTCCATTTTCATACCTTGCCAAGAAAACAAGGCATGCCAAACCTTCCACAAAATCAGAGGGCAGAGGCTATCAAGCAAATTTCTCTGCTTGCTCAGAACAAAGCAATAGAAAAAGTTCCACAACAAGAACAAGGTCAGGGTTTTATTCAAGACTGTTCCTTGTTCCAAGAAAAGAAACTCAATGGAGACCAGTACTGGACTTGTCCGCTTTAAACACTTTTCTCATAGTACCAAAGTTCAAAATGCTGACTCTACAGCAACTCCTTCCCATGCTGGGCAAGGGGTCTTGGCTGATTACTCTGGACCTCAAGGAGGCATACCTGCATGTCCCTATCAGACACAGTTGCAGAAGATACCTCAGATTTCTTGCAGGGCCAGAGCATTATCAATTCTCAGCATTGCCATTTGGCTTATCTACTGCCCAGAGTATTCACGAAATGCCTGGCATCAGTAATTGCTCATTGCAGGCTCCAGGGGATTCAAATCTACCCATACCTGGATGATTGCCTCATACAAGCGGACAACAAACTAACCTTGACAAAAAACTTGAATTATGTCATACACTTGCTACAGGCTCTGGGATACACAGTCAACTTTCAAAAGTCAAGACTTCAGCCATCCCAGCAAATAACCTTCTTAGGAGCCAAACTAGACACAGCCTCTCAAATGGCTTACCTGACAGAAGACAAGCAAAAGAAGTTAACTCATTACTTCAAAAGTTTAGCAAAGCTCACCCAGATGACTGCAAGGAGATTCCTACAGGCCCTGGGTTACATGGCATCCTGCATTCTCCTGGTTCCACTAGCAAGACTACACATGAGAAAGCTTCAATGGTACCTAAAAGCTTATGGTCTCAGCACAGCAACAACCTAGAAGCAACTATTCCGCTCATTCCATGTCTTCAAAAGGAATTTCTATGGTGGGCCACAGCAAGCCAGTCAAACACAGGTATGTAAAACCTCAGATAACACAGACCATGACCACAGACGCCTCAGACCTTGGATGGGGCACATGGAGGGCAGATGTATTCAAGGACAATGGACTCCAAAGGAAACACATCTGCATATCAACCAAAAAGAAATGCTGGCAGTAATGCATGCCATCGAGGCCTTTGGACAACAAATTCAACAAGGCCGCCTACTAATACGGACAGACAACACCACTGTGATGTGGTACATAAACAAGCAGGGGGGCACTCATTCTTACCCCCTTTGCAGACTGACAATGAATCTTTGGGAAAAATCACTGAGTCTAAACATACAGTTACAATCCCAGTTTGTTCCAGGCAAAGACAATGTTCTGGCGGACAGTCTAAGCAGGAATTTCCTAGACCCCCACGAATGGAGGCTACATCCAGACAAGTTTATACGACTCTCATCGACATGGGGCAGGCCGGACGTAGACCTATTTGCCTTTTACAAAAGTTCTGCTCAAGGACATATCATCCACAAGCATGGAAAATAGATGCTCTCTCATTCAACTGGAGCTCCCTAATAATCTATGCATTTCCACCTCTGCCACTGATGACCACAGTGTTACTAAAGATCAAAGCAGAGCAGCCGAAGGGGATCCTAATAGCTCCAGACTGGCCAAGACAACACTGGTACCCACTACTACGGAGCATATGTCGCAACAAAACTTGGGCCCTTCCCCAATGGCCCCAACTTTTGACTCAACACAACTTCAGGACAGTTCATCCCAACATCCAGACTACAGCTAACAGCTTGGGAGATCCCATAAATAACCTCAATTTACTCTCCAAGGAAGTTCAGCGGATACTAACAGAAGCCCTAGACCATCCACCAGAAAGGCTTACTCAGTCAAATGGAAGAGATTCAGCATTTGGAATACCAACAAGGGTCATGATGCATCACTTTTGAGCATTCCACTCATTCTGGAATACTTGGCAGATATGCTACATAACGGACTCTCATACTCTTCCATAAAAATACATGCTTCAGCTATCTCAGCTAGTTACAACACTGATCCACCTGTGTTTTCACATCCTTTGTTAAGGCAATTTCGTAGAGGAATCAAGAATATAAAGCCCCCAAGAAAGGCACCAGTACCAGCTTGGGACCTCAATTTTGTCCTAGAAAAATTGACTCTACCTCCCTTCGAGCCAGCAGCTTCTGTGGATCTACAATTTCTTTCCTGGAAGACAGCTTTCCTGCTGGCCATTACCTCAGCAAGAAGGGTTTCGGAATTACAGGCCCTAATGGTAATACCACCGTTCATAACTTTTCACAGAGACACAGGGTCTCCTACCTTTCTGCCAAAAGTGGTATCTAGGGTTTCTTTAAATCAAGCAATTCACCTGCCTACTTTCTTTCCCAATCCTGAGAACAAAGGAAAGACTGTTACATACCTTGGACATACACAGACAACTTCGCTACTACCTAGACAGAACCAAGACCAGTAGGAAGTCTGATCAGCTTTTGTAGCAAAGCAATTTCCAAACAGACAATTTCAAAATGGATTGGACATTGCATCAGATTCTGTTATTACTTCCATGGAAAGAGTGTGCCAGCCAATGTCACACCACACTCCACCAGAGCTACAGCCACCTGTACAGCATTCTTAAGAGGGGAGCCTACAAAAGACATTCTAGAAGCTGCTACATGGTACATTTTCCAAACACTACAACCTCCCTTTATATTCCAGATCCAGAGCAGGCTTTGGCAGTCCTGCAGGGATTGATAGCTACACCATCCTTTTCTTAGAGCATACCACCTCCCCCAGCTAAGCTATGGTATTCAACCCATATGTTATGACTGCAGTTGCATTCTTGAAGGACATAGTACAGTTTTGTACCTACCATAAATGTAGATGTCCGATAGATATGCAACTGCAGTCGGTTTTCTCCCTCCTTCCCTCTATGCCTTGGGTCCACTCTTCTCCCTGTTATCCTTAGCTGGGGATATCTGTTATGGTGTATCTGTTTATTGCTTATTTATTGTCTGGAAACCTATTATTGTCTTCCAATTTGATTACAGCCTTCCTTGGAGGCACCTGGCATCTGGGGCAAGAAACACTGAAGAAGATGGCGTCTGGGTCCCGGCGTCGGGCTGATGCATTTCTCGGTTGCCTGAGGCAGGACAACCCATATGTTATGACTGCAGTTGCATATCTATCGGACATCTACATTTATGGTAGGTACAAAACTGTACTTTCTCAAACCCCCCCCCCAGGACAAAAGGCCCAGAGTGGAGGAAGAATCCCCCTCCTCAGACCAGGCCTCCATTATTTCAGAGCACTCTGATGAACAGGAACATTCTTACTCCCCTTTTGAAGATTCTGATGCAGAGGAGTCCATTCCCTCTGTCTCCCCCCCAGAGGATTACTCATTTGGGGAAACCTTGCATACCTTGAGGGAACACTTCCACTGGGAAGGCCAACAGTACTCGGACTCCAAGAAAAGGCTTAGGGATTTTCTCTTGCTACCTCAGCACAGGCCTCTGGCTATACCTCCTGTCTTAGACATACTAGATGATGTGTATTCGGAGGCCTGTCTTAACCCAGACTCTTTACCTCCAGCCCCAGTCAAGCCTGACAGGTACTATCGGGTTCCTGACTTGCACCAATTTTTATACAAAAGCCATGCGGCTGACCCAGAAACTATATCACAGGGCCCCAGAGGGATTAAGGCCTCCACTGCTAAAAATCCATTACCTTCCGAGAGAGATTCCAGATCTTTAGAAAGGTGGGGAAAAAAGGTATACACCTCGGCCACCTTAACCATGAGGGCATTAAACTGCCAGTTCCATATGCTAAAGTGCCAACAGTTTCTGTTATCACAGTTGAAGCAAAATGTCACAACCTGAACAACCAGACTTGAAGGAGTTGCAGGATTTGATGCATAGTGCAGAACAGGTGGGTAAACATACCTTGCAATGTGGTTTTGATGCCCTAGAGGCTTCATGTAGAGCTGCTGTTACAGGATCAGTCATAAGTAGACATGCCTGGCTCAAGGAGCAAACCTTACCAGATCATGTCAAAGCTAAATTACTAGATGCCCCTCTACAAAAGGATGTATTATTTGGTGTTCAAGCTGAGGAGGTATTAAAGATAATGGAGGAAAAGGCTAAATCAATGCAAACAGTGAAAGATTTTCTACAGGTACAACCTCCACGTTTCAGTAGAAATTGGCCTTCCAAAAATTGGTCCTTTCCAGCCACGGACAGACCCCAAAGAGGTAGATAAAGGTGCCCGAGGGGCAGAGGGCAATCTCAAGGATCGTTTAGAGGCAGACAATGGCACGCTCCTACACAAAGAGGTGGTGAGGATAGTTCGCAGCCATTCAGAAAGCAAACCCAATGACTTTCCCTTTGCATGCCAAGCAAGGCTCAAATGGCAGCACCCTTAGGCGGAAAACTGGCATTATTTTCGAAAAATTGTCATATTGTCACAAAAGACAAATGGATCCTGGACATTATAAACAGAGGCTACAGATTCCATTTTCACACCCTTCCAAAAATGAGAGGCATGCCAAACCTGCCACACAATCAAAGGGCAGAGGCACAAAGACAAATTTCAGATCTCATGGACATGAAAGCTATTCAAGAGGTACCTACTCAAGAACAAGGTCAAGGTTTTTATTCCAGACTATTCCTGGTACCAAGGAAGGGAAAAGATTGGAGACCTATTTTGTTCCTATCCATTCTAAACACATTCTTACTCGTACCAAAATTCAAGATGCTCACATTGCAGCAGCTTCTTCCCATGCTGGGCAAGGAGTCTTGGCTGGTAACATTGGACCTCAAGGAGGCATACCTGCATGTCCCAATCAGACAAAATTGCAGAAGATACCTCATATTTCTTGCAGGTTCAACCCATTATCAATTCTCTGCATTGCCCTTTGGTTTCTCTACTGCGCCCAGAGTATTCACGAAATGCCTGGCATCAGTAATTGCCTACTGCAGACTTCAAGGGATACAAATATACCCATACTTGGACGATTGCCTGATCCAAGCGGACAGCGAGCACATACCTCTGAAACATCTGGCTTTTGTAATAATGTTGTTGAATTCTCTGGGATACACAGTCAACAAAAAGAAATTAAGGCTAATACCCTCTCAGAAAATAATTTTCCTGGCAATTTGGACACAAACACCCAGATGGCCTACCTCACGCCAGAGAAACAGGGACAACTAACTCAATACTTCAGAAAACTAGCAAATTTCACCAGGCTGACTGCAAGGAAAATCCTGCAGGCTCTGGGAATCGTGGCATCTTGCATGCTACTAATCCCATGTGCAAAGCTGCATATGAGGAAACTTCAGTGGTACCTGAAAAACCTATGGTCTCAACACAGCCACAGTTTGGAAACAATAATACCACTAATTCCATGCCTTCAAAAGGAATTTCTGTGGTGGGCTCAAGCATGCCAAACAAACACAGGTCTCCCATTCTGCAAGCCTCAAGCAAATCAAGTCATCACAACAGATGCCTCGGACTACGCCTGGGCACATGACAGATCGGTGCATTCAGGGCAAATGGTCCCAAAAGAAAAGCACCTTCACATCAATCAAAAGGAAATGCTAGCAGTGATAAATGCTATTATAGCTTTCAAAGACCTTCTACATCCAGGTCAACTATTGATAAGGACAGACAACACCACAGTAATGTGGTACATAAACAAACATGGAGGAACCCATTCATATCCCCTATGCAGGCTGGCCATGTCACTTTGGAACATGGCTCTGGAATTACAAATCGAACTTCAAGCACAGTACTTGCCAGGCAAAGAAAACACGCTGGCAGACAACCTAAGCAGAAATATGACAGATCCACATGAATGGAAGTTGCATCCTCAAGTTTTCACAGAGATAATTCAAGCATGGGGAAGGCCAGACATAGATCTCTTTGCCTCCCACAAAAATCACCAATTGACAAAATTCTGCTCATGGACTTTTCATCCACAGGCCTGGAGAGTGGATGCTCTCTCTTTCATTTGGACAACAATGACAGTTTATGCCTTTCCACCTCTTCCTCTGCTGCCCAAAGTTCTATTAAAAACCAGAGCAGACAGACCAAAGATGATTCTCATTGCTCCAGATTGGCCAAGACAGCAATGGTACCCACTCCTGAGGAGCCTGACACATTCCCCACCATGGACCCTACCTCTAATGCCTCTTCTCCTGACTCAGCACAGCTTCAAATCTCTTCACAGTCAGCTGAAAACACTCACTCTGGCCTCATGGAAGATTCCTTAACTTCACAACAAACCCTACTCTCCAACAAAGTACAGGAAGTCATTTTGGAAGCCAGAAGGCCGTCTACTAGAAAAGCTTACTCCGCAAAATGGAAACTGTTTTGTGCCTGGAATGAGAAAAAGGGCCAGAATCCTGGAAAACTGAATTTACCTCAAATATTACAGTATCTAGCTGAGCTGCTAAGCAGTGCACTTTCATTCTCCTCCATCAAAATCCATGCCTCAGCCATTTCTGCAGAATACAGCACTGATCCACAGTTATTCTCTCACCCCCTCTTAAGGCAGTTCCTCAGAGGGGCTAAGAATATAAAACCCCCAAGGAAACAACCAATACCTGCTTGGGACCTCAATTTCATTCTAGAAAAGCTGACCTTGCTTCCTTTTGAGCCAGCTGCTTCAACAGATTTGCAATATTTGTCCTGGAAAACAGCCTTCCTCCTGGCTATCACCTCAGCTCACAGGGTATCAGAATTACAAGCCCTCATGGCTGTGCAGCCTTTCATCATTTTCCATCAGGACAGAATTTCCTTATGAACCAACCCGTCCTTTATGCCAAAGGTGGTATCCAGGGTAGCTTTGAATCAGGCTATCCACTTAACTACATTTTACCCTAATCCTCAAAACAAAGGGGAGAGACTACTGCATTCATTGGACATGAAGGTGTTTGCCTTACAAATACGGCTAGGCTTAAAATGGCTCACAAGGGCAGTTAGCTTAGTACTAATCTATAAACCTATAAACCTATAAACATCCACAGACAGCTGCGCTATTTGGACAGAACAAAGCCTTTCAGAAAATCAGAACAACTCTTTGTGTCCTATGCTATAGGAGCTCAAGCGAAGCCAATTTCCAAACAGACAATCTCAAAATGGATAGCCCACTGCATACGCTTTTGCTACTCTTTTCATGGTAAAACTGTACCTGCAGGCATCAGGTCTCACTCCACAAGGGCCACAGCTACCTCTGCAGCTTTCCTCAGAGGAGTGCCTACCAAAGATATTTTGGAAGCAGCCACTTGGAGTTCTGTGCATACCTTCTCCAAGCACTACCACCTACCATTATACTCCAAAACTAGAGCAGGCTTTGCCACTGCAGTCTTGCAGGGCATCCTGGCTCCTCCTAGTTCCACCTAGTGCCTACCACCCCTTTTTAGCTTTGGGATTCTACCCATCTGTTATGACTG
The DNA here is from genome assembly GCF_019279795.1 of Protopterus annectens. Classification (NCBI taxonomy): domain Eukaryota; kingdom Metazoa; phylum Chordata; order Ceratodontiformes; family Protopteridae; genus Protopterus; species Protopterus annectens. Next base: position 350,761,775 of record NC_056726.1, read on the forward strand.
CAGCTGTATGCACGATGAACATAGTACAGTTTTGTACCTACCATAAATGTAGATGTTCGAGTGCTAATACAGCTGCAGTCCAGGTTTCCCTCCCTCCTTCCCCTCTTGGGACAGGCCTGTTGGCTAACACCTCCTCTTACAACCTGATTGGGGTATTCTTTTATGGTGTATTTGCTTGCAACTACTATATTTTGATTATATTGCATTGCATTACTACATAAATTTATGTATTGCCTTCCTTCTGGGGGCACTTGACATCTGGGGCAAGAAAAACTGAAGAAGATGGCGTTGGCTGGTTCTTTTATACCCCTGTCGCACTGACTTCAGGGAAGAAGCGACGACAACCGACACCGGACCTAGACTTTAGAATTCGGCCGACCGAGGACCCCCCTGATGGCAGAAGAAACCCATCTGTTATGACTGCAGCTGTATTAGCACTCGAACATCTACATTTATGGTAGGTACAAAACTGTACTTTTTGCTACTTCTAAAACCATTTTCTGATGCTTTTAATATATAGTGGTTAACTAGACATACAGGAACTGAAAAACTTCTTCACGGTGAAGTTTCTTGTACTGTTTTTTAATGTAAGTGAAACGAGCAACTACAAATAAGAACAGAAGGGAGAATATAATATTAATATAATTCAGTATAATAGAAAATAGTACTGGAGAGAAAGTGAGATTTTATTAGAGAGAGAAATGAGAGGTGCTTATTGTGCCTGAGGATACGAACTGAATGAAATAGAGTACCAAATATATAATTAAATGATAAATAAAAGAGATGTAGGAGAGAGAGATGTATCCCCAACAAGCAGAGAAGTTAGTTCATAGGTTGGTACTAGGCTATCAGCCCTAAGGCCTATGCAAGCCTAGACATAATAATTCCCTGGAAATGTTTTCCCACAATATTTACTTCTCTGGGCCTCTGTCTAGCAGGGCGACTGACATGATCCCCAGGGTGAATTTCCTATCTCCCATCCAATCATCAAGGTTCCTTTTGAAGAGGGCCAATGAGGTGCTCTGCTTGACATGTATGGGCAGTCTATTCCAGAGTATGGGGAGTCCCTGGGTCAGGAACCTATCCCTCCAGCATGTTTTGTTCATTGTGATGATAAGGTTTAGATCCCTGGAGCATGTTGCTCTGAGGGATTGGGATTTCTTTAAGGGGAGCTTGTCCAACAGCTCAGGGTTTGACATGGCCTTGTATGTTAAGCAGAGATCACCTCTGAGTAGACGATATGCCACAGAGTATAGCTGGAGTTTTTTTTAGACGGTCAGCATATGGCATCTGCTTTAGGCCTGTGATTCTTTTAAGGAGGTATTTCTGTGGCCTTTCCAGCTGTTGCATATGTCTTGTGAGGTACTTACCAAATGGGGCATTATACTCTATAATGGGTCTAATGAGGGATGAGTACAGTGGGACAATTACCTCCTTTTTTCTGGATGAAAAGCCCTTAGTGATGAGGTGTGCCACGTAGACAGATTTCCTGACTGTTGTGGCGATGTATTTATCGAAAGTGAGACCATTGTCCACTTGTGTCCCTAAGTCTCTCATCACACTTTCGATGTTTAGTGTCCTGCCACCTATGTGGTAGTTCATGGGTACATGTTTTTTTTCCAAAGGAGATGACTATACATTTCTTGGCATTAAGCTTGAGCCTATGGCTCTGGCACCAGGCATCTGTTTCTGTAAGGCCTTTTTGTAGAATATCCACATCATTTGGGGATTCAGTAATGGCTCCCAGTTTGCAGTCATCTGCAAACTTTGTTAGCCAGAGTCCCTAAGTGTTGGCCTGTACTTCTGAGAAGTAGATGCCAAACAAGAGTGGTCCCAGGACTGAACCCTGAGGTACTCCACTTGTCTGAAGCTGGATTTGGAGTCGGCTACTTTTACAGTCTGGGTTCTGTCAGTAAACCAGTTGGCAACCCATCGAGTGACGTAGGGATTTATGCCCAGCTTAGTAAGTTTATCTATGATTCAAGAGTGGGGGATGGTGTTGAAGGCCTTGGCGAGGTCCAGATAGGCTGTGTGGACCTCCTTACCCTCATCCACAGCTCTGCAGACCGACTTGAAGAAGTCAATCAGATTCAGGGGACAAGATCAGCCCTTCACAAACCCAAACTGGGTGGGGTCCAGTGTCTGGAGGTTGCCAATGTCTTTGTTTAAAAGTTCCATGATAATGTGTTCCATGCCCTTGCAGATCAGGCTTGTCAGACTGATGGGATGGTAGTTCCCGGGATCCAAGGTGGATCCCCCCTTGTGTTGCGGGATAACTGTAGCTGTGCGCCACTCAGTGGGCACGAAGCCTGAGGTGAGGCTATGATTAAACATGACATTTAGGTGGGGTGCCAGTTCATTTTGTAGTTCATGTAGTACACAGCCTGGGATGTCATCTTGTCCCATGGATGCTGTATTCTTAGCTTTGGAGAGTGCTGTTTCTACCTGTGTGGCTGTGATTATCGGAATTTGGCAATCATTTGGTATTGAGATGGGCCCTTTAGGGGGTGAGAGGTGAGTGAAATTGGCACTAAATCTATCAGCCAGGATATTGGCAATATGCTTGGGATCAGTATATTTAATGCCATTCTGTTGTAGTTCACAGCAGATCTGAGCATTGCCATTTAGATTCTTGACATAACTATAGAATGCCTTGTGGTTGTCTTTGGAGTCTTTGGCAATTTTATTTTCGTAACTAGCTTTTGAGGATTTTATGAGGGATCTCAGCTTCTTACTGAGGCTGCTGAGGGAGTTTTTTGCATCCTGGGATTTTCCTCTTTTCTGCAACAGTTTCTTCTTTCTGTTGTATAGTTTGTTTATAGCAGGGGACCACCAGATTGTCTTTCTTTTTTTGGAGAAGAGCATCTTGGTTCTAGTTGGGATGGCATGATTCATGCACGAGTGAATGTGTTCGTACAGTGCCTTAGTGTAGGATTCTGCAGTCGAACTTCCAGATCCCGTGTGCGTGGGTGTTGTGAAGTTTGTCACTTCTGACTTCAGTAGCATGAAGTTGGCTTTGGAGAAGATTTTTAAGGAGGTTTCCTTACTGGGGGTGGGGGTGGGATGTGGATGTCAAGGGTGATTTGCTTATGGTCAGACCTGACCAATGAGAGGGTGATCACTGGTGTGGAGCATCTATCTCCCATGTTGGTAATGACCAGGTCTAGGATATTGGAGCCCCTGGTGGGACAATGGATTAGTTGATCCAGGGCGTTGGAATTTATGAATTCCAGGAACCGTTGGGAAAAGGAGTTGGTACCCGAGTAGTTTTCCCAATTAATGGCAGGGTAGTTGAAATCACCTAGTATTAGTGTGTTTGGTTGTATCTTAATATTTCCCAGTATGTTTAGGAAGGTGTAGTGAGAATCTTGGGGTATGGTGGGGGATCTGTAGCAAGCTACAATTTGGATTGCAGTCTTACCTAGTGTTAGTTGCACCTGGAGAATTTCAGATGCATTGTGTTGGGCAACTAGCCTGGAGGTGTGAATATCCTTGGTGAATATGGACACTCCTCCACCTTTAGTGTTTCGGTCTTGGTTTTGTGTCCAAAAAGTGTGGTAAGAATTGTAGCCTGGTATTGCAGGGGTGCTCTCTGGAGCATTGAACCAGGTCTCAGTCACTGCACAGATATTGATCTCCATTTTTAGGAGTGCCTCAAGAGAGTGCATTTTGAGATTTAGACTTCTAGCATTGAGTAGCATTACCTTCAGATTTTGCATGCTTATATCTGTTATGGTGGTGGTTTTATCCTTTGAACCTTGTCTAAAAAGGCACTATAGGGGTGGCAAGAGCTTTAGCCAGTAACCTGAATCCCAGGTGTGACAAGTGCAGACCATCTCTGGCAAAGCATCGTGGTTTGTCGATCATGTCTTCCCAGGCAGACAAATACTGGATCCCCTTTGAATGACACCAGAAGCTTAGCCAATTGTTGAAGTCAATCATTTTGTCCTTATACTGTGGCATCATTCTGGGTGAAGGCAGGATGTTACTCAGGGCTAGGGTCATACCTGCCTGGGTCACATGATCCAAGAGCTCTTCCATGTCTCTTTTCATGTAGTCCAGGGAGGTACGTCTCAAGTCATTTACTCCAGCATGGACAATGACAGAGTTGTATTTGTACTTGTTGTGGAATGACTTGAGTGCATGCGTTATGTGGCGGATCCTGGCACTCGACAGGCAGCTGACTGTAATTTTCTCCTTGTTCTAGTCTATTTTAAAGGCAGGAGGATTGTCTGGAACATTGGTTCAGAGTGTTATACTGCAGTGAGAATGAATCTGAGGGCTATTCTAATAAAACCTGGATATTTTCCTGTGGAGGAATTCAGTTTGGAGTGACTACAGGGGAGAGCATCTGTATGATATAGACATTAATTCCTACTTTTTGCCATATCTGTTATGTCATGTCTGTGTTATCTGGAGCTTATCTCCCCGGGCCTCCGCTGAAAATGGACACATATCCAGTCGGACTATACCAGTCAACAAATGTAAAATAAATATAAATAAATAAATTGGAGAAAGCAATTAGCGAGCAGTTTGGAAACAAGTTTTTCCCTGTTTTATGGGGGCTGTAGGACTTTTCAGAAAATGTTTGTGCATGCGTTTTGCTTTTTTAACATTTTTATTAAATTGTCATTTAAGACATAGGCGCAGCTATATTAATAGAAAATAAGTCAAACTATATTGATGTTTTTTCACGCATTATACATTACATAAATGCTTTCGTTCTTCATAACATCCGTCATTCACTCCACCATTACATAAATTGTTAAATTCCTGACTTCTCTTAAACTTCACAACTCCTCAACATTGTTCTGCATGTATTGTTCTCACAAATTCCATTTACATCTACGTATTTGTCCTTTGTCTCATTCTCTTTTCTAAATATCCTTTTTTAAGTTCTCTTATCTATTTAAAAGTATTCAGCACTTTAATTGCAGTTGGTTTATGTTATGATTTCCATTTTCTAGTAACTGTCTTTTTTGGCAGCCAGTAGCCTTAAACTTAATATATAGGGCGTTGCCATGTCTAGGCATTTCAGTTCCGGTGTCCCAGCTAAAAACAATCATTTCCTTAATTACCTTCTGTATGGTTTCTGCTTTTGTCAAGAAAGTTAATTTTGGTTCATTTTGTTGTGAAAGAAAAATGTCTGCATCACTGCCTTTTGGTTTATCATAAAATAAAAATGTCCCTCCCTCTTGTCATAAGGATCATAAGAGATTCTAGGCTATTGACCTGGAGGCCATTTCAAGCCTAGTTGTTTTATCCCAATATAATACCATAGATACTGTAGTCAGTACCTAGGAATGTATTAGTAATGCCTGCCCATGTCCATAGGATCATAGGAGGTTACTAGGCTAATGGCCGTGGGGCCCCTTACAAACCTAGCCAAGAGTTAATCCCCAGTAAGAAACCTCAGTCCGCACCTGTCAATGAGGGACACAGGTGGAACCCCTGGGACAAATTTGCTGTCTGTTGATTACCAGCCCCCTCCCAGTTGATCAGCCCATTTGTTCCCCATCACTGTGGTAACGGTAAACCCGGACTGGCTGTTTTTCAGACAGCTGTTGGGTGGTTTGACAGTTTTTTGTTGTTTAAGCCCTGGTAGCTACATGTACCAAGCGAAGCACAATGGAGGGAGTATGCTTGACCAGATATGCCATCCCATCACTTCCAATAGGGGTGTTCCCAACAGGCATCCCTGTGGTACTTTTTCTAGTATCCAGCAAGGAAACAGCACCACTCAGTGTACCTCTGAGAATACTTATCTCATTCCACCTCCAGGAAGAGGCAAGTGACCCACACCCCTTCATTCCTTACGTGATGGGACAGATATTCAACCAGTTACTTGAATTGTAGTCTTAAGCTCCATCCCTCTGCTCCACACAGCCAGGTTATCCTTGAACATTTGGTAAATTAATGTACAACTATATCTCCAGATTTACCTCACTAGGACGACATATCACAATGTTGAAACAAGGAAGCTGACTGCAAAAAGTTGATATCAGAAATGCCAACACCAAACTATGCATGCAGAAGTAAAATCCTTGCTGAATGCACCTAAGAAAAAAAAAAAAGTAACATCTTTTTTTGCACTGGGCAAGACCCCTTGCACCCCTCATGTGGGCGGCTGTGTCCAAACCCCCCCCCCCGCTAATTATGTATACTAACTCTGAGATTGCACAGTTTCCATAGTAAGGGAATATTCCCTCACCCTGGGATTGTTGATGTCACACAACTGTCAAACTTTTGCAGTCAACTTTCTTGCAGTTTATATTCTGGTGTATCAACCTATTGAGTTGTTGCTACACACACACACACACACACACACACACACACACACACACACACACACACACACACACACACACACACACACAGATGTGTATTCTTTGAGAAGCAAAGGTAAGTAAGATTGTGTGTTATTTAAATGCAGCTTCAGTTATTTATGTGTGCATGTATTTTATTTGTGTTTTGTCTTTTTGCCCCTGCTACCTGCCAGTCGGCTCCCTCCCAAAGTCTCAGCCCATTCATTCCCCCATCACTGGAAGTAAGGGTCAGGTGGGAGGAACTATCACATAGCAGTGTTCATTGGTGATATGAAATGTTTGCTTTTTAACCCTAGTCCTCGTGTATGCTGCTACTGTGGCAACCCATTGGTGTGGCGTGCATTGGGCATCAGCTCTGCACCACCTTTCACTTCCACAAAGGGACTGATGTCAGCAGAACTGCTTCACCCACCCACAGGAAACACAAGCGTTCCTGTTTTCCTGGTCTCCAGGGAAGTCAACCAGCATGCGTGCATGATTCCCAGTGCCTGGACCCCTTCCCCCAAGAGCAGGCACGTCCATCCTACCTACTTGTGTCATCAAACAACCAAAGCTGTATATGAGCTTAGGTCTCCTGGATGTATTCAGGGCTTTATATCCCTGTATGCTACTGGCACAGGCTGTTTATTAATTCTTTTGTCTGTGTACCGTTGGGCCATCAGAGATTTCTTCCCTCTTTAAACCATGAACATCTCTCTGCATACTGGAAGTGGCCCAAAAGATAGATGCGCATTGAGGAGGTGTAAAGGATCTGTTTAATGACCAATTTTACTTGCAACACTTTTAGCTGTTGCATGTTACATTGCAGCACAGCAATCATTTTGTCTATGTTAGTTTGGAAGCTGTCTTGAGAAAGTAAAGTATGTCAGATTATATTCATATTTTCACAAAGTCCGTAGATTTCTTGTCTTATCATAACTTCTATTTCCTGTCTCTTTCTGCTTCTTTGGATCCAGCCATTCAAGGTAACAGTCCCTGTACTATTTTTCGTTCTGTGCATGCTCTGATTAGTAGTGCTATGTTGAAGAAATAGTTTAACAGAATGAGTGCTAATACTGTATGTAGCCTTTACTTAACTAGTATTTAATATTTTAATAGTAATTACTTTAGTGTAAAACATACAGGTAAACTAGTAAAAGAACAAACTAATTTGTAAATTTCAAACATGCATGTTTGGAACTGTTCTTTTAAGTAGAGCATTCATCTTGTGGTTTTTGTGGCTTTTTACTCTTGGATTTAATTTGTAAATTTATTTAGTTTTCTGATTTCTATCAGTTGTATTCATGTAGTTTGCTTTATATGTCCTATGTTTTGTCCATTCCTTAGAATATACTTCTGTTTACACTGTAGCGATTTAGTCATCAGATGTGAAGCCTGTTAAGGAACAGAGTAAATGTTTCCACCTTAGGTAATTTGAGTTTGTAAATGACATAGTACTGTGATGTTATATTAACTAAAGAATGTTTGTACAGATGGTCTCATGGGAATGTTTCTGAAGCGGCTTTCCTCTCAGCTGATTCTGTTACAAGCTTGGATTGCTCATTTGTGGAAGTTGTTTTATGATGCCAGAAAGCCCCGAAGCCAGGTGAAGAATGAGATCACAATTGACAACCTAGCAAGAGATGAGTTCAACCTGCAAAAGATGATGGTGATGGTAACAGCTTCTGGGAAGGTAAGAACAAGTTGACATAGAGAAGGTAGTGACTATCTTTTTAAGTCGTGGTTATAGTTTCCTGTGTTGTTAAGTATGATGTTCATTGTGCATACAGCTGCAGTCATAACAGATGGGTTATCCTGCCATCAGGTCGGCCGAATTCCAAAGTCTAGGTCCGGGGTCGGTTGCCATCGCTTCCTCCCTGACGTCAGTGCGGCAGGGGTATAAAAGAGGCAGCCGACGCCATTTTCTTCATTCTTTCTTGCCGCGCGGTGCCCGAAGCAGAAGCAGTTCGCAAGTGCCGGTCAGCCAGTACCTGAGATTTACGAAAGTATTTCAGCCGAAGTCTTCTTGAAAGCCAAGTACCCCGTTGGGGAAACTTCTTGCCTCAGACCGATGTCAGACAAAGTTAATAATTGCATTTCATGTGGGAAGCAAATACCGCATAAGGATTTCCACTCTTACTGTATACCTTGCTTAGGCCCAGACCACGATGTCTCGGCCTGCCGTTTTTGTGCTAGATTCAACAAACGCACTATTAAGCGTCGGGCGGAGTTCACCCTTCACTTTTTTGGCAAAAAATTTAATTATATTATGTCGTCGGATACTCCGACTCCAGTTTTGAGCAAAAAACGCAAAGATAAGGACCGACATACGAGGTCCGCACCACCTACTGATACTACACTAGGGCCAACTACCGGTTCTCCGGTACTCAGCGAGGCGCCTACGCAGCCCCTGAGTACCGATGACAATGCATTACCGGTGTCTTCAGTACCCGAAGCCACAGGCTCCTCGGCCCCCATTCCTACTACAGATGCCAACGCCACTCCTGGAGGGGAAACTCAGAATTTAGACAGGCCTGCCATTTCTCAATGGGTCTTCGGGCCTTCCTCCTTCTCTATTAAAGCCTTCACTAAATCTAGAACAGCCATGAAAACCAAAAAACAGGTTCCTCAGACACCCTCTCAAGGCACCATGCCTAAAAAACAGATGCTTGAAATGGCTGAGGATTTGATTACTCTTATCAGGGGTTCTCAACCCCCCTCTGTCAAAAGGCCCAGATTAGAGGAAGACTACCCTTCCTCAGATCAAGCTTCTATTACCTCAGAACTATCTGAGGACCAGGATTGTGCTTATTCTCCATTCGAAGACTCCGATGCAGAGGAGTCTATTCCCCTCGGTCTCCCCCCCTGAGGACTTCTCTTTTGGGGAAACCCTGCATACATTGAGGGAACACTTTCACTGGGAAGGCCAAGATTACTCAGATTCCAAGAAAAGGCTCAGGGAATTTCTTCTGCTCCCCCAGCATAGGCCTCTGGCTATCCCTCCTGTTATAGATATATTGGATGATTTGTACACAGAAGCCAGCCTTAATCCTGATTCTTTGCCTGCAGCTCCTGTTAAACCAGACAGGTATTACCAGGTTCCTGTTTCTTACCAGTTCCTATATAAAAGCCATACTTCTGACCCAGAAACTATTTCACAGGGTCCCAAGGGAATTAAGGCCTCTACTGCTAAAAACCCATTACCTTCAGAGAGAGATTCCAGATCTTTAGAAAGGTGGGGGAAAAAGGTGTACACCTCGGCCACTTTAACCACGAGGGCATTAAACTGTCAGTTCCATATGTTAAAGTATCAACAGTTTTTGATATCTCAGCTGAAAAGCAAGATGTAATTATATTATGTTGTCGGATACTCCGACTCCAGTTTTGAACAAAAAACAACAAATAAACCAAAAAATAACAACCAGATTTAAAAGAGTTGCAGGATTTGTTGCATGGTGCAGAGCAAGTGGGTAAACATACCTTGCAGTGTGGTTTTGATGCTTTAGAGGCCTCATGTAGAGCTGCTGTTACGGGGTCTGTTATACGTAGGCATGCTTGGCTCAAAGAGCAAACCTTACCAGATCATGTCAAAGCTAAATTATTAGATGCACCTCTTCAAAAAGATGGATTGTTTGGTGTTAAAGCAGAGGAGGTACTAAAGAAAATGGAGGAAAAAGCGAAATCAATGCAAACAGTGAAAGATTTCCTGCAGGTACAGCCTCCACGTTTCAGCAGAAACTGGCCTTCAAAAAATTGGTCCTTTCCAGCCACGGACAGACCTCAAAGGGGCAGATACTGGCGTCCAATGGGTAGAGGGCAACCTCAAGGATCTTTCAGAGCAAGACAGTGGCAAGCACCAACCCCAAGAGGTGGAGAAGATAGATCACAGTCTTTTAGAAAACAGACACAATGACTTCCCCCTACACCTGCCAAGCAAAGCTTTAATGGCAGCACCTTTGGGCGGAAAACTGACATTATTCTCAAAATTGGCATATTGTTACAAAAGACAAATGGATTCTGGACATTATAGACAGAGGCTACAGGTTCCACTTTCACACCCTTCCAAAATGAGAGGCATGCCAAACCTGCCACAAAATCAAAGGGCAGAGGCACAAAAACAAATTTCATCTCTCATGGACATGAAAGCAATTCAAGAGGTACCTGCAAAAGAACAAGGCCAAGGGTTTTATTCCAGACTATTCCTGGTACCAAGGAAAGACAAAGATTGGAGACCTATCTTAGACCTATCCATCCTAAACACATATCTACAGGTGCCAAAATTCAAGATGCTCACATTACAGCAGCTTCTTCCCATGCTGGGCAAGGAGTCTTGGCTGGTAACATTGGACCTCAAGGAGGCATACCTGCATGTCCCTATCAGACAAAATTGCAGAAGATACCTCAGATTTCTTGCAGGTTCAACCCATTACCAATTCTCTGCATTGCCCTTTGGCTTATCTACTGCACCCAGAGTGTTTATGAAATGCCTGGCATCAGTAATCGCCTTCTGCAGACTACAAGGGATACAAATCTACCCATACCTGGACGACTGCCTGATCCAAGCGGACAGCAAGGACAATACTACTGCAGCACCTGGCGTTTGTAATAAAACTGTTGAACTTCCTGGGATATACAGTCAACAAAAAGAAATCAAAATTAATACCCTCTCAACAAATAATTTTCCTGGGTGCCAGCTTGTATACAACCACCCAGATGGCCTACCTCACGCCAGACAAGCAAGGGCACCTGTCTCTATACTTCAGAAAAATGGCAACTTACACCAAGCTAACTGCAAGGAAAGTCCTGCAGGCTCTGGGATTCATGGCATCTTGCATCCTACTAATCCCATGTGCAAAGCTGCATATGAGGAAACTTCAGTGGTACCTAAAAAACTTATGGTCTCAACACAGCCACAGCTTGGAAGCAATTATACCACTCATTCCATGCCTTCAAAAGGAATTTCTGTGGTGGGCTCAAGCTTGCCAAAGAAACGCAGGTCTTCCTTTCTGTGTACCGCAAGCAACTCAAATCATCACAACAGACGCCTCGGACTATGCCTGGGGAGCACACATGACAGATCAGTGCATTCAGGGAAAATGGACCCAAAAAGAGAAGCACCTTCACATCAACCAAAAGGAAATGCTAGCCGTGCAAAAGGCTATTATGACCTTCAAAGACCTACTGCATCCAGGCCAGCTATTGATAAGGACAGACAACACCACAGTGATGTGGTACATAAACAAACAGGGGGAACTCATTCATACCCCCTGTGCAGGCAAGCCATGACCCTATGGAACATAGCGCTGGAATTGAAAATTCAACTACAGGCACAATTCCTGCCAGGGAAGGAAAACACACTGGCAGACAATCTAAGCAGAAATATGACAGATCCACACGAATGGAAGTTGCATCCCCAAATTTTCACAAAGATAACTCAGGCATGGGGACAGCCAGACATAGATCTCTTTGCTACCCACAGAAATTGCCAGTTGAAAAAATTTTGTTCAAGGACCTATCATCCACAGGCCTGGAAAGTGGACGCACTTTCCTTCAATTGTGCAACATTGACAGTCTATGCCTTCCCGCCTCTTCCTCTGCTGCCCAAAGTTCTATTAAAAGCCAGAGCTGAGAGGCCGAAAATGATTCTCATTGCTCCAGACTGGCCAAGGCAACACTGGTATCCGCTCCTGAAGAGCCTGACACATCCCCCACCATGGATCCTACCTCTAGTCCCTCTTCTGTTGTCCCAGCACAACTACAAAATTCATCACAGCCATCTCAAAACTCTAACTCTAGCTGCATGGAGAATTCCTTGATTTCCCAACAGTTTCTCCTCTCCAAGGAGGTGCAGGATGTCATCTTGGAGGCCAGAAGACCTTTTACTAGAAAGGCCTACTCCGCCAAATTGAAACGATTTTGTGCCTGGAATCAAAAGAAAGGACAGAATCCTTGGGTAATAAATATTCATCAAATTTTACAGTACCTAGCTGAGATGTTAAACAATGGACTTTCCTTCTCCTCCATCAAGATCCACGCTTCAGCCATTTCTGCACAATACAACACAGATCCTCCTTTATTCTCTCATCCTCTTAAGGCAGTTCCTCAGAGGGGCAAAGAATATAAAACCCCCAAGGAAACTACCAGTCCCTGCTTGGGACCTCAACTTCGTATTGGAAAAGCTGACCCTTCCTCCCTTCGAGCCAGCTTCTTCATCAAAGTTACAGTACTTGTCATGGAAAACAGCCTTTCTTCTGGCTATCACCTCAGCTCGCAGGGTTTCGGAGCTACAGGCCCTCATGGCTGTGCAACCATTCATCATTTTCCATCAGGACAGAGTTTCCTTACGAACCAACCCTACCTTTATGCCAAAGGTAGTATCCAGTGTAGCTTTGAATCAGACTATCCACTTACCTACCTTTTATCCTAATCCACAAAACAAAGGGGAAAGACTACTTCATTCCTTGGACATTCACAGACAACTTCGTTATTATTTGGACAGGGCAAAGCCATTCAGGAAATCTGAGCAACTATTTGTGTCCTATGGTGCAGGTGCTCAAAGAAAGGCTGTTTCCAAACAGATAATTTCAAAATGGATAGCCCACTGCATACGCTTTTGTTACTCATTTCATGGAAAAACTGTGCCTGCATGCATCAGATCCCACTCCACCAGAGCCACAGCTACCTCTCCAGCCTTCCTCAGGGGGGTCCCTACCAAGGATATTTTGGAAGCAGCCACCTGGAGTTCAGTGCACACTTTCTCCAAGCACTGTCACCTCCCACTGTACTCTAAATCTAGAGCGGGCTTTGCCACAGCAGTCCTGAAGGGCATCCTAGCCCCTCCTAGTTCCACTTAGTGCCTACCACCCTTACTTAGCTTTGGGATTCTACCCATCTGTTATGACTGCAGCTTTATGCACGATGAACATAGTACAGTTTTGTACCTACCATAAATGTAGATGTTCGAGTGCTCATACAGCTGCAGTCCAGGTTTCCCTCCCTCTAACCCCTCTTAGGACAGGCCTTATGACAACCCCTTTTCATATAACCTTTTGGGGTATTCTTTTATGGTGTATTTGCTTGCAACTACTGTTTTTGACTTATAATGTTATGCAAAAATGCAATGTTGATATTTGCCTTCCTTCTGGGGGCACCTGACATCTGGGGCAAGAAAGACTGAAGAAAATGGCGTTGGCTGCCTCTTTTATACCCCTGCCGCACTGACGTCAGGGAGGAAGCGACGGCAACCGACGCCGGACCTAGACTTTGGAATTCGGCCGACCGAGGACCCGCCTGACGGCAGGATAAACCCATCTGTTATGACTGCAGCTGTATGAGCACTCGAACATCTACATTTATGGTAGGTACAAAACTGTACTTTCTCGTCATCCATGTCTCCTCCTTCAATGTGAGTTAGTGAAATACTGCAAGTTGTCTTATGAACATTTTCAGATATCTTAGACTGCAGAGAGGCATACATTTTGATGAACTTTAGGATCTGATTTTTATTTGTTTATTTTTGTTTAACCAAGTGAGTAAACTGATCACAGAGCCATAAAGCAGTCTTGAACATTTACACTATGAATGGTTCCTAGGTTGATAGGTTTGGGTAACAAGCTCAAAGCCTATTTGCCATCAAGGAGCTTGATGCTCTGGATCCCATTTTGAAACTCGCAAGTGGTCATGCAGTCATTGGTTTCCTTCTTGAAGGTATTAATTGATGGGCTGAATTTGAGTTAATGAAATAAAGTGACACATCTTATTCTTCTAGGTAGTAGACAACAAATGAGTAGAGTGAAAAATGTCATAACTTGAGCTGCAAAGCAATAGCAAGCATATACAATGTAAATGAAAAAAACAAAATATTATAAGCAGATAAAATAGTAAAGCATGCTCAATGGTTTTGCTACTGGCATCCAGATGACCTATTTTCTAAGGTAAATAGAACACAGCATTCTTCGGCTAGGTGACAACAGTGTCGACCTTTTGTTTCCTGCCCAGGTATCCCAGTTGGCTCCCTGTTGCCCAGAGGGGGTTATGTGGTGGGGATTAGGCCTGCTTGCTAATCCTTGGGGTGATCTGCAATCTCTCCCAAGTTTCTAAGGGAGTTACCACCCCAGCTTCTGAGGTTTGCTATTGCTTTCTTCCAAGAGAAACCATGCCTGTGTATGCAGAATTCTCCTCAGCTGCCAGTGTGAGATGCAGGGTCTTGCAGGCTTGAACTCCATCAGGTAACACCTAGTGATTCTGCTAGGTGTCACACCAGAGCTGCTCCAGCTCTCCTTCCTAGAATGGGGAGTTGGCAGCAGCTTCACTCTGTCATCTTCCCCAGCCAGCTCCTACAAGTGCCAATGCCATTGTTTGAACTCCAGTCAAATCTAAGGCACAGTCAGAGCTTTATCCTTCTATACCATGGGGCTAAATACAGTACTACATTTTAATACTGTTAAACAAATCACATATGTATAGTTAAATTGCTGAAAAATAAAAATAAACATTTATTAATTATAAGCTGTTTGGTAGCAAAAAAATAAATAAATAAAGCATCAGTTAAGTGTATAATGTAAGATAGGTCCCTTGCTAACCCTAGAACAAACGCTGATCTAACTTCCCCACCCCATAACAGTACTTAAAGTTTAACCTGCTAAAATAGGCAGTAATTTTCCCAACATTTCTTCAACCAAGCTGATTGACATGGGCTTCCTGAGGCAACATAGTAATTGCCTCATGTATACTGACAACCATTTGCTCCTACAGCAAATAAAATACAGTATGTGAGAGATGTAACTGTACAATGAAACTCCTCTTGTGTAACAGTAAACAAGACATCAAACAGGTCATCAGCACACAAACCTCTCCTCTCACACAAGATAAATCATGACACACAAACCAACATACTCAGAGGTACTCATTAAGAGTCTACCAAAAGACCAGAGGCCTCCCAAGAACAAACAACTAACACATACTACTGCACAACCAAAATCTACTACACATAACACACACACACTAGTGTCTCGGCGAATAAACCCCTAAGGGCAGAATACCTCAAAATCAAATGTCCTGGTCATAGGAGATTTTGTAGTGAGACACACAGATGCCCCCCTCACCAGGCTGGACAAGGAGAAGGTCACAGACAGCTGTCATATCACGCAAGCAGTCAAGTCTGTTCCTCATAAAATCTGTGGTTTTCTGGATTTGCAGGATTGAATTCACTAAATAATGACAGGCATTTGAATTTCAGACTTCATATTCTTCAGAAAGTAAATGGTAAAACACAAATCATTTTATTCTAGCAATTTTCTAAGTTTATAAGTTCAGTATTACAAATTTGTCCATATTTTTTGGGGCTGTATTCCCCCATTATTGGCTTTGTCCAGGTTTTTTGTGCTAAGAGGTTGAGAATAGCTATGTTGAGAAGTGAGAACTGAATTATGTATTTCCCCCATTATTGGCTTTGTCCAGGTGTTTTGTGCGAAGAGGTTGGAGCTGTGGTGAATGATAGCCATTTAAGTTTTAGTCTTCCTAAAGTTCCTGTCTTTCAGGAAACTGCTGATTTGGCATAGTGGTATGTTGCTCTGACTGTAGTGCACAGGATCCTGGGTTCAAGACTTGGCGACTTTCCAAAATTATACAAGCAATGTTTAAAATGTGTCCTTGGTTTTTGGGCTTCTGTCCCACCCTCACTATTAAAATTTGGCTTTTTCCAGCTTTCTTGTGCTGTAAAGCTGAGTGTTGAGTGGAGCTGACAGCTTCGGGGGGGGGGGAGTTTAGTGTTGTTTATGCTGAGTCTGTTTGCATTATTAATAGCATAACAGGTTAAATACTTGCTTTTGATGCAAAGATGTGGGTTCTACTCCCACAGTATGCAGATGGCATTGCCGATACTGTACTATATTGTACTTTAAAGGGGGGTGGGTGTAATAAGCCAAGGATATAGCTACAGATAGAACAGAAGTGAGAAAATGTCATGCACAAGGGCATTTGTGTCTCAGAGGAAAGAGCAAAAATATTAACCCAAATTCAGGAACAGAAAATCGCTGATTATATTCTGTGCTGCATTACAAGAAAAAAATGTGTGTGTGTAAGTTGACTTTTTATGATGGAAATGTTCTGACTTGGGCAGTTTTGTCATTGGTTCATTTTGTTTCATTGCCTACTGGAAAAATGTTGAAACAATAAACTTAAAATGCACTCTAATTCTAACAAATGTGCTGTATTATACAAGGAATGTAATAAAGTCAGAAAGATGCATCAAAGAACACATGTATGTTTCTTTCTTTGTGTGCAAGGGTGTATGGATTGTGTGAAAGAAGATCTGCAACAGTCAGGCATGAGTGTTGAAGAAGGCAGGAGTGTGGCACTGCTTCAAGAGAGTTGGCAACAGTTAACATGATACTCCAATCCCATGTAGAAAAAATGGGAAAAAGGGGGATGATGATGATGACGATGAATAGAAGTCACATTCCCTGATATATTAATAAGAGTAATTAGAGGGATATATGAAGGGTTGGAGGCAAGAATTAAAGTGGAAAGGTGTCTGTCTGATAAATTAAATTTGAACAGGGGGAACCATGGAAGGATATTCTCTTTCCTCTTTATTTGCTTTATTTTTTGGAGCTATTGGCAAATAAAATAAGGTATTTAGAAATGCAAGGATATAATTGGTATGGTAATAAAGAAAAGTTGGCTTTATTTGTAGATAATATTAATTTGTACCGGTTATATATCCAGAGGCCGCGGTGGTGCAGCGGTTAGCCTTGTCGCCTCACAGCAAAAGGTTCTCCGGTTTGATTCTCAGATGGAGCGCCTACTGTGTGGAGTCTGCATGTCCTCCCCGTGGTCGAGTGACGTTTAAAGACATGCAGGTAGGTGCATGCGTGAATGGGTATGCTTTCCTTGAAGGTTGGGTGGTGGGCTGGCACCTCAGTACCATAAAAATCCACTGCCAGTCATTAGCGGACCGGAGTTCCACTGTGGCGACCCGTAACCCAGAAAAGCCGAAAGACATCCTCCCCTATTATATATCCAGAAAAGGACAGCTCAGTGTTATGGAACATTTTGAGACAGTTTCAAGTCTTCAGGATATAAAATTATTTATTTTATTATTTTTTTTTTTTACATTTGTTTACCGGTAAAGTCCGACTGGGATTAATACCCGCTTTCAGTGGAGACCCATATCCCATTGTCTTTTCCTATACTCTGATATCAGTCCATGATACGGAAGGCAGTCTCTAGCCTGCAGTCCAAATGTCTTCTTTGTATCTTCCTATTCTGTTACCTTTCCGTCTCTAGTTATTGGCTTCCAAGACCATTGTTCCTTTGTCAGCTTTCTTCAGTAATGTCAGCCCTCTCCTCTTGCCTGTTTTCTGTACCCGTAATTGCAGTCATCCTTATTGGCAAAATCTTCTTTATCCATTCTCATGTTTTTTTTAAACCCCTTTATTGAATTATCAGTTGACATCAGCAAATTTACATTCATATAAAAGTAATCAAACTATATTAACATAATAAATATTATACTTCACAGATATAGCTAAGTATCATATAATCTAAGCAATATTGCATAAATTATTGAATTTTTGCTTTTTTTAAACAAGAAACATCTTCATTAACATGTCCATCACTTGCTAGTCATACATGTGTATAAATCAAAACAAAACCATACCAACACAATCCTAGTCACAAATATTTTACATCGTAAAGAATACCGACACACGCCTAGTTGCAAACATTATGCATTATTATAATCTACCCAAATTTTTTCACTCAAACATTGCATATCTCTTTTAAGTCCTGACACCTTTTAGGCCTCATTCCTCCCTTGTATGTATTGTTCCCACAATTCCCATTTTTTCCTATGTAATTTGCTCCTATCCTTTTCTAAAGATCTCAATTTCCGTTGTTTTATCTCTGTTACTATATTCACTACTTCCAGTATAGTTGGTTTAGATTTTAATTTCCATTTTCTGGTAATTACTTTTTTGGCAACCACCATTATTGGACACAGCAAGGACTTACCGTGTATAGGCAATTCCTATTCTGTATCATAGCTCAGAAAACTAATCTCCCTCGTCAGACCAGTCTGCTCACCCAGCATCTCTGACGGTGCGTCCCACAGGGAATCCTTAAAGTCCACCAAGTCACTGCACTCCCAGTTACCTCTTTCTTCCCCTTCACACCTCCAGCATTTACTGTCTGCCTGAAGAAAAATTGTAAGGAGTCTGCCTGGAGTATAAAAATATCTATGTAAATATTTCCAGGCAAAAATCCTAAATCTTCTAAATTTTGTTGCATATTTGGGAGGCATACATGTATCCTCCCATTGTTTCTTTGGGAATTGCTTATCCAGTCTTTCTTCCCAATCCTTTTTAACCTCCTCTGATTGGCTCTTATAGTTATCATGCAGTATTTTCTATGATTTATTAATTATTCCTTTTTGAATGGCAGCTTCTGTTCTAAAGTCTGTTAAAAACTCTACAAATGCTGGTCTTTCATTTAGGACCCCCTATTTCTTTTTCTTTGCCTATACTCTGATATCAATCCCTAATAGGGAAGGCAATCTCAAACCTGCAGTCCAAATAAATTCTTGGTGTCTTCCTATTCTGTCATCTTTCCTTCTCTAGTTGTCTGCTCCCAATACCCAAGTTCATTTGCCAATTTTCTCCAATAAATTTTGGGTCCCTCTTGCCTATTGTCTGTATCCCTAATTGCAGTCAGCTATATAAGCAGAATCTCCTTTCTCCATTCCTGTGTTTGTTTAGTTCTTAGAATACTTACTGCTGCTTTATGGATATAATATTCTGCATGATTATTGTTATTCTCCTTAAAGACCTGGATCCAAAATCCCAGTCTGTTCTTGTTTTTTGAGCTTCCCCCGTGTCTTGTCATCATCCCTTTCCTCTTTGAATTTATAGTTTTCTGCTTGTGCTGTGTATAGGAGTCTTATTGGGTAATCCCAATGTACCCTGCTCTGCTGGAAGCTTATCCCACTTGACTCTCCGTTGTCCCCTCCCAGATAAAGTCCTTCAGCTCCTTATTAATTGCTGCCCACAACTTCTCCTCTGCTTGATAAAAATATGCCTGACCTGTGTACAAGAAAGGAACTAAAACATTTTTACTGCTTGTATCTTACTGACTATATCCATATAGCAAAGCTTCCATTTTCTCACTTTTTGTATTCTCTTTTGTTTAACCTCTTTCTCATATTTATAGCTGCTACACTAGAGTCATTTTTAATCCATACTCCTAAATATTTCATTTTATTCCTCCCCCATAAATATGGGTATTCCTGCATTAGTTCATGTGAGGGTACATAATTTACCACTATTTCCTTTTTTTAGCTTTAATTTTGTATTCCGAAAAAATCTGAAACTGTCTCAAAATGTTCCACAACACTGTAATGTCTTTTTCTGTTTTTGTCAGGTACAGGATATCATCTGCAAGTAAAGCCAGCTTTTCTTAATTACCATACTAATTATATCTTTGAATTTCTGAGTCCCTTATTTTATTTGCTATTGGTTCTAAATATAATGCAAATAATAAAGGGGAAAGAGGATACCACTAACTAGTTCCTCTGCTCCAGCAGAAATTATCATTGAAGACTCCACCCACTTAAATTTTTCATCTCTAATCCCTCTTATATTCTCTTAATCAACCTTACAGTTTTCTCAGGAAATGCAAATGCTTCCATTGTCCTGCTCATAAAGTCCCAGCTTACTCTGTCAAATGTTTTCTTTGCATCAAGACCCACCAACAACAATGATATGTTCTTACATTCTGCTTCCCTCTGGATCATTACTGTTAATGTTTTCCACCCCTCCACAAAACCACATTGATCCATATCTGTCAGTTTTGTCATTACTTTTGCCGTTCTTTTAGACATTATAGACATGAACAGATGAACACTATAATCATGGTTTGGTTTTGAAATGGCTCTGTATGAAGCTGGATCTGATGGATCCTTACCACCTTTATGCATTACAGCCACCACTACTTTCCTCCAGGATGGTGGTACTTCTCCTCTTAAGATATTGTTAAAACCTTCCAGATCTTTACCAGTTTTTTTTTGCCTCCTAGCTGCCAAACTTCCAGAAGAAAGCCATCTGTTCCTGGGGACTTTGCTGTAGATTGGTTATACATCACAATTTTTCTCTCATCTCCTCCTATGTTAGTAACTGAGCCTCATCTTCCTCTAACCTTGACATATTTAATTCTTCCATAAACATTTCAATTTGTTCCTTTTCTTGATTTTCATATTTCTATGCTTTAGAGAGACGTCATATAATTTTCTGAAATATTTCTAATAACTTTACAGGATCTCTTGTTACCTTCTTTGTTATATACTCCAGAAGTTTGGCAACAGCCGTTTCTAATTTCTGTTGCCAGAGTCGTCGTACTAAAAGTTTTTGTGCTCTAGTGTTAGCAAAAACAGTTGCTTAACAGCAATAGTTCTAAGCTCTAGCATATTATCGGGTTATCCCTTATTTTCTGCCTAGCATTCTGCAGTTGATCCTTTTCTTGTGAGATTCCCCCTATTCTACAGTACTTTAACATTAGTCAGTCCATCTAAGTAATTCTTGTTACTTCTTAACCATAGCTCCCTTTCATTTCCACCCTATTTTTAAACTCCACATTAATTTATCCCACTTCTTAGCTATTTTTTCAGAAAAAAGTGTATCCTAACGGCTCCTGAATAATCTACATTACCCATTCCTTAAATTCCTCTCTTTTCAACAGATAGGTGGGAACGTGTCACTGTCTCATTTTTATTTCATTACCCTGTTTTTTTTTGTTTTTTTTATTTTTAGCTGTTATTGGCGCACAAACTGAAATAGTTATTGGGTGGGTATCAAGACATTCAATTAAATGCACATGTTCTTGTGAAATGTAATTTCTGTCTAGCCTAGCCCAGTTTTTATTTCTTGAGGAATATTATTTAAATTCACTCCAAATTCCTGTTATTGAATTCACATCTTGCGTGCCAAATATTTTCAAAAATGTATTCAAAAACCTACCCTCCTAGGGGCTACTGGCTAGGGAGGACAATTACACTGGTATGCATTTACATTCCACCTAAAATTGCTATGTTGTTGTTTGTCTTTTTGGCTTTTCCCGGTTAGGGGTCGCCACAGCATAATTCTGGTCCACTAATGATTGGCATTAGATTTTTTTTATGGTGCCGAGTTGCCAGCCCAACCTTCAGCGAAGGCACACCCATTCACGCATGTCTTTTGGAGGCCACTCGATCATGGGGAGGACATGCAGACTCCACACAGAAGGCACTCCAGCTGTGAATTGAGCAGGAGAACCTCTTGCTGTGAGGGAACAATGTTACCGCTGTACCACCGCGGCTTCATTGCTATAATGGAACTTAATAAAATTCTGGGAGAAATAATCATCTTTCAATAAGGAATATTATTGGAGACTGGAATTTGGTTTATAACCATGAAAATGTTTCTGGGGGGGCCTAGGAGGGAAAATATAGCGAAGGAGGGTAGATTTTTGAAGAAATGTTTGAAAATGTTTGGCATGGAAGATGTGAATTCAGTGCTAGGAGTTTGGAGTGAATTTACATATTATTCGCTGAGATACAAAAACCGGGCTAGGCTAGCTAGATTTTATATCTCACAGGAACATGTGCATTTAATTGAAGGTCTTGATCATTCGCCAGTAATTAAAATAAAAACACAAGGTAATGAAAATAAAAAGGAGACACTGGTGCTATCCCACCTATTGGTTGAAAAGGGAGGAATTTATGGAATGAGTCTTGGAATTAATTTAGGAGCTACTAGATAAGGTAGAATTTTCTTATTAAAATATAGCTATGGAGTGGGATATAATTAAAGTGGAATTTAAAACTAGGATGGGGAGATATGGAAAGGAAATGGGGGATATGGTTAAGAAGTAACAAGAATTATTTAGAGGACCGACAAAATATTTCAAAATGGGGGGAATCTCTATGAACAAGAAAAGCAGCAACTACAGAATGCTAAACAGAAAATAAGTGATTACCTTGATAATATGCACAAGTTTAGAAAGATTGCTGTTAAGCAACTGTTTTTTGATGTTCCTTCTAGTGCACAAAAACTTTTAGCACAATGACTCAGGGAACAGAAAGTGAAAGAGCGGTCACCAAGCTTAGGGAGCCTGTAGTAAGGAAGATTAGAAGAGATCCTGTAGAAGTATTTTGGAAATTTTATAAAAGTTTGTATAAAGCAGATAAATATGGAAATCAAGTAAAGTTACAAATGGAAATGTTTATGGAAGAATTAAATATGCCAAAGTTATAGGTAGATGAGGCTCAGTTACTAACAGGATAGGAAGAGATGACATAAAAATGGCTATGTACAGCCAATCTACTGGAAAGTCCCCAGAAATAGATGGTATTCCTGTGGAAGTTTGGAAGCTAGGATGGGAAAAAAAAACTGATAAATATTCAGAAGGTTTTAACAATATTTTAAGAGGAGGAGCAGTACCAGCATCCTGGAAGAAGGCGGTGGTAACATTAATACCAAAAGAGGGAAAAGCTCCATCAGATCCAGCTTCATGTAGGCCCATTTCAATATTAAACCATGATTATAAAGTGTTTGTCTATAATGGTTAAAAGAACGACAAAAATGATACCAAAATTGATAGATATGGATCAGTGTGGCTTTGTGGAGGGGTTGTGAAGGAGAGGCAAACATTTGTCAATATTAACAGATCATTGATGATCCAAAGGGAAGCAGAATGCAAGAAAATATCACTGTTACTGGTGGGTCTTGATGCAGATAAAGCATTTGATAGAGTAGACTGAGACTTTATGAGCAGGGCAATGGAAGCATTTGCTTTCCCTGATAAAGTTATAAGGTTGATTAGGAGTATATATGAAGGATCGGAGGCAAAAATTTAAGTAGGTGGGGTCCTTTCTGATAACTTCTGCTTGAGTAGAGGAACCAGGCATGGTTTTCCGCTTTCCCCTATGTTGTTTGCATTATATTTAGAACCATTGGCAAAGAAAGTAAGGGACTCAGAAATCCAAGGATATAATTGGTATGGTAGTCAGGAAAAGCTGTCTCTATTTGCAGATGATATTTTTTACATGACAAAACCAGAACCATTTTAAGACAGTTTCATATCTTCTCGGAGTACAAAATTAATGCAGCTAAAACAAAGGCAATAGCAGTAAATTATGTACCCACACACAAACTGGTCCAAAATATCCATATTTATGGGGCATGATAAAATGAAGTATTTAGGAGTATGGATTACAAATTACTCTGTTGTGGCAGCTAAGGATATGTGGGAAGAGACTAAACAGAAGATAATACAAAAATTGAAAAACTGGAAGCTTTGTTATATGGATATGGATACTAAGATACAAGCAGTTAAAATGTTTTTAGTCCCTTTAGTCTTGTACACAGTTCAGGCATATTTTTATCAACCAGAGGAGAAGCTATGGATAGCAATTAAAAAAGAGTTAAAGGATTTTAATTGGGAAGGGAAGACAACAAGGGTCATATGGCATAAGCTGATTCTTCCAGTAGAACAAGGCGGACTAGCATTACCCAATTTGAGGGGGTATTTCAAAGCAACACAGTTAAGGCTGTTATACACTGCACAAGGAGAAAACTATATCTCAAAGTGGAAAGGCATGATGATGATACAGGGAGGAAGCTCAAGAAAAAAGGAGAGATTGGGATTTTGGACACAAGACTCTTAAGGAGAACAATAAAAAATCATACAGAGTGTTATATTCATAAAATAACAGGGAGTATTCTAAGAACTAAACCAGCATGGGAATGGAGGAAAGAGATTCTGCCAATAGGGATGACTGTGGTTAGGGATACAGAAAAAAGGCAAAAGGGGGTTGGAATTTATTGGAGAAAACTGACAAAGGAACCAAGGTATTTGGGAGCAAGGGAAAGGTAATAGAATAGGAAGAGGCCATGCATTTATTTGGACTGCAGGTTAGATATTGCCTTCCCTGTCAAGGATTGATATCAGAGTATAGGCAAAGAGAAAGAAATAAGGGGTCCTAAATGAAAGGCCAACACTGGTGTGGGGTTTTTAATAAATTCTAGAACAGAAGATTCCATTAAAAAAGGAATAATTAGAAAGCATATAAAATATTGCATGATAATTATAAGAATCAATCAGAGGACCTTAGAAAGGATTGGGAAGAAAGACTGAATAAGCAATTCACAAGAGACATTCGGGGGATATGTGTATATCTCCCAAATAAGCTACAAAGCCCAGAAGATTTAGGATCTTTGCCTGGACGTGTTTACATAGGTATTTTTTACCCCAAGTAGACTCCAAAGAAATTTTTCTCAGGTGGATACCAAATGTTGGAGATTTGACAGGCAAGAAAAGAGGTGGCTGAGAACATATTTTTTGAGAGTGTAATGAGTTGGCAGACTTTAGGGATTCCCTGCAGACCACTCTGTCGAGAAGTCGGGTGAGTGGATTTGATCGTCTGTGGAGATGATTTTTTTAACCATGATACAGAATTGGAATTGCCTAAACATAGTAAAGCCTTGCTGAGTTTGGTTATGGCTGCCAAAAAAGCAGTTGCTAGAAAATGGAAATCAGAGTAGAGCAAGTTTGTTAGATGCAGTGAATATAGTAACAGAGATAAAACAACTAGAACTGGGATCTTTAGGAAAAGGGACAGAGCAATCTACATAGGAAAAAAATGGGAGTTCAGGGAACAGTACATGCAGGGAAGGAACAAGGTTTAAGAGGCAGGATTTGAATGAGCCATATAATGCTTAACTGACGACTGAACAGATTATAAATGATGCATAATGTTTGCAACTACAGTTGTTTTAGTGGTGACTGTGATGTATTTATTTATTTATTTATATTTGTTGACTGGGAGTGTCCAACTGGACGTAGGTCATTTTCAGCGGAGGCCCAGGGAGAAAAGCTCCACAGTTAAAATAAAGACAGTAGTTACATTGGATTACATAGCGATTAACAATTTACATAGCAATTACAACATATTTACAGATGAAGAACATAGTACATCAGTAGACAACTAGAATCTTTGTCATGCATCCACTTCAAAACTTTACTAAAAGTGCACCTAAAAACATGCTGGCTATGCCCTTGCAACTCCCACTCTAATATCACCCTCCCCATCCAACCACTACCTTTCTTTCCACTCCACTAACTACCTTGATTATAGCAAGCTCAGATGCTCATAAGCCAGTACTTATTATACAGCAGGAACTTCTTCTTGTAACATTTGTTAATGTCTGTTATGTACTTCACATATAAAGATTCTAGTATAATGTTTGCACCTAAACTGCTGTCATTTTGTTTTTCATTTATTTAAATGTAAGATTGCCTATGTTGTGTGATAATTTAATAAAAGATGTTTATTGGAAAAAACTCAAAATATCTACCCTCCTTTGTTATATTTTCCCTTCTAGGCCATCTTCACTACTGCATATCAAGTTCCAGTTCACAACCTATAAGTAATATTGCTGAAAACTGATTATTTCTTCCAGAATTTTCTTAAGCTGCATTGCAGCAGCTTTAGGTGAAATGTAAATACATGCCAGCTTAATTCTCCTCCCTTGCCAGCAGCCCCTTAGCACTGTGTCTGCCATTATTATCTTTTTACCTTTTTCTATCACTATTGGAGCTCATTTTGCAATTGATACAAGTAGTATTCATTTTCCTTTGTCCCAGATATTCCACTAATAACGATCCTGAAAACCTTTCTTTATCAAATTCACATGTTCAGTTCTTTCTAGGTGTGTCACCTGTAACATAGCTATTTGCATTCTACATTTTTAATATAGTTCACTACTTGTCTGTATTTATCATTAAAGAAAGCATAATTGTATTAAAATGTTATTATTCCCATCTTTTATGTAGAACACCTTTTTAGTTAAATTTCTAGTTCCTAGTTTTTTGGTGCATGCATCCATTATTTGGTAGGTTGAACTTTTATACAGTTGTTTCTTGTCGTATACATTTCAGCCTATGTCACATCTTGTAAACCTTT
This sequence comes from Protopterus annectens, assembly GCF_019279795.1. Lineage (NCBI taxonomy): Eukaryota > Metazoa > Chordata > Ceratodontiformes > Protopteridae > Protopterus > Protopterus annectens. The sequence goes on from NC_056726.1 coordinate 350,788,076, forward strand.
TTGTTTTATTGAAAGCTTTCAAACAAACCCCCCATGCCCCTTAAAACCTATTATTACTAACACGTAAAACTATGTACACCTTCAAATATTGAAGTTTTAATCTCCTAACAGGAACAAAAGTCCCAAACTGACAGCCACACTCACTCCCTTGAGTTAACCTAAAGGAAAGGTCATCCATGCTAAGATGCATGGTGAGCTTGTGCCTCTACTAAGTGCTGATTGGATGTCCTTCAAGGATGCATCTCCAGTCATAACATATGGGTTGTCCTGCCTCAGGCAGCCCTTCGATCGGCCGGATTCCAAAGTCTGGGTCTGGCCTCGGCTGATGTCGCACTTTCCCCGACGTCAGAGCATCTGGGGTATAAAAGCATCAGCCGACGCCATTTTCCTCCGTCTTTCTTGCCGCACGGTGCCCGAAGCAGAAGCTGTTCGCAAGTGCCGGTCGGTCAGATCCAGAGATTTCAGCTACCGAAGACTTCAAAAAAGCTAAGTACCCCGTTGGGGATTCTTTCTTGCCTCAGCCGATGTCAGATAAAGTAAATAATTGTTTAACTTGTGGGAAACAAATACCTCATAAGGATTTCCATTCTTACTGCCTTCCTTGCTTAGGCCCAGACCACGACGTATCGGCCTGTTTAGCCTGTGCCTCCTTCAACCGACGAACTCTTAGACGCCGGTCGGAGTTTGCAAAGGAATTTTTGAGCCGCTTTGCTTATAAAATGCCGTCGGAGACTCCGACCGCATATGGTCAAAAACGCAGGAAAAGGACCGACACTCGCGGCCCGTGGTTTCGGCTGAAACCACGACTAGGCCTGCCGCGAGTGTCTCTGTTTCAGCCGAAACAGAGTCCTCGACGTTTCCTTCTTCCGAAACCATACTTCCGACCGCCGAGGCCCGAGAAGCCCCGGCTGAGTCGGCTTCAGAACTACCGAAGCTAGTGTTCAGGATTTGTCCGACACCATACCTTTGGACATTTCTACCCCTGCACGTGGGGCTGCTAGGCCCCCAGCTTCTATGTCCATTAAGGCCTTTTCTAGGGCTAAAGCTGCCAAACTTTCAAAAGCTTTGCCTGCCAAATCTACACCCCAGAGGCCTTCTTCTAGTTCACAGATCCTCAGCCTGGCTGAAGACCTTATCTCTTTAATTAGGGGTTCACAGCCTCACCCAGACAGGGCCTCTCAACCTCCTCCAGACAAAAGGCCCAGGACTGACCCCTCTGAACCCCACTCCTCAGATGATTCCACGGATGGATCTGAGTTGTCAGACCACCAGGAAGGGGCTTACTCGCCTTATGAGGATTCAGATGCAGAGGAATCTATCCCTTCGGCCTCCCCTCCTGAAGAGTTTTCCTTTGGGGAGACACTGCACTCCATGAGAGAGCATTTTCAGTGGCAAGGTCAGGATTTCTCTTCTAGAAAAAGATTACGGACCTTTTTGCATTTGCCTCAGCATAGGCCCTTAGCTATACCTCCTGTTCTAAATGTAATTGATGATGTGTACAATGATGTCAGTGCAGCCCCTGATACTCTTCCACCGGCCCCTGCCAAACCTGACAGATATTACAGGGTCCCGGATTCTCATTTCCATCTGTATAAAGCCCATTCTGCAGACCCAGAAACTATTTCTCAGGGCCCTAAAGGGGTTGCAGCCGCTACCGCCAAAAATCCCCTACCCTCTGATAGAGAGTCTAGAGCTTTAGAGAGATGGGGTAAAAAGGTGTATACATCTGCAACTCTTTCTGTCAGGGCATTAAACTGTCAATTCCATATGATACAGTACCAAGAGTATTTGTTAGATGAAATGAATAAGAAACTTTCTTCTCCTGAACCCCTAGACCGTAAATCCCTACAGGATTTGGTACATAACTCTCACAACAGGTTAGTAATCATTTCTTAAAATGTGGCTATGATCCACTAGAGGCTTCATTTAGATCAGCTATGACTGGGGCAGTTATTTGTAGGCATGCCTGGCTGAAGGAGCAATCTTTGCCAGACCATGTCAAAGTTAAACTCCTCGATGCTCCAATGGAGAAACAAAATTTATTTGGCTCCCCTGCTCAGGAGATTCTAAAAAAGGTTGAAGAAAAAGCAAAATCTGTGCAAACAGTTAAAGATTTCCTGCAAGTTCAACCACCGAGATTCAGCAGAAACTGGCCTACAAAGAATTGGTCCTTTCCAGACTTGGACAGGGCCCAGAGAGGCAGGAACAGGCGCTCTAGAGGCAGAGGTCAATCGAAGGGCTCCTACAGAGGCCGTCAGTGGCAGCCTGCCAACCAGAGGAGTAGTGCAACAGCTACAACAGCTACAACAGCAACCACTACTACAGGACAGACTCAATGACTTGACTCTGATTCCGCCTACCAGGGATCAACTGGAAGCACCCTTGGGCGGAAAGCTGGCTTTATTCTCAAAAAACTGGCATTATATTACAAAGGATACATGGACATTGCAAATAATAGACAAAGGATACAGGTTTCACTTCGACACTTTGCCAAAAAGAAGCGGAATGCCAAACCTCCCACCAAATCAGAAGGCAGAGGCTTTAAAACAAATCAGCAATTTACTTCAGATGAAAGCTATAGAAAAGGTACCATGTTCAGAACAAGGCCAAGGATTTTACTCCAGACTATTCCTTGTACCAAGAAAAGAAAATCAATGGAGGCCTATTCTCGACCTGTCCACACTCAACACTTATCTCATTGTGCCAAAATTCAAAATGCTGACCCTACAGCAACTTCTTCCCATGTTGGGCAAGGAGTCTTGGCTGGTGACTCTAGATCTCAAGGAGGCATACCTGCACGTCCCTATCCGACCAATTTGCAGAAGACACCTCAGATTTCTTGCAGGATCAGAGCATTATCAATTCTCAGCATTGCCCTTTGGCTTATCTACTGCGCCCAGAGTATTCACGAAATGCCTGGCATCAGTGGTTGCACATTGCAGACTACAGGGAATTCAAATTTATCCATACCTGGACGACTGCCTAATACAAGCGGACAAGAAGAAGAAATTGTTAAAGGACTTGGCCTATGCCATACACCTGTTACAGGCCTTGGGATACACAGTCAACATCCAAAAGTCAAGACTAGTACCATCCCAAAGGATCACCTTTTTGGGTGCAGATCTGGACACAAACACCCAAATGGCCTTTCTCACAGAAGAAAAGCAAAAACAACTTGCAGATTACTTAATGATTTGGACAAGACAAACTCAGCTTACTGCAAGGAAAATCCTGCAGGCCCTGGGTTACATGGCATCCTGCATAATTCTAATCCCACATGCCAGACTGCATATGAGGAAATTACAATGGTACCTAAGGAGTGTATGGTCTCAACACAGTCACAGTTTAGAAACCATGATACCAATCATTCCATGCCTTCAAAAGGAATTCCTGTGGTGGGCTCAGGCCTGCCAGTCCAACAGAGGGTTGCCTTTCAACAAACCAAAAACAAGGCAGACCATCACCACAGACGCCTCGGACCGAGGATGGGGAGCACACATGGAGGACAAATGCATCCAAGGCCTATGGCCTCAAGGACCGCTAAGCATGCACATAAACCAAAAGGAAATGCTGGCAGTGAGGCATGCAATCGAGGCATTCAAACCCTTCCTCCAACAAGGACATCTGTTAATAAGGACAGACAACACCATGGTCATGTGGTACATAAACAAACAGGGTGGCACACATTCTTACCCGCTATGCCAGATGGCTATGAATCTGTGGGATCTATGCCTGAATTTCAATATCCAACTACAGGCCCAATTCGTGCCAGGGAAAGAAAATGCACTGGTGGACAGCCTAAGCAGAACTACTATGGATGCACACGAATGGATGCTGCACCCAGACATCTTCAAGCTCATAACAAAGATATGGGGAATGCCGGAGATAGATCTGTTCACCTCCCCACTCAACCATCAACTGAAGACATTCTGCTCAAGGACATACCACCCGCAAGCTTGGAGGGTGGACTCTCTCTCTTTCAGCTGGAAAGCCCTAACAGTATATGCCTTCCCACCTCTCCCATTGATGCACAAGGTTCTACTGAAAATCAGGGAGGAACAGCCAAAAGTGATACTAATAGCTCCAGACTGGCCAAGACAACACTGGTATCCACTATTGAGAAACATGTCTCAGGCAAAATCATGGCCTCTCCCCCTATGGCCTCTTCTTCTAACGCAGAACAATTTCAAGACCCTGCATCCCAACTTGAAAGCATTGCAGCTAACTGCCTGGAAAATTCCTTAAATCCCAATCAAACTGTTTTATCTCAGAGGGTGAAGGACATTATCCTGGAGGCTCGCAGGCCTTCCACAAGGAAGACATACTCAGCTAAATGGAAGAGATTTCTCATTTGGAGCATATCAAAGGGCACATATGTCACAGTGGCAAACCTAACACATATCCTAGAATATTTAGCAGAATTGTTCCACAATGGCCTGTCCTATTCTTCCATTAAGATTCATGCTTCAGCAATTTCAGCAGAATACAATGGGGATCCACCTATCTTCTCACACCCTCTCCTCAGACAATTTCTGAGAGGGATCAAAAATGTTAAACCTCCAATAAGACCCCCTCTACCTGCCTGGGATCTCAACTGTGTGCTGGAAAAACTGACACTACCTCCTTTTGAACCAGCAGCATCAGCGGATCTACAGATGTTCTTCATCTCACATTGCTGCAGTCCTTACACTTGGGGTATAGCGCTGTCCTCGGTCGGCCCGAATACCAAAGTATATGGCTGACGCCGGTCATGGCGCATTAAACTGACGCCAGGACGTCAGGGTATAAATGCGCATGACCGACGTCATATCCCCAGTCTTTTTGCCGCTGGTCCGATGCAGAAGCAAATTTGCGAGTGCAGGTTGGCCCTGAGATTTTCGAATCCGGAGTTTCAGACCGAATCAAGTTGGCTAAGTACCCGTTGGGGAATATTTTGGTTTTCTTGCCTCAGTATTTTACGGATGTCAGAAAAAGTAAATAACTGTATTTCTTGTGGGAAACAGATACCACATAGGGATTACCATAACTTGTGTATACCTTGTTTAGGGCCTGAGCACGACGTTGTTGGGTGTCCCTCTTGTGCTAGATTTAACAAACGTACTATAAAGAGGAGATTAGACTGTGCCAGGTTAGTCTTCGGGAAGCGGTGCAATTACAAAATGCCGTCGGATGCTCCGACGCCCGCTACTTCGAAGAAACGCAAGGACAAAGCACCTAGGCCTAGGTTAGAAGAACCGTCCGTCCCGGACGTCGGTTCTTCAGAGGGCTCGGTTGAGCCAGAGGCCCAAACAGAAGTTTCCTTAGAGTCCCAGGGAGAGACTTTATTGTTACAGGATGTGTCTTCTCAGGAGGTAGGCCAGGCTGAAGGGGCTTCTCAGGTATCTGTCCTTCCCTCTCTGCCTAAGGTGGTTAGGCCTTCCCCTACTGTTACCAAGGCTCCTTCCAGGGGCAGGCCAGGTTTAGCTGTAGCAGGTGTCTCTCCTAGTACTTCAGGCCATGTGCCCAAGAGACATATGCTTAAGATGGCTGAAGATTTAATTACTATGATTAGGGGTTCTATGCCCCCTCCTGACAAAAGACCTAGGGTGGATCCTGAATTTGGGAATTTTGAACAGGATTCTGATGCTTCGGAGTCTTCGGCTGAAGATTTACAGGAGTTTTCTCATTATTCTGATTCTGATGTGGATGACACCACTCCTACTGCTTCTCCTCCTGAGGATTTTTCATTCTCAGAGACTCTCCATTCCATGAGGGAGCATTTCAAATGGGAAGGCCAGGATTTCTCTGATTCCAGGAAAAGACTTAGGGAATTTTTGTTTTTACCCCAGCATAGGCCTTTAGCTATACCTCCTGTTCTTTCTGTGGTGGAAGATGTTTTTGCAGAGGCTTCTCTTAACCCTGATTCTTTGCCTCCCGCTCCTGTTAAGCTGGACAGATACTATAGGGTGCCTGAAGCTCATAAGTATCTCTTTAAAAGCCCTAGGGCAGATCCAGAGACTGTTACTCAGGGACCTAAAGGGGTTAAGGCTTCTGTTGTTAAAAATCCGGTTCCTCCGGATAAAGAGGCAAGGGCTTTAGACAGATGGGGTAAGAAAGTTTATACTTCTTCAACTTTAGTCATGAGGGCTTTGAATTGTCAATTCCACATGCTGAGATATCAGATTTATCTTCTTTCACAGTTAAAGTCTAAGGTAGATGCTCTGGCAGAAGGTATTGAATGTAAGGAGTTACAAGATCTGGTGCATGTGTCTGAACAGGTGGGTAAGCATTCCTTACAATGCGGTTTTGATGCTGTACAGGCCTCTTCCAGGGTGGCTGCCACTGGTACGGTCCTACGCAGGCACGCCTGGCTAAGGGATCAGAATTTAGCTGAGCATGTTAAATCAAGGATTTTGGATGCCTCTTTGCAATCTGATGTGTTGTTTGGTTCGCCTGTTGAAGCAGTTTTAAAGAAAATGGAAGACAAAGCTAAATCTATGCACACTGTTAAAGATTTTTTACAGGTTCAACCTCCAAAATTTAGTAGAAACTGGCCAAGCAAGGCGTGGACATATCCTTCTTATGATTCCCAGTCTAGGGGTAGGTCTAGGCGTGGTAGGGGCAGAGCTCAGGGCTCTTTTAGATCCAGGACAGGGGCCCACCTGCACAGTCTGCAGGTGAGGGCAGGGGTCAGCCCTTTTCAGAGACAGACCCAATGACCTACCTTTTCAACTGCCAGAACCTTCCCTGGCAGCACCTTTGGGAGGAAGACTGACACTTTTCAAGGAGAACTGGAGTTTAATTACCCAAGACAGATGGGTATTGGATATTATTCACCACGGTTACAGATTTTATTTCCGTACCTTGCCACCTTTCAAGGGCATGCCAGACATTCCTCCTCAGCACAGATTAGAAGCTTACAGACAAATTTCTCTACTACTACAGATAGGGGCCATACAACCGGTGCCTATGGCAGAAAGGGGCCTAGGATTTTATTCTCGCCTATTCCTAGTACCAAAAAAGGGGAACACGTGGAGACCAATTCTGGATTTGTCTATCCTCAACACCTTTCTGGACATTCCCAAGTTCAAGATGCTGACATTGCAACAGCTTTTACCTCTCCTGGGCAAAGATCACTGGATGGTAACTTTGGACCTCAAAGAGGCTTACCTTCATGTTCCTATCACTCTAAGCTGCAGGAAGTATCTGCGTTTTCGAGCTGGAAATTCACATTATCAATTCTCTGCATTGCCCTTTGGCTTATCTACTGCACCCAGAGTATTCACAAAGGTTCTGGCTCCAGTGATAGCTTTCTTCAGATTGAGAGGAATACAGATCTATCCTTATTTGGACGATTGCCTGATTTTGGCTCAAGGCAAGGACGAGCTTCTACAGCATTTAAAATATGTGATAGCAGTGCTAAGATGCCTGGGGTATTCTGTGAACGAAACAAAGTCCAGTCTAGTACCCTCTCAAGACATGTGCTTTCTGGGTGTGAGACTGAATACAGCAACCCAGATGGCCTTTTTGACCCCGGACAAACAAAAGAATCTTTCACTTTACTTCCAACAACTATCACACCAGTCCGGGCTGACTGCAAGGACAGTCCTTCAAGCCTTAGGGTTCATGGCATCTTGTATTCTGGTGCTTCCCAATGCCAAACTGCATATGAGGAAGCTACAATGGTATCTCAAGAATCTATGGACACAGCACTGCCAGGATCTGGACACTGTCATTCCAATAATACCTTGCATCCAAAAGGAATTCTTGTGGTGGGCTCAGCAATGTCACCTGAACAAGGGACTTTCTGTGACCCGGCCAGAGGCGAGTCAGATTCTAACAACAGATGCCTCGGACAAAGCTTGGGGAGCTCATCTCAATGGAAAGTGGATACAGGACAAGTGGCCTGCCAGACTACAGCATCTACATATCAACCTGAAGGAGATGTTAGCAGTCCAGTTTGCATTAACAGCTTTCAAGGAATTGCTTCTTCCAGGGCAGGTGTTGATTCTAACAGACAACACAACCGTCATGTGGTACATCAACAAGCAAGGGGGCACACATTCTTACCCTCTATGCAGACAAGCAATGATTTTGTGGGACACTGCTCTCAGTTTACAACTAAATCTTCAGGCAAGGTTTCTGCCGGGAGTACAGAACTCCTTAGCAGATGTGTTAAGCAGACAAATCATGGATCCCCACGAGTGGAAATTGGATCCTCATGTATTTCAGCAATTAACAGTGTCATGGGGAACACCAGACATAGATCTGTTCGCTTCTCCTCTAAACCACCAGCTGCCAAAGTTTTGCACAAAAAGGATACACCAGTCAGCTTGGAAAGTGGATGCTCTTTCTTTCAGTTGGAAAAATCTTCATGTATATGCCTTTCCACCTCTTCCTCTACTTCTAAAGGTACTGCTAAAGGTAAGACAGGACAAACCAAGAATGATCTTGATAGCTCCAGATTGGCCCCGACAGCACTGGTACCCATTACTGAGAAATCTGATAAGGAAACCACCTTGGCCCTTACCTTTGATTCCACACCTGTTGTCCCAAAAGGACGGTCATCTACTCAATGTCAAGCTTCACTCTCTTCATCTCACAGCATGGCATATCCTGTTTTAGCTCATAGCAGTGCTCAACTTCCTCAACAAGTTTTGAATGTGATTATGGAAGCTAGGAGACCTAGTACAAGGAAAGTGTATGCAGACAAATGGAAGAGATTTTTGTTTTGGAGTGCAGCAAAGGATTTGGATGTTTCTGAGCCTAATTTGAGTGTGGTTCTTCAATATCTTACTGAGTTATTGGACAAGGGTTTGTCCTTCTCTTCCATTAAGATTCATGCTGCAGCAATTTCAGCTCACTATGACTGTGATCCACCTTTGTTTTCTCATTCTTTGTTCAAGCAATTTCTCAGAGGGGCAAAGAACATAAGACCTCCACGAAGAGCTCCTACTCCTACTTGGGACCTCAATTATGTGTTGGAAAAACTCACTCTGCCACCTTTTGAGCCTGCAGCTACGGCTGAGTTAAAATATCTGTCATGGAAGACTGCTTTTTTGTTGGCCATTACCTCTGCAAGAAGGGTTTCTGAATTGCAGGCCCTTATGGCGGTTGAGCCTTTCTTGATTTTCCATAAGGATAGGGTATCTTTACGTACTAACCCTTCCTTTATGCCTAAGGTGGTTTCAAGTGTGTCTTTAAACCAAACTATTCATTTACCTACCTTTTATGCAGATCCCCAAAACAAGGGGGAAAAGATTTTGCATACTTTGGATGTACACAGGCAGTTACGCTACTACTTAGATAGGACTAAGAGTTTCAGGCAGTCTCAGCAGTTGTTTGTTTCTTTTGCTTTGGGTTCTCAGGGCAAGCCTGTGTCAAAACAAACTATTTCTAAATGGATTGGGTTTTGCATTGCCTTTTGTTATTCCCATCATGGCAAGGAGATTCCACCAGGGATTAGACCTCATTCCACTAGGGCTACTGCCACTTCTACAGCTTTTCTAAGGGGAGTGGCAACTAAGGACATTTTGGAGGCGGCTACTTGGAGTTCAGTACATACTTTCTCTAAGCACTACCACCTTCCTCTTTACTCTAAATCGAGGGCTGGTTTTGCCACTGCTATTTTACAGGGCATTTTGGCAGCTCCTGCTTCTTTTTGATTTGCCATCCTCCCTTACCTCTGCTTTGGGAATCTACCCAAGTGTAAGGACTGCAGCAATGTGAGATGAAGAACATAGTACAGTTTTGTACCTACCATAAATGTAGATGTTCGAAGATCCACATTGCTGCAGTCCAATTTTCCCTCCCTCCTTCCCCTCTGTGTTTGGGGGTGGTTGTGTGGTTAGGTTAGTACTTTATTATATAATTGTTAGAAGTTGTACATAGTTTGGGTGTAGGGGTGTTTAGTGTTTGGTGGTTTTTTGATTTTACCCTGTTTAGGGTCTTCTGACATCTGGGGCAAGAAAAGACTGAGGATATGACGTCGGTCATGCGCATTTATACCCTGACGCCCGGGCGTCAGTTTAATGCGCCATGACCGACGTCAGCCATATACTTTGGTATTCGGGCCGACCGAGGACAGCGCTATACCCCAAGTGTAAGGACTGCAGCAATGTGGATCTTCGAACATCTACATTTATGGTAGGTACAAAACTGTACTTTTCTATCTTGGAAAACTGCATTCCTTCTGGCAATCACTTCAGCAAGAAGAGTATCTGAGTTACAAGCATTAATGGCAGTGCAGCCTTTTCTTATTTTCCACCAGGACAGAGTGTCACTAAGAACCAATCCTACTTTTATGCCAAAGGTGGTATCTAGGGTATCCTTGAACCAAGCTATTCACTTGCCTACGTTCTTCCCTAATCCACAGAATAAAGGGGAAAAACTTTTGCACACCCTGGATATACACAGACAACTACGCTACTATTTGGACAGAACAAAAACTAGCAGAAAAACTGACCAACTTTTTGTAGCATATGCGACTGGGGTGCAAGGAAGAGCAATTTCCAAACAGACAATTTCAAAATGGATAGGAAATTGCATTCGCTTTTGCTACTCCTTTCATGGAAAGACAGTTCCTGAAAATATCAGGCCTCACTCCACAAGGGCCACGGCCACCACTACAGCCTTCCTACGGGGGGGTGGCTACCAAGGACATTTTAGAAGCTGCTACTTGGACCTCCGTGCATACATTTGCCAAGAATTACAATCTACCTTTATACTCTAGATCCAGAGCAGGGTTTGCAACTGCAGTCCTGCAGGGGATCTTAACTACACCATCCTTTTCTTAGTACCTCCACCCCCAGATTGGCTATAGTTTTGTACCTACCATAAATGTAGATGTCCGATAGGTATGCATCTGCAGTCACGATTACCCTCCATCCTTCCCCTCTTTGGTATTCTTAGGGTGCTTACTCCTCTTTTAGCTAGCTGGGGGAATCTATTATGGTGTATTTGTTTGTTTATTCATGTATATAATTTGCAAATGTTTGGAACTTTTCAGCATTTTTCCAAATTTAGCCTTCCTAGAGGGCACCTGGCATCTGGGGCAAGAAAAACTGAGGAAAATGGCGTCGGCTGATGCTTTTATACCCCAGACGCTCTGACCTCGGGGAAAGTGCGACATCAGCCGAGGCCAGACCCAGACTTTGGAATCCGGCCGACCGAAGGGCTGCCTGAGGCAGGACAACCCATATGTTATGACTGCAGATGCATACCTATCGGACATCTACATTTATGGTAGGTACAAAACTGTACTTTTTGTCTCATCATTATAGTTCTCCCAACTGAGAAAGCCCCAGAATGCTTTCAGATATATGGTGTTGGGTGTTGCTTTTGTAGTTACCTAGGATAGGTGTTGCTGTTTGCCATACTTCAGAGAATTTGTAAGCCATCAATGTTTCTTTTAAGTGCCTCAGCATAAAAAGATCTGTGTGTAATGGGCAATATGGCTGAAGGATGTAGTGTGTGTGTCCTTGACAGCCTTGTTTTTGCCTCCAAAGAAGTTATGTATATGTCTCATGTACTGTGTTAATTTCTTTAACACAGTGGGAACATGGGTGAAATTCTAGGCTAGGCTGATAAGGCCCTCTGGGCCAATAGCCTAGTATTATCCAGTGAACCAACGAGAACATTAACTACCTTGGGAAAGTCCCTGAATGCTTAGAGAGAGCATTATCTCTTAGCCAGTTTCTCTTTTATGTTTTTTTTTCCACAGCCATTCAGTCTCCACCAGTTTCTCTTTATCAGATTGTCTCTAGGGAGACATGAAAACCAGGCAGCTAGGTTCTTTTTATGAAATTGTTTCCATGGAAACATGAAGACCAGCTGCAGAATTGTTACTGAGCTTGCATGTATAACCACATAATATTCATAGGTTCATAGGTAAGTACTGCGCTATCTGCCCAAGGGCATCTATAAGCTAGCCAGAATGTGTTGGCTTTTGCCGCCCCCTTAGATTAGTTCCCTGTGCCTCGGTCCAGCAGAGCCATTAGTTCCCTGTGCCTCTGTCCAGCAGAGCCACTGCAGTGATCCCCGGGGTAAATTTTCTGTTTCCCATCCACTCGTCAAGGTTTCTCTTGAAGAGTGTTAGTGAGGGGCTCTGCCTAATGTAGATTGGAATCCTGTTCCAAAGCACGGGGAGTGTCTGGGACAGGAATCTATCCCTGAGAATGTCCTGTTTATCGTTGTGGTGAAGTTTAGATCCCTAGAGCGTGTGGCTGTTGGGGATTTGTTTTTTTTTTTTTTGGTGGAGCATGTCCGTCAATTCTAGGTTGGACATGGCCTTGTATGTCAGGCAGAGATCACCTCTGAGTAAGCGGTATGCGACCGAGTACAGCTGGAGTTACTTCAGTTGGACTGCATAGGGCATATGTTTGAGGCCAGTAATCCTCTTGGTGAGATACTTCTGTGGTCTTTCCAACTGTTGCAGGTGTCTTGTAAGGTACATCCCAGATGGGGGCGTTGTACTCTATGATGGGTCTGATGAGTAGAGGGGCACAATAACCTCTTTTGTTCTAGATGCAAACCCTTTTATGATTAGGTGGGCCACATAGAAGGATTTTCTAACCACCTTGGTAATATGATTATCAAAGGAGAGATTACTATCTGCTTGGGCTCCCAGATCTTACATTTTCTGTATTTAGGGGACTGCCACATATGTGGTAGTTCGCGGGTACTTTATTTTTTCCAAAGGGGATGACTATGCACTTTTTGGCATTTAGCTTGAGGCCATGATTTTGACACCAGGTATCCATCTCAGTGATACTTTTCTGGAGGATGTCTGTATTAGCTGGAGAGTCATTTATGGCCCCCAGTTTGCAGTTGTCTGCAAACTTGGACAGCCATAGTCCTCCTGTGCTTGCCTGTACCTCTGAGAAGTATATACCAAACAGGAAGGGTCCCAGGATTGAGCCCTGGGGGGGGCGCCACTTGGAACTGGTTTAGAGTTGGACCTAGAGCCTGCAACTCTCACCGTGTGGGTTCTATCCGTGAGACAATTGGCAACCCATCTCGTCATGTAGGGGTTTATGTTCGGGCTGGTGAGCTTGTCTATAATACCAGAATGGGGGAATGGTGTTGAAAGCCTTTGCGAGGTGTAGGTAGGCTGTGTGGACCTCTTTTCCTTTGTCTAAAGTCTTGGTGACTGTCTCAAAGAAGTCCACCAGGTTTAGGAAGCATGATCTGCCCTTAAAGCCAAACTGGGTAAGGTCCAATTTTTGAAGGTTCCCAATGTCTCTTGTTAATGAATTCCATGATGATGTGCTCCATAGCTTTGTAGATCAGGCTTATAGGGCGATAGTTCCTGGGGTCCGTTGTGGCTCCACCTTTGTGGAGTGGGATAACTGTTACTGTGCGCCACTCTGTGGGTACGTAGCCTGTAGAGAGGCTGAGTTTGAACAGTGTGTTTAGGTGAGGGGTTATTTCATTTTTGAGCTCATGTAAGACACAGCCTGGGACACTGTCTGGTCCCATTGAAGCTGTATTTTTGGCTTTGTATATGGCTGATGTTCTTCATCTCACATTGCTGCAGTCCTTACATATGGGTAGTCCGCTGTCCTCGGTCGGCCCGAATACCAAAGTATTAGGCTGACGTTGGTCATGGCGCTCAGAACTGACATCAGAGCGTCAGGGTACAAAAGCGCATGACCGATGTCATATCCTCAGTCTTTTTTGCCGCATGGTCCGATGCAGAAGCAGCGTTGCAAGTGCCGTTCGGCGTTCTGAAATTTTTCGTGTTCGGAGTTTCAGACCGAATCCAAGTTGGGCTAAGTACCCCGTTGGGGAATATTTTGTTTTTTTCTTGCCTCAGTTATTTACCGGATGTCAGAAAAAGTGAATAATTGTATTTCTTGTGGGAAACAGATACCGCATAGGGATTATCATTCTTTGTGTATTCCTTGTTTGGGTCCTGAGCACGACGTAGTCGGGTGTCGCTTTTGTGCTAGGTTTAATAAGCGCACCATAAAACGAAGGTTAGATTGCGCTAGGTTGGTCTTCGGTAAGCGGTGTAATTATATTATGCCATCGGATACTCCGACGTCCGCTACTGCGAAGAAGCGCAAAGACAAATCTGTAAAACCCAGACAAAATGAGTCGTCCGTTCCGGATGCCGGTTCTTTAGAGACTTCGGTGGAACCGGTGGTTCCGACGGAGGCTTCACTTGAGTCTCAGGGGGAGACTTTGATTTTGCAAGATGTGGCCTCCCAGGAGGCAGGTCAGGCTGAGGGGGCTTCTCAGGTTGCTGTTCTCCCTTCCCTTCCCAGGGTGGTTAGGCCTTCTCCTTCTGTGTCTAAGGCTTCTTCCAAAGGCAGGACTGGTTTGTCTTCTTCTGGTGTCACTCCTAGTTCAGCAGGGTCTGTACCTAAGAAGCACATGCTTAAAATGGCAGAAGATTTGATTACTCTGATTAGAGGTTCTATGCCCCCTCCTGATAAAATGCCTAGGGTGGAGCCAGAGTTGGAAAGTTTGGATCAGGCCTCGGATGCTTCAGAGTCTTCGGCTGAAGACTTTCAGGATTTTACACCTTATTCGGATTCTGATGCAGAGGATTCCTCTCCTTCTGCTTCTCCTCCAGAGGATTTTTCTTTTTCAGAAACACTTCATTCTATGAGGGAACATTTTAAGTGGGAAGGTCAGGATTTTTCTGATTCACGGAAGAGGCTTAGGGAGTTTTTGTTTTTACCTCAGCATAGACCCTTGGCTATACCCCCTGTTTTGGATGTTGTTCAAGATGTGTTCTCGGAGGCTTCCCTTAATCCTGATTCTCTGCCCCCTGCGCCAGTTAAACCGGATAGGTATTACAGGGTGCCTGAAGCTCATAAATACCTCTATAAGAGTCCCAGGGCAGACCCAGAAACTATTAGCCAGGGACCTAAGGGTGTCGGGGCCTCTGTTGTAAAAAATCCAGTTCCTCTAGATAAAGAGGCTAGAGCTTTGGATAGATCGGGTAAAAAGGTGTATACCTCTTCTACTTTAGCAATGAGAGCTTTGAATTGCCAGTTTCATATGTTGAAGTATCAGAATTTTCTCCTTACTCAATTAAAATCTAAGGTGGATGCTCTGGCTGAGGGCATAGAGTGTAAAGAGTTACAGGATTTGGTACATGTCTCTGAACAGGTGGGTAAGCATTCTTTACACTGTGGTTTTGATGCTTTACAGGCCTCTTCTAGGGTGGCTGCCACTGGTTCAGTTCTTCGCAGGCACGCCTGGCTTAAAGATCAGAATTTATCAGAGCATGTTAAGACCAGGATTTTGGATGCTTCTTTACAGTCTGAAGTTTTGTTTGGCCCACCTGTGGAGTCAGTCTTGAAGAAAATGGAAGACAAGGCTAAGTATATGTAGACTGTTAAAGATTTTTTGCAGGTGCAGCCTCCAAAGTTTAGTAGAAATTGGCCTACTAAAGGGTGGACGTATCCTTCCTCTGATTCTCAGTCTAGGGGTAGATCTAGGCGTGGTAGGGGCAGAGCTCAGAGTACCTTCAGGCCTAGAACATGGAGTTCACCTGCACAGTCTTCAGGTGAGGGCAGGGGCCAGTCCTTTCGTAAACAGGCCCAATGACCTGCATTTTCAGCTGCCAGATTATTCTTGCCTGGCAGCACCTTTGGGAGGAAGGTTGGCACTCTTCAGACAGAACTGGCTTTTAATCACCCAGGACAAATGGGTATTGGACATTATACACCAAGGTTACAAGTTTTATTTCCATACCTTGCCTCCTTTCAAAGGCATGCCAGACGTTCCTCCTCAGCAAAGGCTAGAGGCTCACAAGCAGATTTCTTTACTTCTACAAATAGGAGCTGTTCAACCGGTTCCTCTGTCAGAAGTGGGCCTAGGATTTTATTCTCGCCTGTTTCTAGTACCAAAGAAAGGGAACACGTGGAGACCGATTTTGGATTTATCTATCCTCAACACATATCTGGACATTCCAAAGTTCAAAATGTTGACGTTACAACAGCTTTTACCTCTGCTGGGCAAAGATCACTGGATGGTAACTCTGGATCTCAAAGAGGCTTATCTTCATGTTCCTATCAGGCCCAGTTGCAGAAAGTACCTGCGTTTTTTGGCTGGGACTTTTCATTATCAGTTCTCTGCATTGCCCTTTGGCTTATCTACTGCGCCCAGAGTGTTCACAAAGGTTCTGGCTCCAGTGATAGCCTTCTTCAGGTTAAGAGGAATACAAATTTATCCTTATTTGGACGATTGCCTGATTCTGGCTCAAGACAAGGACGTACTTCTTCATCATCTGCAGTATGTGATGGCAGTGTTAAGGTGCCTAGGGTATTCTGTGAACGAAACAAAGTCCAGTCTAGTACCCTCTCAGGACATGTGCTTTCTGGGTGTGAGACTGAATACAGCATCCCAGATGGCCTTTTTGACCCCGGACAAACAAAAGAATCTTTCTCTTTACTTCCATCAATTGTCTCTTCGGTCCAGGCTGACTGCAAGGACAGTCCTTCAAGCCTTGGGGTTCATGGCATCTTGTATTCTAGTGCTTCCCAATGCCAAACTGCATATGAGGAAGCTTCAATGGTATCTCAAAAATGTATGGACACAACACTGCCAAGATCTGGACACTGTCATTCAAATAATACCTTGCATTCAAAAGGAATTTTTGTGGTGGGCTCAGGAATGTCACCTAAACAAGGGACTCTCTGTGACCCGGCCAGAGGCGAGTCAAATTCTAACGACAGATGCCTCAGACAAAGCTTGGGGAGCACATCTCAATGGAAAATGGGTACAAGACACGTGGCCTGCCAGACTTCTACATTTGCATATCAACTTGAAGGAGATGTTAGCAGTCCAGTTTGCATTGATGGCTTTCAAGGATTTACTTCTCCCAGGGCAGGTGTTGATTCAAACAGACAACACAACTGTCATGTGGTACATCAACAAGCAAGGGGGAACACATTCATACCCTCTTTGCAGACAAGCAATGATTCTGTGGGAGACTGCTCTCAGTTTACAGCTAAATCTTCAGGCAAGGTTTCTACCAGGAGCACAGAACTCCTTAGCAGATGTGTTGAGCAGACAGATAGTGGATCCCCACGAGTGGAAATTGGATCCTCAAGTATTTCGGAAGTTGACAGTGTTATGGGGAACTCCAGACATAGATCTGTTCGCTTCTCCACTAAACTACCAGTTGCCAAAGTTTTGCACAAGAATGTTTCATCACACAGCTTGGAGAGTGGATGCTCTATCATTCAGTTGGAGCAATCTTCACGTCTATGCCTTTCCACCTCTGCCTCTCCTCCCAAAGGTACTCTTGAAGGTCAGACAGGACAAGCCATCTATGATTTTAATAGCTCCGGATTGGCCTCGACAACACTGGTACCCACTACTGAGAAGTTTGGTACGGGAGCCTCCATGGCCCTTGCCTTTGATTCCACACCTTCTGTCTCAGGAGGGCAATCGCTTACTCAATGTCAAAATTCAGTCTCTGCATCTAACAGCCTGGCATATTCTGTTCTAGACCCTGGAGGGTCTCAGCTTCCACAACAAGTTTTGAATGTTATTTTGGAGGCCAGAAGGCCTAGTACAAGGAAAGTGTACGCTGATAAATGGAGGAGGTTTTTTATTTGGAGCAAAGCAAAGGACTTTGATGTTTCCAAGCCTGATTTAAGTGTTTCTCTTCAATATCTTACTGAATTGTTGGACAAGGGTTTGTCTTTCTCCTCTATAAAGGTTCATGCTGCAGCCATTTCTGCTCACTATGACTGTGACCCTCCATTATTCTCTCATCCTTTGTTTAAGCAATTTCTTAGAGGGGCAAAGAATATAAGACCCCCACGTAGAGCTCCTACTCCTGCTTGGGATCTCAATTTTGTGTTGGAGAAACTCACTCTACAACCTTTTGAGCCTGCAGCAATGGCCGAATTGAAGTTTTTATCATGGAAGACTGCTTTTTTGTTGGCCATTACCTCTGCGAGAAGGGTTTCTGAATTACAGGCCCTTATGGCAGTTGAGCCTTTCCTAATTTTTCATAAGGATAGGGTATATTTGCGTACTAATCCTACATTTATGCCTAAAGTGGTTTCTAGTGTGGCCTTAAACCAAACTATTCATTTGCCTACTTTTTATGCAAACCCCCAAAATAAAGGGGAAAAGATTTTGCACACTTTGGATATTCATAGGCAGTTGCGTTATTATTTGAGCAGAACTAAAGGGTTCAGGCAGTCTCAGCAGTTGTTTGTTTCTTTTGCTTTGGGTTCTCAGGGAAAACCTGTATCAAAACAAACTATTTCTAAGTGGATTGGTTTTTGTATTGCTTTCTGTTATTCCCATCATGGTAAAGAGATTCCGGCTGGAATTAGGCCTCATTCCACTAGGGCTACTGCCACTTCTACAGCCTTTTTAAGGGGGGTAGCTACTAAAGATATTTTGGAAGCAGCTACTTGGTGTTCAGTGCATACTTTCTCTAAACATTACCACCTTCCACTTTATTCTAAATCTAGGGCTGGATTTGCCACTGCAATTTTACAGGGCATTTTGGCAGCTCCCAATGCTTTATGATTTTGCCAACCTCCCTTTACCTCTGCTTTGGGATTCTACCCATATGTAAGGACTGCAGCAATGTGAGATGAAGAACATAGTACAGTTTTGTACCTACCATAAATGTAGATGTTCGAAGATCCACATTGCTGCAGTCCAATTTACCCTCCCTCCTTCCCCACTGTAGTTTGGGGTGGTTGTTTGGTTTGGGTTGTAAATACTGTTTGCACATAGGTGGTTAGATGTTTTTTATGTTTTTTGGGTATGGCCTTTGTTTTTAGGGCCTTCTGACATCTGGGGCAAGAAAAGACTGAGGATATGACGTCGGTCATGCGCTTTTGTACCCTGACGCTCTGATGTCAGTTCTGAGCGCCCATGACCGACGTCAGCCTAATACTTTGGTATTCGGGCCGACCGAGGACAGCGGACTACCCATATGTAAGGACTGCAGCAATGTGGATCTTCGAACATCTACATTTATGGTAGGTACAAAACTGTACTTTTTAACCTGTGTGTCAGTGATTGCCAGGGCACTACATTCTTCTGATATGGTTATGGGCCCTTTAAGGGGGTGAGGGGGGGGGGGTGAAGTTTGCACTAAACCTGTCTGCCCGAATGTTGGCAATATCAGTCGGTTCAGTGTATTTTTCTGCCATTCTGCAGTAACTCAGAGCAGATCTGAGAGTTTTCACTTAGGTTTTTGACATAGCTAAAGAACGCTTTGTGGTTATCTTTGGAGTCCTTGGCAATTTTTCTTTCGAAGCTCGCCTTGGATGATTTTATGAGGGATAGTAGTTTCTTACTGATACTGATCAGGGAGGTCTTTCCTTCTTGGGATTTTACTCTCTTTTGCACTAGTTTCCTCCTTCTATTGTATAGATTGTTTATGGCAGGGGTCCACCAGACTGGTTTCCTTTTCTTGGAGAAGTGAGTCTTGGTTTTGCTTGGGATAGCACGATCCATGGATTCTTGCAGGTGCTCATAGAGTGCCTTTGTTTGGAAGGATCAACTTATACTTAGAGGGCAAAGACTCATCAGACCCAGCTTCATATAGCCCCATTTAATTTTTAAATCATAGTTATAAAGTGCTTATGTCTACAATAGCTAAAAAATGGTAACAAGTTTTTTCTGAAATTAATACAGATGGATTAATGTGGTTTTGTGGAGAAGAGGCAAACGTATAACAGCATTAATATAATGATCCAGAGAGAAGAAGAATGTAAGAAAATACCACTGTTGTTGGTAGGTCTTGATGCAGAAAAAACATTCAACAGAGTAAGCAGGGATTTTATGAGTAAAACAATGGAAGCATTTGCATTCCCTGGTACAATAATAAGGTTAATTAGGGGATATATGAAGGATCAGACGCAAAAACTGAAGTAGGAGGGTTCCTCTCTGACAAGTTGTGTCTGAACAGAGGAACCAGGCAGGAACCATGCAAATTCGTACTAGTAGTTTTAACACTGTTTAGTAGTGCACAGTCATTTCTTAACCATTCTGTCAGTGAAGGTGCATTAAAAGCACCGACATTATTGTTAGCAGCGGTATAACCATTACCATTTACCTCATTAAGTCTAATATCCGATCTCAAAGATGGTATAGAGGCAGAAAAGGCCGTTGCCTGTCCTTCAGCTCTATTGTTAGAAGTAAGTCCTTGAAGAACATCTAAGGGATATACGTGATGGCCATGAACATAATGCATTAGCTAAACACATTAAATTACATTCTGAACATAATTTTAAATTCTTTGCATTGGAAAATTTAATTAATTCCCCTAGAGGAGGGGCTTGGCCATATTTATTAGAAAAAATGGAATTAGCATGGCAGTTACGGCTTAATTCTGCATGTATGCCAGGTTTGAATGACAACATATCTATTCATAGTCTACTTAAGATAAAAGCACTTGGAAGACAGTAACCAGATATATATACGACTTATTTATTTATTATATATTTTTTTTTATATATTACCTGGTTTGATACGTATATATTATGTGTCTATTAATATGTATTAATGATTATTAACATTATTAGATATGTATATTTCATCAAGTTTGTTATTCTATTTATTCTACTGATTACACCGTAACAGGTACAAGCAAGCAAAATCTGAGGGTAATGCTACTCAATGCTAGAAGTCTAAACCTCAAAATGCATTCACTCAAGGCACTCCTTAAAATGGAGAACATTGACATCTGTGCAGTGACAGAGACCTGGTTCAAAGCTCCAGAGAGCACCCCTGCATTACCAGGCTACAATTCATACTACACCTTTCGGCCACCTAACCCAGAAAGAAACACTAAAGGCGGAGGCATGTCCGTATTTATTAAGGATATCCACACCTCCAGGCTAGTTGCACAGCATAATGCATCTGAGATTATCCAAGTGCAACTAACTCTGGGCAAGACCGCAATCCAAATTGTAGCTTGCTACAGACCCAACACCATGCCCCAGGATTCACACTCCTCATTTATTGATACACTGGAAAGTATTAGGGTACAACCCAACATCCTAATAATGGGCGATTTCAACTACCCCACCATTAACTGGGAAAACTACTCATGTACCAACTCTTTTGCTCAACGTTTTCTAGAATTCATAAATTCCAGCGCCTTGGATCAACTTATTCGCACCCCCACCAGGAGCAGCAATATCCTAGACCTGGTCATTACCAACATGGGAAACTGGTGTTCCACACCAGAGGTCAATTCCTCGTTGGTCAGATCTGACCACAAGCTAATCAGCCTAGACATCCACATCCCACCCCCACCCCTAGTTAGAGAAACCATCGTAAAAAACTTCTCCAAAGCCAACTTCACACTTCTTAAGACAGAAGTTGCAAACTTCATGACACCCATGCAGACGGACAATAGAGGTATGACTGCCGAATCCTACACAAATGCACTTTATAAGCACTTACACGAGTGCATGGATCATGCTATCCCTAATAGAACCAAGATGTTATCCTCCAAAAAAACGAAGCCAATCTGGTGGTCCTCTGCCATAAACAAACTCTACCACAGAAAAAAGAAACTGTTGCAAAAAGGAGTAAAATCCCATGACTGGAGGAACTCCCTGGTCAACCTCAGTAAGAAGCTGAGATTCCTCATAAAATCCTCCAAAGCTAGTTACGAAAACAAAATTGCCACTGACTCTAAAGACAACCACAAAGCATTCTATAGCTATGTCAATAATCTAAATGGGAACACTCAGATCTGCTCTGAGTTACAGCACAATGGCACTAAATATACAGAACCAACTGATATTGCCAACATCCTAGCAGATAGGTGCAGTGCTAACTTTACCCCCCTCTCACCCCCTAGAGGGCCCATCTCTATACCGGAAGAATGCAGAGTCCTATAATCACAGCTGCACAGGTAAAAGCACACTCTCCAAAGCCAAGAACACAGCATCCATGGGACCTGACAATATCCCAGTCTGCGTTCTACACGAACTGCAGAATGAACTGGCACCCTACCTAAGTACCATGTTCAATCATAGCCTCACCTCAGGCTTTGTACCCACTGAATGGCGCACCGCGACAGTTATCCCACTCCACAAAGGGGGAGACACGATGGACCCCGGGAACTACCGCCCCATTAACCTGACGAGCCTGGTCTGCAAGGCCATGGAACGTATCATCATGGAACTCATAAACAAAGACATTGGTAATCTCCAAACTCTGGACCCTACCCAGTTTGGATTTGTAAAAGGCAGATCATGTCTCCTAAACCTGATTGACTTCTTTGAAGCAGTCACCAAAGCCATAGATGAGGGTAAAATGGTTTACACAGCTTATCTAGATCTCGCCAAGGCTTTCAACACCATCCCCCACTCTGGAATTATAGATAAGCTCACTAAACTAGGTATAAATCCCTATGTCACAAGATGAGTTGCCAACTGACTCACAGACAGAACCCACACAAATCCGACATCAGACCAGTGGAGTACCACAGGGTTCAGTCCTGGGTCCTCTCCTGTTTAGTATCTACTTCTCTGAAGTGCAGGCCAACACAGAAGGTCTTTGGCTAACAAAGTTTGCAGATGACTGCAAACTAGGAGCCATAATCGAAACTCCTAACGATGTGGACAAACTACAAAAGGGCCTCACTGAGATAGATACCTGGTGTCAAAGCCATGGCCTGAAGCCCAATGCCAAAAAGTGTATTGACATCCCCTTTGGTAAAAACTCTGTACCCATGAACTACCACATAGCTGGTAGTCTACTTAATGCCGAAAATGTGATGAGATCTTGGGACACAGGTGGACTGTAGTCTGTCCTTTGATAATCACATTGCCACAGTGGTCAAGAAATCCTTCTATGTGGCTCATCTCATCAAAAAAGGATTCTCATCCAGAAAAAAAGAGGTCATTGTTCCCCTCTACTCATCACTCATTAGACCCATTATAGAGTACAACACCCCTTTTGGTATGTACCTCACAAGACATCTACAACAACTGGAAAGACAACAGAAATACCTCACAAAGAGGATTACTGGCCTCAAACAGATGCCCTATGCACACCGTCTTAAAAAAACTACAGCTTTACTCCATCGCATATCGCCTACTCAGGGATGATCTCTGCCTAACATACAAAGCTATGTCAAACCCAGAGCTGTTGGACATGCTTCACTGAAAGAAATCCCAATCCCTTCGAGCTACACGCTCTAGGGACCTAAACCTTGTCAGCACAATAAACAGAACATGCTGGAGGGATAGATTCCTGTCCCACAGACTTCCCATACTCTGGAACAGACTACCTATCTATGTCAAGCAGAGCTCCTCATTAGCAATCTTCAAGAAAAATCTTGATGATTGGATGGAAAATGGGAAATTCACCCCGGGGATCACTTCTGTGGCTCTGCTCGACAGGGGCACAGGAAAATAATTTTCTTGGGTGGCGAAAGCCAGGGTACATTTTTTGGCTAGGCTTGTATGGGCCTTAGGGCCGATAGCCTAGTACCTACCTATGAACTTGAAGGCTTTTTTACATGCACATTGTACATTGTTTTATATAGTAAACAAGAATATTCCATGTCTATTTTTAATTTTTAATTCTTATATTCCCTTTAATGTTAGCCTAATAATTTGCTGGTCATGTTTTATATTACCTTATTATATTTTTTATGTTATAATTGTTGTTGTGTCTTTCGGCTTTTCCCGGTTAGGGATACACTATTGCCTTAAATGCAGCATTACGAATTAACAGGAAATTAGGTCATCTGGTGGGAATACTGGTGTGTATTTAAACGTAGTTTGCATGAAGATATTTTGTCTGATGAAGTCTCTTGGATTGAATAATTGCGAGACGAAAGCGCTAACCTTTTATTGATTTTTATGAATACATTTTCTATTTTATACGTTTAGTGTACATTTTTTTGCACCTGCCAGTGGATTCCATTTCATCGTTTGGATTATTAGTTTTTCATCTTGTGGTTAAACCTATATTTAAAACTAGCGACTAAAAACATTTTCACTGCTTGTATCTTGCTATCCATATCAGTAAACAAGAGCTTTCAGTTTCTTGGTTTTTGTATTATCATTTCTTTAGTTTCTTCCCACATAACCTTAGCTGCTGTAACAGAATCCCTTTTCATCCATACTCTTAAATACCTCATTTTATCGTGTTCCCATAAGTATGGGTATTGCTGAACCAGTTCATGTGTGGGTACATACTTTATAACTCAAGATGTTGCATGACACTAAAATGTCCTTTTATGGTTTTATCAGGTACAAAATAATAATGTCTGCAAATAAAGCCAATTTTTCTTGATTACCACATCAGTTATATCCTTGAATTTCTGAGTTCCTTATCTTGTTTGCCAGTGGCTATAAATATAATGGAAATAACAAAGGAGAAAGAGGACAAACCTGCCTGGTTCCTCTCTTCAGACACAACCTGTCAGAGAGGAACCCTCCTACTTCAGTTTTTGCATCTGATACTTCATATATCCCCTAATTAACCTTATTATTGTACCAGGGAATGCAAATGCTTCCATTGTTTTACTCATAAAATCCCAGCTTACTCTGTTGAATGTTTTTTCTGCATCAAGACCTACCAACAACAGTGGTATTTTCTTACATTCTTCTTCTCTCTGGATCATTATATTAATGCTGTTATATGTTTGCCTCTTCTCCACAAAACCACATTGATCCATCTGTATTAATTTCAGAAACATTGTTACCATTTTTTAGCTATTGTAGATGTAAGCACTTTATAATTATGATTTTAAAATTAAATGGGGCTATATGAAACTGGGTCTGATGGGTCTTTGCCCTCTTTAGGTATTACAGCCATCACAACTTTCTTCCAGGATTTTGATGCTTCCCCTCCTTTTAGAATACTGTTAAACAAAACCTTCCAGCTCTTTATCACTTTCTTCCCTCTTAGTTTCCAAACTTCCACAGGAATACCATCTATTCCTGGAGACTTTCCTGAAGATTCATCATACGTCACCATTTTATCTCATCTCCTCCTGTCTTAACTATTAGTTGTTGAGACTCATCAATCTCTAATCTTGACATTCTTAAGTCTTCCATAAACATTTCTATTTATGGCTCTTTCTTGATTTCTATATTTCTCAGATTAATGCAATTTTTCATAAAATTTCCAAAGTATCTCTAACTCTACGGGATCTTTGGTTATTTTTCTTGTTGTATGTTCCCTAAGTTTGGCAACAGTCATCACTCCTTTTTGTTACCTAAGTTGTTGTGCTAAAAGTTTTTGTGCTGTGGAGTTACTTTCAGAAACAGTTTAACTGCAATCTTTCTAAACTCCTGCGTATTATCCAGATACATTTTCTCTTTAGCACTCTGTAGGTGTGTTCATTATGTTCTGTAAGATTCACCTTATTCTGCAATAGCTTAACCTTTGTCAGACATTGTAAATAATTCCTGTTACTTCTTAATTGTATCTCTTTTCTTTTTATTTCTTCCTGTATTTAAACTCAACCTTCATTTAATTCCACTCACTAGTCACAACTTCTGAAGAAATTTCTGTTTTCCCTAGTAACTCTTGAATAATTTCCACTATCCATCACTTAAATTCCTGTCTTTTGAACAGGTAGGCAGGGAAATACCAGTCTCTCATTTTTAATTCATTACCCTGCATTTTTAGTTTAGTTGTTATTGGCATGCGATCTGAGATGGTTATTGGATGTTTGTCGTGGCTTTCAATTAAATGCACATTTTTCTGTGAAATAAAACTTCTGTCTAGTCTAGTTATTGTACCTTGGGGAATAACATGCAAATTCTGCCCGAGTTCCTGCTACTGAATTCATGTCTTCCTTGCCAAATATTTTCATAAAATTTCTTCAGAAATCTTCCCTCTTTTTGTTATGTTTCCTTCCAGGTCCCCCCCAGATACATCCTCATTGTTGCAAATCAACTTCCAGTCCCTACCTATAAGGAATATTCCCTGCTGAAAGCTGTTTTAATCCCCAAATTTTCATAAGTAATAACAGTTTTAGATGGAATATAATTACACGCCAGCATAACATTCATCCCTTGCTCCTAGCCCATCACTGTCACAAGTCTACCTTTATTATCTTTTTCCCCTCTTCTGGCACTATTGCTGCTCCACTTACAATTAGCATAAGTACTCCACATTTCATTTGTCCTTTATTTTCTGCTGCATATCCATCCTGAAATCCTTTCTTTATCAAATTCACATCTTCACTTTTTTCGTAGTATGTTTCTTGTAGCATTGTTATTTGCACTCTACATTTATTAATGTAATTCAGATTCAGTACTCCTACCTTTTTTCTGTACCTATGAGGCCATTCAGGCCCTAAAATAAGATGGATAGTGTAGCCAATATGATAAGAAGTTATTCCCATTTATTATATATGATGCTTTTTTAAATGTCTATTTACAGCTTTGTGTTACATGCACCCACTAATGTTTGGCAGGTTGATCTTTTATACAGTAGTTTCTTGTTATCTTCACGTGAACCTATGTCACATTTTACAGGACTTTGTTTTACTGAAAATTCTCAAAAAAATTCCCCCATAACATCTTAACTTAAAACAATTACACGCTAAGTGCATCTTCAAATAATGAAGTTTAACCCTCCTGATAGGAATCTTCTTCTTCTTCTTTCAGCTTTTCACAGTTAGGGGTCGCCACAGCGGATCACCTGTCTGCTCATGATTGGTAGTAGAGTTTTACGATGTTGAGTTGCCAGCCCAGCACCCAACCTTCCCCAGAAGGCACACACGTGCACGCACTCACGCCTAAGGCCAATTTAGAGTGTCCAGTTTGCCTACAGAATGTCTTTGGTATGTGGGAGGAAACTGGAGCACCCAGCGGAAACCCACATGACCACAGGGAGGACATGCAGACTCCGCACAGATGGCACCCCAGCCGAAGATCGAACCGGAAAACCTCTTGCTAACCGCTGCACCACCATTTTGTTCCAAATTGACAGCTGCACACACATGCATCACCTAACCTAAAGTCAAGTTTATCCATGCTAAAGTGCATGTTACATCCTTTGCTCCTACTTGCACTGTTTTGTCTGTTCTTGTCTTATCTTTATCTCCCTTCCATATGTGAAAAACAGCTTGTATGCTTTCAGAAAACATTTAATGGTTTGCCTTAAGAAAAAGTGCACTGGCTGTCGTTAAATAAAAACTAAATTATACATTGTTCTAGTAAATGCATTGAAGCATTTAGATACAAGAAAAGCTGCTATCTCTTATTCACTTCCATTAATTTCAGACTTTATTTTTTACTAAGATGATTGCCCTCATCTCTTTTAATTTTATGTTCCCTCAGCAGACAATACTGGGAAATATTGAGAGGTTTATTGCCTCTACTAGTAGTCAGCTTTGTTCCTTGGAAACATAAGAACATAATGTACAGCTGCAATCTTCTTAACTCACACAGAGAATTTATTTGCTAAAGGAAAACTCTTCATTACATTCACAGTGTTATCTTATTTTTAAAGCTAACATGCTTATACTTACAGAAAAAAAAACTTGTCATTAGATAAAGCCATCCCCCCATCCCAACTGCCAGGATAACAGTATATTAACTTAAACATGCTTTTATCTGGCCTTTCTTCTTTTTTATATTGTATTGCCTACATTTCTTAAAACTAAAAAAGAAATAAAATGTACTTGTTTACTTTAGTGTCTTTATCACATACAACAATCACTGAAGATGCTTTACTGTATATCATGCAGTTTATATAACAAAATGTTTTATACAAATATATCTAAGAACTAAAATTGTTTTGTTTAGTTCCCCCTTTTAGTGGCCTTCCAAATATTAGTGACATGAATTGCAGTATATGCCTTTCCTTCCTCCAAGTTTAACAAAAATCAACAAGTCCAATTTTCCTCAGCTTATTTATCTTGTAAAGCCATACTTCATAAATGTGATTGGTACTTTATAGTCTCACAGTTGTACACTAATATCACTGTTGCTTGTCATCTTCCTATTCATTGTCATCTTCATCTTCCAGCCCCAGCCAGTGGTTCAAGTCCAAGGTGCTCCCAATTCTTCTAGTCAGGTTCTGTGTTATTTTTCTGTCTCGCAGTCATCTTCCTTTGGAGTATAGAAAAATGAGAAGCAGAGCCCCCTTCTGTTTCATGGCTTACTTTTTGTTGGACAAACTTTTGTATTTCTTCCTTAGCCTGTTCTGCATCAAAAAATAACTTTGATCCTGCAGGAAAAAAGTATTCTGAAGACACCTGGATACAGCAGTGGAATTTCACACCTGCCTCTTAAAATTCCCTTATTACTGGGATAATTTTGCTTCTCCTTTGCCTGGTGTACACTGAATAATATATTTCCACAAACACAGTCTCCAGTTTTTAATGCTTTACCTTTCTGCCACAGTTTTGTCAGGATCAACTTTTTCTGCTGGTGTGATTGCATCTTTAGTAATACAGGTCTTGGCTGCTTTCTTTTTGCGTAGTTTGAAGCATCCAAATGATTTGCTCTTTCATTTAACAAATCCTGCTGTTGAATGCAAGTCCAGTTGCTTATTTCTGCTTTGATAAAATTAATACAGACTATTCCTTCCAGTTTCCCTTGTACAGCAGAGAATCTTGGGTTTTCTCTGCATGGTCTGTCCTCTAACTCTACCATTTTCTGAAATAGCTCTTCTTGAGCAGTCTCATAGTTAGCCAGCCTTTTCTTCATTTTGACCTCTGATTTTTGCAGTTTTTACCAGGTTATCTGAATAGCTGTTTAAAGCTTCTTCCATTTTTTTCCAGTCATTTGTTATAGGAGTTTATATACTCCTATGATTCATTTATTTTAATCAACTCTGAGCACATTTTATTTATTCCTCTAAATTACCGGAAGTCATCTCTTGTACCAAAGCTGGAGCTTGAACTGCTTTTGCTGAACGGCTGTAGGATTCTTAATGTTTTCTGGTATCCATTTCTAGTTGATTTTCTTTCAGGCTGTCTAAGGTTGTTCTTTGCTAGCATCCAGGCAGTGTACCTACCAACCATTAACTGAATTTTACTAAAACTGGCAGAATTACTATCCCTTATTTCTGTTTCTTTTTTCATGCTGAAAGAGCTAAAGCTAAACTGTTGCTCAGTGTGCAGCCATCTTAGATAACCAGGCCACCCACAGTGTTATTCCCAAAATCTGATGGAGCAATCTCATCCGGTAATTTTAGCGGCACAGTGGTGCAGGTGTTAGCATTGTCGCCTCACAGCAAGAAGTTCTCCAGTTTGACTGTCGACTCTGGTGCCTTCTGTGCAGAGTCTGGATGTCTCCCTTGCTTTCACGTGGGTTTCCTGCTGGTGCTGTGGTTTCCTCCCGCATTCCAAAGGCATGCCTTCACTGAAAATGAGCTTTCTCCCAGTCGGACTTTCTCAGTAAACAAACAAATGTTAAATAAGTAAATGAAGTGTAACAGCATTTCAGAATTTGTTAAAACACCTAATGCTTAGAGTTGCTGAACTAATTAGAAGGTTGTTGAAGGCAGTTTTTTTGACTACATTAGATCTAGCAAAGTAATGCTGGCAAATCCCTGTAATATCTTAACCCAGGGAAAAGACGGCCTTTTCCACATCAGAAAATATATTCCAATATGTTGTCATTGTTTTGGGCTACAAGGTGTTTTGGTAACCTCTCAGAGACTAATGGATTGAGTCCTTAAGCCCCATATCAGATTTGTTGCCACTAATGAAGATAGTGTCATAACATACTCTGTATATTAGGAGTTTAATTTCGCTAAGGTAGAAGCTTTACTATTACCCCCTAAGATGAGCCACGTTAACTGTTAATGCCTCTAAAAGCATGTTAGGCATAACAAAGTTAAAACATTTAGGGCATATGGTAGGTACGGGATAATCTCGACCCCGAAAACCAAAAGTAGATGCAGTGAAAAACTAGTCTATTCCAAACCGTAAGAAGCAAATGAGAACATTCTTGGTGTTAGTTTTATACTGTTAAAGATTTGTACCCCATTTTTGCACATGTAGCCTGGTGTCATACAGATCTGACTAAAAGGAACGTTTCCCTTAAAGTATCTTAGACACTAGAGGCAGATATTGCTTTTAAACAGTTGAAGGTAAATGTTGTGTTCAATTCAGTTCTGGACCTCTGCATTCCTTTTATATTCTGTACTGATGCATCGGAATTGGGCCCAAGGACAGTGATATCACAAGCTTTTCTTGGGGAAGACCATCTCATTTATTTTCTGAGTCATAAATTAAGTAGAGCAGAAATTAAATATCTCACCACTGAGAGGGAATACTTGGCAAACATGTGGCTGCTGTCTTCTAAAATAGTACTCCTTTAAGCAATAGTTTACATTGCTAACAAGACATGTCCCCCTGGCTTAATCATCCCATTGTAGGCAGAATAACATGCATATGTATCCAACCTGAACAGTCATACAGTTCGGGACTAACAAACAAAATGCTTAAAAGGGATAGTGTGATGGACAGATGATTCTGTACGAGCACAGACTGTTATGTTCCTATTACTGTTTATTGGTTTATAGAAATAAGGGGCTGAAAATTTATTTCTAAAAGTTTTATTTATAGATGGTGAAGTGCAAACACCATCAAATTGGCTTTGCAAATGTTTCAGTGGCTTATGAGATTATGAAGTTATAAGCTCACTTTTAGTTTCATTTTGTGGTAGGGGAGCAGCAGTGTAATAGCTTTGATGCACTGTGATAAGATAGCGCATTCCAGAGTTGTGGTAGGCTAATGTGAGTCACCCTTATTGGTATGAATGCTGCCAATAATCAGCGGAGAGCTTCTCTATAGTATCCAGCCAGTTCTGTCCTTACTCCACTTATACACATAATTAAACAATTAGTTGTGGCTCAAATTTCATATTATTTTGTTACACAATCGAAGGAT
Organism: Protopterus annectens; assembly: GCF_019279795.1. Lineage (NCBI taxonomy): Eukaryota > Metazoa > Chordata > Ceratodontiformes > Protopteridae > Protopterus > Protopterus annectens. The sequence continues at coordinate 350,818,890 of NC_056726.1, forward strand.
TAACATTTTTAAATAAATCATTTCAATGTACATTTTACAACTAAGCTGTAAATATTAGCTAGGACATCTGTATACCTCAGATGCCTACTTTTACAAAGCTTTAAGCCTTTGCTTGTTACCTGCCATGGATTTAACTCCCAAAGCTCAGTGCACAAATTTTGTTGTGAACTTAGATAGCTCATACACCTGCTTTTACAAGGCTTTGGTCAACAGTATTATAGCCCTTATTTATTTATTTTTTTTGCCTAGGTTTAAAAGTATATTTTTCATTGTAAAAGCAAAATGATTGATAAGGAAATTTCAATCCCTGCTTTCGTTATGTCAGGAAAATAAGAAATATCACCCAACATTGCTCTAAACCTATTCATAATGATCCTAATTACTCTGATGTCATGGATATTGCCAGCATGCTGACAAATAAATTTAGCATCGGCTTCAAGCCAGAGATATCTATTCCAAACCTACTTTTTCCATGATGGAATCAGCCTACATACCATCACAAAAGAGCATGTACTGAAGGTACTCTTTAGAACAAAGAATTGCCTCACCCATGGGGCCTGATAACATACAATGTTATGTAGTCCTATCTCGCCTACATTCTTACCTGTGGGTTCGGAGCCAAATATTGGCTCCAACTCAGCCAAACGTTTCTAGCTCAAAGTCTTTTATTGGCTGGGCTAAGCAGGTATCCCATGGTGCACTGCTCCATATCCCCAGATCTCGTTTGCCACTCGTGTAGCTCGGACATGGTCTCGCTCTTGGCTGTGGCTAAGTACCTTTTTCTTGTCTTGAGAAAAAATTTTGTTCATAAACAAAAAGCTACTTTCATAGCTATTGTCTTTAGTGTTGTTTAGGTTTTTGGTAGTGTGCTTGTTTTGTGGTATCCCGCTAACTGTTCCCTCGGGCTAGGCCCGTTTCAGTTAGAGGACCTAGTCCTTTTGTCCTGTCTGTTCACTAAACCGTTTAAGTTAGAGGTTTGGTTCTGTCCCCTTACCTTGAGGTCATTAACCGTTTTAGTTAGAGGTTTTTGACATAGATTTCTCTCAGTGTGCGTCTCTAGTGTGTGTGTACTTTTACAATTTATAACTGGTTCCCGCTTTTTTTGTGGTGTTGAACATCTGTGAATTTCTTGTCAGACCGTTTCTTAGGTTGCGTTGTTGGTGTTGGTTGTGAAAAATGTCCAAAGATTCCAAGGAGCACACACCTTCAGGTTTCAAAAAATGCTCTAAATGTGGGTACAAAATGTCCATCACCGATGGACATTCTATTTGTGTCTATTGCCTGGGAGCCGTTCATCTGCTGGAGTCCTGCAGTTTTTGCCATGCATTCAGTCCCAGAGTGCTCCAAGAGAGAAAGAATAAGCTGATCTTAAAGGGACTCTTGAAACCCTCTTTCGAAGAGGCCTTGGATTCTTCTCCCAGTGCTAAGTCTAAATCATCCAAGTCAAAAAAGAGATCTCTGGCTCCGTCAGCTTCATCGGAGCCTCCGGAGAAAAATCACAAAAATTGTATCGACCTCTTCGGCTCCACTGTCCTCGGGGCCGTAGGAGGTGTCGGTGTTGATGGAACCGGCGTCGGCTCCAATTATATAGGAATCTCTTCGGAGCCGATCGCCCAGTCTCAGACCAGTTTCTCCTGAGGGGAGATCTCGATCTCCCTCCCTGTCCTCCAAATCCTCCAGGACCCTTTCGGATGTGGATGTTGATAGGGTGGTCCAGAGGCTTCTCCAGTCACTGGTTTTGGCAAAATTGTTTTCGGCTCCAGCCCAGTCGGCTCCGAAGCCCGTCTCAACACCTTCTTTGATCATTCCTCCTCCAAGCGCATCTCTGTCTTCGGAGCCGGAGTGTTCTGCTCCATCTGATGTTCCTAGGCCAGTTCCGATGGCCCCTCCGGCCCCATCTGTACCAACATCTGCTCAGACTCCAACCTTTATTGGTGCAGAATTAGACACCATTCGAATGCGAGCATTTTTACCACAGGAGAGGATCAGAGTCTTACAGCAACAGATACACATCCTGATGCCCTTGAGGAAAGTAAAGGCAAGATGGGTTCTCCAACTCCTGGGGACCATGGCAGCAACAATTATGTTGGTCCCTCTAGCGAGATTGCACATGAGACTTCTCCAATGGCTTCTCTTTGTTCAGTGGTCTCTCCAAACATTTCCACTTTCTCACCCCATTTTGCCACGGACAGAAGCAAACAGGACCTCAGCTGGTGGCTTTGCACCAACAATTTGGACGGGGGAAGGCCCTTCATTCCACCCATCCCAGTTGCCACAGTGACCACGGATGCCTCCCAGATGGGGTGGGGGGGCATTATCTTGGCAAGACAGTCCAAGGCACGTGGCAAGAGCACGAGATGCATCTGCATATCAACGTCCTAGAGATGAGATCAGTGTTACTTGCGTTGCAGGCACTTCAGAGCTTTCTACCTTTAGGGACGATTGCAGTACACTCGGACAACATGTCAGTAGTGTGGTATCTAAACAAGCAAGGAGGAACCAGGTCTTACCCCCTGTGCAGAGAGGCCATACGAGTGTGGCAGTGAGCAGTAACTTCCCAACGGTTTCTGGTGGCAATGCACATTCCGGGGAAGTCCAACGTGATTGCAGACAGGCTAAGCAGAGCTATTCTGATGCCTTACAAGTGGTCCCTGAATCGCCTAGTTGCAGAGCGAATCTTCAGCAGATGGGGTCAGCCTTGCTGTGACCTTTTTGCCAGCCCCCTCAATGCAAAATGCAGCAGCTACTTCACGCTGATCCCCCCACAGGGGGAGTCACCCAGGGACACTCTGGTTCACGATTGGCCCTCCGGTGTGCTTTATGCTTTCCCTCCGTTTCCCTTGCTGTCAAAGGTGATTCAGAAAGCGCGGTCCTTGGGAAGCAGAATTATTCTGATTGCTCCACACTGGCCTCGTCAAGTCTGGTTCCCTTTTCTTCAACCATACATTGTGGACACTCCTTGGATTCTGGACCCTCAATCAGATTTACTGACACACATGTCGGGACAGTTCCACCCCTCCCAGATGACCCACCGGTTGACAGCCTGGCTACTTCACTTCCATCGTTAGTTAGGCTTCATAAATTTTCACCGGAAGTGGTTCACATATCTTCCTCTCGTAAGCCATCTACTAGGAAGATTTATTCTAGCAAATGGAAGAGGTTTTCTATTTGGGCGCATACCCAAGGAATTGATCCTTACACAGCTCCAATTGCTTCAGTCTTGGAGTTTTTGTCTATGCTTTTCCATCAGGGTTCCACATCAGCTACCATCAAAGTTCATTTGGCAGCGATCTCTAATTTTCATGTTGCTAATGAGCCTAGTGTCATGGCCATAGACTCTGCAAGGCTTTCCTGAAGGGTACTCTGTTACTCCGTCCCCCAGTCTCCGAACCGATCGTGCCCTGGGATCTCAATTTTGTTCTACAAGCCCTTACTTCACCATCTTTTGAGCCTGCAGCTACCTGTGAATTGAAATTCTTGACCTGGAAAACAGCCTTCTTAACAGCAATCACTTCAGCAAGGCGAGTTTCAGAAATTCAAACCCTCTCCATCAAACTTCCTTACTTAATCTTCCATAAGGACAGGGTTTCTCTTAGACCAAACCCTTTGTTTCTTCCTCAAGTGGCTTCCGTGTCTAATCTTAATCAATCCATTGAATTGCCTGTATTCTTTCCTCATTTTTCAAACAAGGCAGAATTTAGATTTCATCAGTTGGATGTACACAGACAGTTACAGACAGTTACATTTCTATCTGCACGGAACAAAAGACATCCGGAAGTCTGATCAACTATGTCTTCTTTTCGGAAAACAAAATGGGGTCCCCGGTCTCCAAGATCACCCTATCCAGATGGATATCTAGTTGCATCTCTTTCGCCTACCACGCAGGAGGAAAGGATTTGCCATTTCTGGTCAAGGTTCACTCTACTTGGGCTGTTTCTACATCTACAGCCTATCAAGCCAGATTGTCAATGGATGATATATGTGCTACAGCTACTTGGGCTTCTCCTCACACATTTGTTTCTCATTACAAATTGGACGTGGTTTCTCGGGGCAGGTCATCCTTTGGCTCCACAGTACTCAGGAGTATCTTCCTATGAGACACCCAGGATGTAGGTGCTAGGGATGCTGTCCCACGGGTAGGAATGTAGGCGAGATAGGACTAAATAACATCAAGAAGTTATGTACTCACCATAACATTCAATGTATGTAGTCCATCTCGCCTCACATTCTTACTTTCCCTCCCACCTTCCCCCCCTTCCTGGAGGATCTGGAGGTTAGCTTTCCATCTACAGAGTTCCCCTTACTTTAGCTTATTCTTTTTATCTGGATGTTGTGTATGCATGGGGTATGAATGAGTATTGCAGCAAACTAGATCTGGGGATATGGAGCAGTGCACCATGGGATACCTGCTTAGCCCAGCCAATAGAAGACTTTGAGCTAGAAAAGTTTGGCTGAGTCAGAGCCGATATTCGGCTCCAAACTCACGGGTAAGAATGTGAGGTGAGATGGACTACATACATCGAACGTTATGGTGAGTACATAACTTCTTGTTATTGCCAAATTAACAGCCTTAACCAGGCACTGGCAACCCACTTCTCAAACTCATCGACCTGATGTTACTCTGTAAGGATTGCCCCACTACAGACCTTGAGAATTACAGCTGCATCAGCCTTAAGAGTCTTGTATGCTAGAGCATGGAATGTATTGTAACTGACCTATGATAACAAAGTATAAATAAATAAATATCAGAAATCTTATTAGACTTTACCCCAGTTTGGCTTTGTCAAGAGTAGATCTTGTGTAGTGAACCTTGTAAACTTCTTTGAGTGTTACTCGGGCTGTAGACTTGTGGGCAAGCTGCCCAGACTGTGTGCCTTGACCTCACCAAGGCATTTTGTACAATACCACATGTAAGTATGATAAACAAGTTGCAGAAGTTCCAAATTGGCCTGTTTTTGTTAGGTTAATGGCCAGCTAGCTTACAGACAAGACTTGTATGGTTAGAGTTGAGAGAGCATCCTCTAAGAGCATAAAAGTGTGACTAATGTAGTTTTGCAGGGGTCTGTGTCAGGAACTTTGCTGTTCAGCATTCACTTTTCAGATCTCTACTCATCAAATGGGGATTTTCAGTTAGCCATGTTCACAGATGATTGTAAGTTTGGCATTGTTATCAAGTCCCTCTCTCACATACAGACTCGTCAGCAGGAGCTTACACTTTTCAATAGATGGTGTACTAATAAATGCGCTTAAGCTGAATGCCAAAAAGTGCAACATTTTGCATGTGTTTCTGCTTGTAATATAGATAACACAACATTTCAAAATGAAAAGGTTGTGCGAGACCTTGCTGCTTGGGTTGGACAGCTCCCTCATGTTGGACCATCCCATTTTGAAATTCTGGTTAGGAAATCCTTTTACTTTGCATAGCTTGTAGCAAAAGGTATTTTTTCCAGATCAAAAGAAATTCTCACCCCCTAGTACTCTGCATTGATTAGACCCATCATTGAATACAGTATCCCCTATGGGATATACTTTACCAAACATGTGAAGCAACTGAGAAAACAAAAACCAAGGTTTATAATTAAAAAAGTCATAGGCTTCAAAGGTCTGACCTAGAAAGAAAGATTGTTGAACTCATCACTATACTTGGTTTCATATAGACTTTTTAGGGGTGATCTGTTTCTTGCTAATGGGGTTGTAAGGGATCCAGTAGATGAACTCTTATACCTCAATAAGTCAAACAGTCCTGCAAGCACTAGGCCTAGACATCTCAATCTAGTCCAGCAAATTATATGTTTGATTTGTTATACATAACTTACTCCTTCTCTGGAACAAACTTCCTGTCTACGTTTATGCAGTGTGATATACTTTTAAAAAGGAGCTGGACAACTGGATTGTGTGCTATAAATTAATCCCTAGGATGACTAGTCTGGCTGTTCTTGAAGAGAGATCCAAGGCATAAGGGTGGGTATTGGCAAGGTGGACATGGTCTCATAGCTCAGTTGCCTTGCAACTCCTATGATTCTAAATAGCTACAGATGGAACTTAAACGTTTGAAGGTTAGCTCTTTGTTCAGAAGCATAGCTAGGATGGAGTGCAAGGTATTAGAGGACACAATTGCCAGTTGCTAGTATGGGTTTATTGCAGGGTCTATATTAGAACACCGAACATTTGAAATGTTGGGTGTTCTAATATCGACCCGTTTTCAGTGAACGCTGAAAATATCGAAGTAACAGGAAACCAAATTCTTTCCTAGGCAAAGAATTTGGTTGTCCGTTTCAGTGGCTTCTGTATTTTCAGCACTCTGGTGGAAAGTTACGGGTTGGGTTCAGGTAAGTGTGCGATTGTGTGGACATGGGTTAGGGCAGGTTAGATAAGTTAGGGTTAGGGGGCGGGTGAGGTTACTGTGCGATAGTGACGGACCTTAGGGTTAGGGTTTGGGTTAAGGTAACTGGATAGTTAGTGGTGTTTGTATAGTTTAGTGTAGGGTTAGGTGTTAGAGTTTAGGTGCATGTGTGTGGATTGCTGTTTGTTTGGTGTGCTTGTGTTATGTGTATGTGTTTTGGAACAGAAATTTCTTTCCCTAGGAAAGAATTTGCTTTTCCGAATGTTCAATGTTTTTTTTTTTTTTTTTCGATTGCTAGGGTTCGATATTAGAACACTTGACATTTCAATTGTTCGGTGTTCTAATATAGACCCTTTATTGCAGTAGTTAAATTCAGAAATTAATTGCAATACTTAAGTTGCGATCAGGACTGTACCACTGTAGTGCTTTGTGGGTTGTGAGCATTATAGCAACTGTAGTAAACTGCATTTAACATTTGTAGCTAACAGTGGAAAACTTTTTTGGTCCTCAACTCTGAGAAAGGATCTTTTTTTATTTTTTTTTTTCTCAATTTTAAACTGAGGAACACCAGATCAGGCAGCAGCTCTGGGCACTGCAGCTTGGTACAGCTGACTAAACAATAAAATAAAACGTTTCGACATACGAAAGCAAAGTAACAAGTTTGTTTCTTCTCTCTAGCCTGATCAGCTTCACATCTGCAACTCCTCCATAGTTACATTAGTGGTGGGTTACTACCAACACCATTCACAATTTTCTTGCCAAATTTGGTGCTCTGACAACTGCATGAGACAAATTCATACCAACAAAATGGCGTAGCAATAAAATTGTGTAGGTCAAAAGTGCAATATGTTGAGAAATGGGGAGTAAATATGTATTCGCTCATCATATTTGTAATTATAGGTCCACATAGTGAGTTACGCTAAAGACTGTTACTGGACATATTTTACTAAACAATATATGAATAGAAAACATGGTCAAGTATTATGAGTAGAAAACATTGTCACGTACTTTTATTCACGGTATTACAAAAATGACAAACAACATGAAGTCAAAATTAGTTCAAAGCAGTACTTATAACCATATGTACAGGTTCTCATAGGCCAATGTTAAGAACAGCACCTAGCAAGTAATCCTGCAACAGCACAGTTCAATAAGTGGGGATTATCTTACACAGATGCCTATTAAGTTATATGTATCTAGGCTTGGAGGCTTCAGGATGTGTTGCACCTGCAAGAAATTGTTGAATGAGGATTTCCACATGGTCTTGTTCTTCTTGAAAGTGTTCAACTAACTTGTATACAGATGGATGGTGACGGTCTATCGTCTGCTGAAAGGAGTGGTGCCAAGCCTCAACTGAATTGTTGGTGCGTATAAAATTGTCCAGAATGTGATCCTTCTGATTCCATTCAGAAATCAGGAACATAAGACTTGCTCGACATTGTCATCTTTGTCTTCCAACATAGGTGTCTTCTCAGTAATCTATGAGTGACTGTAACTGTTGATCCAAGGTCTCCAGAAGGTCATCTAATGCAGAAGGTACGTCTGCAACAGGGACGAAGCTTAGCACCATCAACATTTTTACTTGGATATGAATGTTTTTGTTGTTTTTATACACATCAACCAAACTGAGTTCCTGAACCTTACGCCAAAGGGACTAGCCAGCATGAAAGAAGCAACCTACTATCTGGACAGCAGGAAACACAGTTTTGCAAGTATTGTGGTTGGCTTTCTCAAAATCTGCCAGAATGCTTGTGGGATTAAGAACTGGTCTTAATTCCAGTACTTTACGAAGAAGTCTTTCATAGGTTTCCTGTTTTATTGGGAAGTAGCGGGTAAATTATAGGTTATGCTGTTTTATCGATCAGTGCATGTATTGTAAATACCTGGTAGAAGATGCTTGGTGAAACTTTAAACATTTTAGTGATGAACCAGTGATTGTTATCCTGGAGAAGTGGTAGATTCTCTGTTGTTCCAAACATTATAATCTGCAGCGTATCTTTGTTCCCCGAGTCCAACAGCATGAAGCGTTCACCCTAGTTGTCTTCTGTAAAGCTTTTGGAATAGCGATGTCACTCAAAGATGCAGCTTGTAGATTTGGACCTCCCTGAGATTTCTTAATTCTTTCAGTGGTTCTCTGTGAAGCACGATAAGAAGGCAAAAGAGGTGCAACTGTCAGAGGTAATCCTGCTGTGCTCTACTGGATGACTTGGCGGGGCTTTTCAGCTGTTGTCTTTGCACACCATCATGGCTTCATTTTCTTCTGGTGCAGGCACATGGTTGTGATCTGACATCTCCTGAAAAGTACAGTTTGTCACAACTTTAACATGGCCTTTACAGTCTCTCTTCACACAACTCCACAAAGTGCTTCCTATAGCGTTTATTTGATCTCTTCTTAATTGATGACCATTAGACAGCTTAGACAGCATATGATCTTTATTTTTCTGAAAGTCAACGTCCTCCATTTCAATTTCAGTTTGTATACTGCACCCTATATGACCCCCAAGAACTAGCCTAATGTTATTCTTGCACAGCAGTTCACGGTGTACATCACATGCAAATAAACTGTAGGCTGTTTAACCACAGATACTTATTTGGAGCGGTTTTGTCAGTGCTTTTTTTTTTTTGTGTTGCACAGTTTTTTCGGCATGGTTTTTCTCTCGCCAAGCCCCTTTGGTGCACTTTTGTCAGTGAGAGCGGTTTTTGGCTCACTTTTGTTGGCACTTTTTTGTGTTGCTCAGTTTTGTTTTGTCACCAACAAATCTAATTAAGCAAAAGTTCTTCCTTTTCTTGTAATAGTGTGATCAGGTAACAGTTCACATTAAAACAAGCAATTTGCTCTCTCTCTCTCTCTCTCGCTCTTTTGCAGCAGTAGGAACAGGTAACTGTTCACAGTAATTTGTTTTCTTTCCCCTGTCTTTTCTTTCCTTTTGCTGCAGTGGGATCAGCAGCTGAATGCCTTCTCTTGGATCTCACACAAATGATTAATAACAGCCTTAACAAGTGGGCAGGAGTTCAGTCATTTCATTTAAAGCTTTCCCCCCAACAGATGTAAAAATTAAAATTAAGACAAAGTATGCAGAGTTTCTCTTGGGAAGTCATTGTGTTCCTGAACTGTTTTTAAATAAACCTGTAGTGTAACAGCAATATGCACCACCATGCTTAGTGTAGTCTCTAGGTGGAACTTCACATGCAGACAGTATAGTGACACTTGCTGGCCATTCTTTAAGCACAACACTTAAAGGATCAAAATGATGCCTCTTATTGCTGATTCAGGCAAGCAAGTCTCGTGATTCAGACACAGGCAAAAGAAGCATTTTACTAAACTGACTCCAGTGCAGATCAGCAATCCAGTTAAGACATGTTGAGGGCAGCAACTCATGTCAATAGCCAAAAGCTCTTCCTCACTACTCATGTAGGAGATGTGGATATATATATATATATGTTGATCACTGCTGCAGTAGCCTGCTATATGGATAATATCCTGCATAGGATGTAATAACCGGATAGCTACCAAAGCTTCAGCGCACCTTCCACTTGCCCAAACCATTAGTATACTTGGGATGAGCTGACTAAAAAGACTGGGTGTGGGCACCAAGCTTTCAGAGCTTTACTAGTGACTATCAGAACACTCGTGTGCTGGCTTAATAGGGTCGACAGTTGGCTAAATACTATTCTATAGCCAGGCAGATAAGTTCCCTTCAGGGAAAACAATTTCCACATTACATTTTTGTTATTTAAACTCATTTTCTGTGTATAACCAGCATGTTAAAGCTATGAAAAAGTATTTTTACTGACTGTCATGTACTTTTATGTAGTTTTAAATATGAGCACACTCCAACTTTTCTGTTAAAACGTTGTTTAAAACTACTTTTTCTGTGTAGAAATTGTGTTTAGTTTACTTTTTGTCACTGGGGAAACTGCTTAAAGTGCTTTTTATTGTGTGTTTTGCAGGAAAAAGTGACTTTATTGCAACTTTCCTGATTTATAGACTGTTCTTGTTAAGCTTCCCCAAGAAACAAAGCATCATTTTGGACTTGACCATGGAACAAACTTCTGGTCCCTTGTTCATAGATAAGTACTTGGCTAGCTGCCCTTGTGGGCCATTTTAAGCCTAGCCATTTTCCCTTTTTGTGCTCAAATTAGCCTATCCCATTTGGTTAGAGATTGGCTTTATCCATCCCATGGTCTATAATTGTTGACCATATCGTTATGTAGGCAGCTCTCTTTCCCCCTAGACCTCATTACCTGTATAACAGGTGAGGGCTTAAAGGACCATCTTCTTATCATATCCCAAACAAATCCTAACACCTGTAAAAGTGTAAAAAAATCTCATCTATTCAGGATCTTGTATACAGTCATAAACCCACCTGTTTACCTCCTGGGAGTACCATCACACTATGCTATAGTACATTCCCGATTCCCACACAGACATGAGTTTGTGTGTGTATATATAAAATGACAATGTTGAATAGCTGAGTTCTGTTAAAATCTCAATATAGGAATCTTTTGGACAGCACCTGCCATCTTCCTTTCGAATATGGATTCACATTCTGCAGAATTTTATGTGCTTGAATAGTTATATGTAATTGTGTATTTTCATTGTGACATTTGGTATTCATCAGTACAATGCTATTTGTTTATCTTGGGTCTCATTTACTGTAGCTTATTTTTTGTATTTAGTAATAAAAGAAAAAAAAATGCCGTTGTCATGTAGGACTTGTGCAAATTACTCTGTTGTATTTATGAATACCTTGCAAAAATGCAAAATGAATACTGTTATTAAATCTTATTTATAGTAATATGTGGAGCTTTGAAGTAACTTCAAGGTTCATGTTTGTACTGTGGGTTATCCTGTTTCTGGAGATGACAGCCACAGTGTAATGGAGTCTGCACAGAAAGCTGCATGAAAATGATGTAGAAAATTGATTTGTGCTCTGTAGGGATGAGAGAGGAGGAAGATGGATGATAGAAACATTTTTGAGTCCTTCTGGGGATTTGTACCCTTATCCCCCATTACCTTAAACTGTTTGTTGTTTCTTATTCAGTGATTGTTTGAGACATGTATATGGAGAATGTTGACTGCCCCTTTAATTAAACATTTCTACTGTTTTTTATTCTTTTGCTGCAGCTATTTGGCATTGAAAGTAGTTCAGGTACAATCCTGTGGAAGCAGTATCTCCAGAATGTTAAGACAGGTTCTTCATTCAAATTGGTGGTTCAGAGGACTACGGCGCATTTTCCACACCCACCTCAGTGTACTCTCCTAATAAAGGACAAGGTGAATTTCTGCTCCTGTCGTACTAAGCAAATTAGCAGGGATAGACACTGAAATGTCTGAATAATACTGTCTTGTGCATTACTTTTGTTAACTGTCTTATGTTTTCTTGACTATCAAAAAGAGTATTTTTTTAACTAGTTTATAGTTTTGCAGAGTAGTAGAAGGAAGTGAGTGCAGTAACAGTGGTTTGCACACTTAAGCCTGCAAAATTCCCATTAATGCATTTTATAACTCAAGTATGCATGTCTGTCTGTAGTTGCAATGGTAATATGTTAATACTGAGATTATTATTTTTTTTTTCTTTGCTAAGTTTCTTTAAGAATACTGTGTGTGGTGTGTCTAAGCATCTATTAGGTGCTTTAAAGGAGAGCAGTGGTCATGAGAGAATGAATAGAGACAGTCTTATGACATTTCCAGCAAAATAAAAAAATAACATTTGTCCTTCTTGTTATGCCAAACTAAAGTTACATTTGACGATTGACAATTAGTTGACAGCCATGATGTCTTTAATGCCTGTCTTTAGAACATTAATTGGCTTCATGTGTAGGATATGTAGTTTACCATCATAGCCCTTGTTTTATCTTCATTAATTTTATATCCCTAAAAGACTTGAAACTGTCTCAAATTGCTCTACAGTACTTAATGTCATTTTCTGAATGTGTCAGGTACTAAATATCTGCAAATAAAGCTAAGTGTCCTTCTGTTCTCATGTTGCAGTATTCATAACTATAGGGAGGTTGCTGCCTGCAGCACCGGATGTCCAGCCAGTATACCAAAGTCTTAGGAGCAGGGGTACGTGTGACATCTGATGTCAGGGCCATAAACCAACATTGGCTATAAATGTGACGTCTGCACACACTCACTTCAGAACTTTTCTGCCGCAGTGATCTTTGAACCTCCGATTGTCAGCTTCAGGAAGCAGTTTGCTTGTTTGGCTCTGCCATCCGCTACAGATAAGTGCCCTTTTTTTTTTTTCTTGTTATCTACTATTTAACTTTTCAGATGTACTTGTCAGCTAGAAAGGGGAAGTGTGCTTGTGGGGACAAATTCCTCACAAGGACATGCACAGCTAGTGCATATTCTGCTTAGGGGAGGTAAATGACCATAAGTCTTGCAAAATTTGTAAATAGTTTGTACCTAAAACTCTCTGCAGCCATCTGGCTGCACTCAAACTATATCTCCAGAACCAGATACTCCAACGACTAGCGTTAGGTATAGAGGGCATGGGGTAGGTATTTTCGATGAGCTGCTTCGGAAGAAGGCCAAAAAAGTTAAGCCCGACACCCATGCTGCACCTCAGGAATCCAGTGATACTCTTGAGGCAGATGTTAGCCCAGGGTCCCATCGGATGTTCGTCTCTCATCTTGAATCGGAAGCCGTGATGGAGGTCGGTTCAGCAAAAACACTGAGTATGTCTTCTGAGGTAGACCAGCCATCAGTTCCTAATGGCGAGGGGGAACCACTGCTTGTGGTGTCTGAGGGGCCTACTACTGCTTGGCCATCCTCCCAGATGTCTGTTTCTAAATTGACCCTTCCTTCTACTCCTCTGAAGAGGAAATGGAAATTAAAACATATTGAACAGCAACCAGCACCTAGGTGGGAAGTTTTCTCTCAACGTCTAATTCAAGGCATCCCAGGCCCTCCAGTCACAGATCCCTCATTCTGCCCCCCCCACACACTGTGCAGGCCGTAGAAGAATCAGAGGAAGAATACTCCTCTGAAGAATCCCTAACTTTCTGCTCTCAAATTGAATCCCCCAAGGACTTTATCACGCCTGAGGACGAAGACACCATTAGGCCTCAGTCTCCAGGGGAAGAATTTTCTTTTGGGGATACTATCTCTCATGAGAGAACACTTTAAGTGGCAGGCCTCAGATGTTTCAGAAAAAAAAAGAAGTATTTTGAATTATTACAAATGGATCAGCCCTCCCATCTGCTGTACCTCCCTTGGCTTACGGCCTTTCAAGATGCCTTTATGGCTGCTTCACAGGCCCCTGATTCTCAGCCCCCTGCTTCAAAACTCCCAGACAGGTTATATAAAGTACCTCAGGACACTCAGTACCTGTTCAATAACCCCCCCTGCATATGCTGCAGTCAAAGCAGTCTCTGCTGACAAATCCTCTAGACAGCTCCCCTCATCCTCTCTATTCCGTACTGACAAGGACAGCAAGTTCATGGATAGGCTAGGGAAGAAGGTCTGTACTTCTTCTGCACTTGCCATTAGAGCACTAAATTACCAAACCCATATGGCCAGGTTTGTTTTGGACACCCTGTCCAAGGCTTCAGCTCTCTTACCTGAAGTACCAGACTTGCCTCTAAGACCCAACTAAACACCCTCCTTTCCACCACCTCACAGGTGACTAGGCAGTCTATTAAGTGCTGTTACAATGCTGTGGAAGTCTCTTCAAAATATGCAGCTTCAGGCTCTGTCCTGAGGAGGTACTCCTGGGCGAGGCTCCAGCCTCTTCCTATGTATGTACAAGCCAAGCTGTTAGACACTCTGTGAGGATATCCCAACCACTGTGGATATCCCACTGCTGCCAAACAATTAATATGTGACGCCCGTGCCCTGGCCCAGCAATCAAGGAGCCTCAATCCGCACCACTAACACCAGTAAAGTGCAATTTCCCTTAAGAGCACACAGAGATCACAGTCAGTCCGGGGCTGGTCGCTCCCTTGCTCCTCAGGTCCCCAATAAGACTCCCCACTGGCTCAGCTATAGGGTCCAGATGTCAGCCTAGCTGGGCAAGCTAAAATGTCCAGCACCCTCTCTGTCCAAGCAGCACTTCGTGTCCCTGCCCAAGTAGCTGACACACACACACACGTTGAGATAACAGTTTACACAACCACACAGACACTTCTGGGGAAGGCTGGCACAGGTTCTCCAGATGTGCCCCCTTTTACCCAGACTATATGGTAGTAATTACTACCACCACCCAGCTAATGTTTATCAGCTACTCAAAGGCCCTTAAAATGGTGTCCAATTATTGCTGTTTAATATTGTTATTATCCAATTGTTAGTATAGCCCAGGGCTAAAGCTTTAGGAGTGGCTTTGTACAATTTTACCAGAGGCATACAAGTACTCTAAAGAGCTTAAATTATCTCTACACAAACCAGCCACAGTTAAAAGGTTTTAAAATATTTAATAATAAATAATTAAAACCACAAGACAATACTTTCTACTACACAGTCAGTGCTAGTCAAGAGAGTTCAGAGATCACACACAAGTACTTAAAATAAATCAGTAGTACAGTTCTGACATCACAGAACAACACTTAGTCTAAACTTTCTAATTCCTAGCTACTTCTAGGAGAAAACACAGTTATAACATACTGCTTACATAAAGAGAGCATAAGGCAGTGCTGTGTTGGATATCAAGACAAAAATGCTTAACAATCTCTGGTTCTCACTGTTTAAATTGCTATTGCAGTTCTGATAAACATTACATCATATTTTTACATTTTCCTGGGTTCCCAGGCCACACAGAAACTGCATTTACATTCTTTTAAACTTAGAGCAATAAAGGACATTCCATATGTAAATTCTAGTAATTATTCCTTAAGTTAAAACAGTAGGCAGGATGCTTACTCCTGACTCATCGACTCCAAATTCTAACTTCAAAGGAACAGACATAAATTAATTTTAATTTCAAAGGACCAACAAGAAATGCTTGACTTAACTTTCTTTACAGCAGAGGGCAATGTTGCCACATTGTTTTATGTTCAACATTTCTTTACATTTAAGACAACAAGCCTGTAGTTTACATTTATATTTAGAAATGACAGAATTATCTATAAAATTCTGTCTGGCTAGGCTGGCAGCCTTCACGCTTCTCTACCAGTTTCACATGCTCCATTAGATACTAAGGGCCTTTTCAGTGAAGCTTCTGCAGAACTCCTCAAATCCCTACAAGAAAAGGGAAAGGAGTTGCAAAATTTAAAACATTTACTGGTTTCACCTATTCCTAGATACCATAGGAATTCTCCTCAAAGGACAACCTTGGTTAGGAGACAGCTTATTCTGCTCTACTTCTGGCTAAGGGATGGCGGCAACTTGGGAAACATTCAGCTCCTAGACCTCCTTCCTCTGCCACTACTACCCTTTTTCAGAGGCATTCTGACCAGGTAAGACTCCCTTCACTGTGACTCAAACCCACTACCTCCTTCCACCCCCCCTCCCTTCGCCTGACATTCTCCCTACCCTCCTGGCGGAAGATCACTTCAGAGGAGTGGGTCCTCTCCATCGTTCAAAAATTTTATTGTATGACTTAGTGGACACTCCCCCCCCCCCTTCCAGAAGAAACCCCAACCCCCTCTAAGCTAGCTTCATCTCTTCCCCTCTATTCTCAATCAATTACAGGCTCAGGGCACCATAGAAAGGGTACAACTACAACAAATAAACAAGGGATTTTATTCAAGGATGTTTCTGGTCCCAAGGAAAGATGATCCTTGGAGACCAATTCTGGATATGTCCTTTATTTATTTTTATTTTTTATTTATTTAACATTTGTTGACCGGGAATGTCCGACTAGGTTCCACAGAGCCTGTTTTCAGCGGAGGCCCGGGGTCCTCAAGGTTCACACCTTCAAAATGCTCACCTTGCATCTGCTCTTGCCCCTCATTCCAAGCCAGGCCTTTATGGTATCCCTGGATCTGAAGGACACCTATCTTCACATTCCAATACACCCCTGCTTCAGGAAATTCCTACATTTTTACAGCAGGTTCCTTGCATTTTCAGTTTTCTGCATTTCCTTTTGGGCTCTCCACAGCCCCCAGGGTGTTCACAAAGTGGCTAGCTCCAGTGATTGCCCACTGCAGAACTCAGGGTATTCAAATATACCCATACCTAGATGACCTGTTAATACTGCACCAGGACCATAACACCCTTTACTATCACCTACACCAAGTGACTAACACTCTGGCAGACTTAGGATTCAATGTGAACCAGGAAAAGTCCCACCTGATCCTTACACAGGACCTAGTCTTTTTAGGGTGCAGGATCAGAACAGACAAGATGGCAGTCTTCATCTCCTGCCAAAGATGACATCTCCCATTATTTCAAGAACCTCCTCACACTTCAAACACTTACAGCCAAAGAATTCCTGAGAGTCGTGGGCCACATGGCATCCCTGATACCCATGCTCCCTATGGCAAGGTTGCATATGAGAAATATTCAGTGGGTACTAAAGACTCATTGGAACCAACATTCCCACCCTATGGACATTTTGCTTCCTCTCCTACCATGCCTGAAAAAATAACTGGAATGGTGGATTGCAACCATCAATCTCAACCAGAGCATACCTTTGTAGATGCCTCCACCCTTACAGCAAATCTTCACAGATGCCTCAGATATGGGCTGGGCAGCAGGCCTGCTGCACAACCATAAACTAAGCAAAGTACAGGGAGAGTGGCTTCTAATCAGGCAAAGGGACCAGGTCAATATCAAAGAGATGAGGGCCCTTTACCTAGCATTACAGACCTTCCAACAGGTCCTCCTACCAGGCACCTTGATAGTAGTCACAGACAATATAACTGTCTTGTGGTACATAAACAAGCCATGGGGGGCAAGGTCATACCCCCTTTGCAGCCTAGCCATACAGATCTGGACCCTAGCATCATCACTCCATATCTACCTGCAAGCAGTGTACATTCCTTCAGCAGAGAATGCAGTGGCAGACACGATCAGCAGAACCCTCTGCACTTTCTCATGAATAGATGCTTCATAGAGAGGTATTCCTGAATCTTAAACACAAATGAGGTGTTCCTCAGGCAGATCTGTGTGCCTCCTCCCAGAACAGGCGGATGCCTCTCTTTTGTACAAGGGATCCACACCCCTAGGCTTGGAAAGAGGACACCTTCTCTTTCTCTTGGGCGGGGATGTATCTGTATGCCTTCCCCCTTCACACTGATTCAGAAGGAACTTCTGAAGATACAGAGAGGCAAACCAAAAATCCTGCTGGTGACTCCCTACTGGCCAAGACAGCATTAGTTTCCCCTTTTTCACCTTTTAGCCAAGGACAATCATCACAGGTTACCCAACCATTTAGACCTACTCACACAAGATAGGGGATCCCTAATACACCCTCAGGTGACCAGTCTCAAACTCACCTTACTTATGGGTGATAGGGTTCTGATCCCCTTTAGACATCTGTACTCAGAGGACATACTCAATGTCCTGCAGGAGGCCAGGAAACCTAGTACCAGGAGAAATTGTGTGTCAAAATGGAAAAGATTCTCCAGCTGGTGTCAGAAGAAAAAACAGGACCCTTTACTCATTCCTGTACTCATGGTCCTTTCTTACTTGTGTGAGCTTCTACATTCAGGACTGACATACTCATCTGTTAAGGTCCACATGTTCTTCGTGTTTCACTGTTGCAGTCATTACATTTGGGTAATCTGCTGGCAGGTTGCCCTCAGTCGGCCTGATTAACAAAGTCTTGGGTCCTGCGTCGGTTGCTGCCCCCTCTTCCATGACTTCAGGTCATCAGGGGTATAAAACATGCAGCCAACACCATTACATCAGTCTTTCTTGCCGTGCGGTGCCCGAAGCAGAAGCAGTTCGCAAGTGCCGGTTGGCTGACTCCTGAAGTTTTCGTTTTCGAGTTTCAGAACTGAAGTCTTCAACTAAAAGCTAAGTACCCCATTGGGGAAACTTTTTCTTGCTCCTTACCGATGTCAGTAATAGTTAATAATTGCATAACTTGTGGGAAGCAAATAACTCATAAGGATTTTCATTTGTACTATATTCCTTGACTAGGCCCTGACCACAACGTACCTTGCTGTCGGTTTTGTGCTAAATTTAATCAATGCACTATTAAACGTCGGTATATTTTTGCCTCTAAATATTTTGCCTCACAATTTAGTTATCCAGAAATGTCGTCGGTTAGCAATCCGACTACCAGAATACCTAAAAAATGCAAAGAAAAAGACAGAGACAGGCGGTTGAAGTCCAAAACTGACAATGACGCTTCTCCTAAGCCAGTCGCTAGTTCGCCAATACTCAGTGAGCTGCTTTCGCAGCCCCTGATACCCGCTACTTCTGATTTGCAATGGAATCCGCGGATGTCTCTACCTTAGATGGGTCCGGAGCCGCTGTGCAGGCACCGGCTTCTGAGGGTGTTTTCAGCCTACAGATTTGTATATTAGACCGACACCATCTTCAAAACTAAGGCCAGAATCTAAATCTATGTCTAAAAAACTGACACCTGGGCCACATGTGCAGGCCCCTATGCCTAAAAAACAAATGATAAAAATGGCTGAAGATTTAATTACTCTGATCAGGGGTAGCCAACACCTTCCTTCTAAGAGGCCTAGGCAGGACATTGATTATGAATCTTCTGAACAGGGTTCTATTTCTTTTGACTCTTCTAATGAACAGGATTTGTCTATACCTACTTATGAGGACTGATGCAGAAGATTCTATTCCTTCTGCTTCCCCCCCCCCCTGAGGATTTTTCTTTTGGGGAAACTTTACATACCTTAAGGGAACATTTCCACTGGGAAAGTCAGGATTTCTCTGAATCTAAAAAGAGACTTTGGGATTTTCTTCTTTTTCCTCAGCATAGGCCTTTGGCTATTCCTCCTGTTTTAGACATTGTTGATGATGTTTTTTCAGACTCTAGTATGGCTCCTGATTCTTTGCCTCTGGCTCCTTGTAAGCCAGACAGATACTACAGGGCTCCTGACTCCCACAAATTCCTTTTCAAAAATTCCTATTGCAGATCCTGAAACCATTTCTCAGGGTCCCAAGGGCATTAAGAACTCTACTGCTAAAAATCCTACCACCTTCTGATAGAGATTCCAGGGCGCTGGATAGATGAGGTAAGAAGGTTTACACTTCTGCAACCTTGACAATCAGGTCTTTAAACTGTCAATTACATATGCTTAAATATCAACAGCATATCATGGGACTACTTAAACAGAAAATGATGTTAATTTCTGACTGTGTGGAAAGTAAAGATTTACAGGATTTATTGCATTCAGCTGAACAAGTTGGAAAACATACTTTGCAATGTGGTTTTGATTCTTTGGAGGCCTCTTGCAAGGCTGCTGTAACTGGGTCTGTGCTAAGAAGGCATGCTTGGCTCAAAAGCAAACTCTGCCTGATCATGTTAAAGCAAAATTGTTGGATGCTCCTTTACAACAGGACCGTCTCTTTGGTAATAAGGCTGAAGAAGTTTTAAAAAAGATGGAAGTTAAAGCTAAATCTATGCAAACTGTGAAAGATTTCTTACAAGTACAACCTCCAAGATTTAGTAGGCACTGGCCTACTAAGAACTGGTCCTTTCCAGTTCCTTTGAGAGCCACTCAAGTCAAACCCAGAAATTCCAAAGGTGCCAGGTTTCAGTCACAAGGGACTTTTAGAACAAAATAATGGAGTGCCTCCTCCTCCAAATCTGGAAGCAACAAGGCACCCTCCCTATGGTAAACAGTCTCAATGACTTCCCTCTACACTCACCAAGCACTTATCTTTTAGTCACCCCTTTGGGGGGAAAACTGGCACTTCATGCAAGAAACTGACAACTTATAACCCAGGACAAATGGGTTTTAAATATAGTATCTCAGGGATACAGATTTCATTTCCACATGTTGCCAATCCCAAATGGATGGCCAGACCTGCCCCCAAATCAGTGGACAGAGGCCCAGAAACAAGTACTGTCCCTCATGAACATGTGGGCTATTCAACCAGTACCAGAAGAGGAAAAGGGTTTCTATTCAAGACTTATAAAACAGAAACAATAACACAAGATGAAGTTAAAAAAGGTTGCTGGTAGAGTCTACTCAGATATAACTCTCAAACTATTGAATGTGTTTGTGAGGAGCTCAGTAAGGGGAAAGGGGAGGAAAATTAGGTAAATGAGGACATGGTTTCAGTCGGGATTAGCACAAGGACACAGCCACTGTGCTTTAAGATGTTCTCTGATGTGTTTTTTGAAAAGAGAGGTAGAGTTTTGATTAGTTATTTCTTGAGGGAGTTGATTCCAGTTTTTACCTATGGAATTTGAAAATAATGAATCCCCAGCTTTATTATATGATTTAGTTAGAGATACTAGGAGTTTGTTAGCAGAACGGAGTGTGGCTAGGTTTTTATATGGTATAATCAGTTTTGTAAGGCTAGGGGTGGCATCAGGGTAGTAGAGGGTCTTTTGAATGATGAGTAGTTGTTGATAGAGTAAGTGGTTATTTAGCTCTAACCAATCTAGCTGTTTGAGGTTAAGACAATGGTGTGTTCTTAGGGGAGTAGCAGTAATGAATCTGGCTATGCTATTGTAGCAGATAGATAGTTTGGTAATGTTAGTTTTGGATAAGTTAGTATAGATAGGTGAGGCATAGAAGAGGGTGGAGATCAGGTGTGTCTGAGCAATGGTTTTTCTAGCTACTGGGGTAAGAAAGGGTTTAATTCTGTAGAGAGTCCCAATTTTTTTGTTGACAGCTTTAATAGTGGTGTTGATGTGTTCATCATAATTGAGACTGTTATCAATTGTTACACCTAGTAATCGAGTGGTCTTATCAGGGTTAATACTGGTTGCATTATTCGAGGAGATAGTAAAGAGAGGTGTGGGAGATTTATGAGTGGGAGTAAAGAGAAGAAGCTTAGTTTTTTTGGGGTTAAGGAGGAGGCAGTGTTGCATAAACCAATTTTCGACAGTTAAGAAGACTGTTTGGGTGAGGGACTGGAGGGAGGGAATATTTTTAGCAGTGCAGATTAATGTTGAGTCATCAGCATATTGAATGCAGGTGGCTTGTGGTATATTGAGATGTAGGTCATTGATAAATAATGAAAAGAAGGGGGCCAAGGATTGATCCTTGTGGAACACCAATATTTACTGGGAGTAAGGAAGATAGGTTGTTCTCCCATAGGACTGCTTGTTGCCTGTTATGGAGATAGCTCTTAAACCACTGTAGCGAGTGTGGGCTGAGAGAATAAAGGTTTAGCTTGTCAAGAAGTATATTGTGGTTAACCATATCAAAGGCTTTTGAAAGATCTATGAATAGTGCTGAGGAGAAATGATTTTTGTTTCTATTATTATTTATGGAGTCAGAGAAGGAAAGGAGGGCAGTTGTAGTGCTGTGGAATGGTCTGAATCCATGTTGACAGTCGGCTAGAAGTTTGTTTTGAAGAAGGTAGTTAAGAATTTGTTTATGAACACATCTTTCCATAATCTTGGCTAATGGGGAAAGTAAGGCAATAGGGCGAAAATTTGAGAGTTCAGTTGATGAGCCTCCTTTGTGTAGGGGAATTATATGAGATATTTTCCATAAGGTGGGGATTGTTCCTTCAGTGATAGTCCTATTAATCAGTATGGATACTGGATAATTGATAGCTTTTGCAGCTATTTGTAGGTATTCGGATGGGAGTTGGTCAGCAGATGGGGTGCAAGGTTTGAGTTTTTTAAGAAGCTTATAAATAAGAGATGTAGCAACGGGTTGAATCTGAAAGGTCTTGGATGAGGGTAGAGAGGTATTTGGTAAGGGAGCAGTAGATGTGGGTAATGAGTTAGCTAGCGATTGAATGGCTTCTGTAAAATACTTATTAAAGGCTTCAGGGAGAAACAATTAATATGTGATGCCCGTGCCCTGGCCCAGCAATCAAAGAGCCTCAATCCGCACCACTAACACCAGTAAAGTGCAATTTCCCTTAAGAGCACACAGAGATCAGTCAGTCCGGGGCTGGTTGCTCCCTTGCTCCTCGGGTCCCCAATAAGACACCCCACTGGCTCAGCTATAGGGTCCAGATGTCAGCCTAGCTGGGCAAGCTAAAATGGCCAGCACCCTCTCTGTCCAAGCAGTACTTCGTGTCCCTGCCCAAGTAGCTGACACACACACACACGCTGAGATAACAGTTTACACAACCACACAGACACTTCTGGGGAAGGCTGGCACAGGTTCTCCAGATGTGCCCCCTTTTACCCAGACTATATGGTAGTAATTACTACCACCTCCCAGCTAATGTTTATCAGCTACTCAAAGGCCCTTAAAATGGTGTCCAATTATTACTGTTTAATATTGTTATTATCCAATTGGTAGTATAGCCCAGGGCTAAAGCTTTAGGAGTGGCTTTGTACAATTTTACCAAAGGCATACAAGTACTCTAAAGAGCTTAAATTATCTCAACACAAACCAGCCACAGTTAAAAGGTTTTAAAATATTTAATAATAAATAATTAAAACCACAAGACAATACTTTCTACTACACAGTTAGTGCTAGTCAAGAGAGTTCAGAGATCACACGCAAGTACTTAAAATAAATCAGTAGTACAGTTCTGACATCACAGAACAACACTTAGTCTAAACTTTCTAATTCCTAGCTACTTCTAGGAGAAAACACAGTTATAACATACTGCTTACATAAAGAGAGCATAAGGCAGTGCTGAGTTGGATATCAAGACAAAAATGCTTAACAATCTCTGGTTCTCACTGTTTAAATTGCTATTGCAGTTCTGATAAACATTACATCATATTTTTACACTTTCCTGGGTTCCCAGGCCACACAGAAACTGCATTTACATTCTTTTAAACTTAGAGCAATAAAGGACATTCCATATGTAAATTCTAGTAATTATTCCTTAAGTTAAAACAGTAGGCAGGATGCTTACTCCAGACTCATCGACTCCAAATTCTAACTTCAAAGGAACAGACATAAATTAATTTTAATTTCAAAGGACCGACAAGAAATGCTTGACTTAACTTTCTTTACAGCAGAGGGCAATGTTGCCACATTGTTTTATGTTCAACATTTCTTCACATTTAAGACAACACGCCTGTAGTTTACATTTATATTTAGAATTGACAGAATTATCTATAAAATTCTGTCTGGCTAGGCTGGCAACCTTCACGCTTCTCTACCAGTCTTCACACGCTCCATTAGATACTAAGGGCCTTTTCAGTGAAGCTTCTGCAGAACTCCTCAAATCCCTACAAGAAAAGGGAAAGGAGTAGCAAAATTTAAAACATTTACTGGTTTCACCTATTCCTAGATACCATAGGAATTCTCCTCAAAGGACAACCTTGGTTAGGAGACAGCTTATTCTGCTCTACTTCTGGCTAAGGGACGGCGGCAACTTAGGAAACATTCAGCTCCTAGACCTCCTTCCTCTGCCACTACTACCCTTTTTCAGAGGCATTCTGACCAGGTAAGACTCCCTCCACTGTGACTCAAACCCACTACCTCCTTCCACCCCCTCCCTTCGCCTGACATTCTCCCTACCCTCCTGGCGGAAGATCACTTCAGAGGAGTGGGTCCTCTCCATCGTTCAAAAATTTTATTTTATGACTTAGTGGACACTTCTCCCCCCCTTCCAGAAGAAACCCCAACCCCCTCCAAGCTAGCTTCATCTCTTCCCCTCTATTCTCAATCAATTACAGGCTCAGGGCACCATAGAAAGGGTACAACTACAACAAATAAACAAGGGATTTTATTCAAGGATGTTTCTGGTCCCAAGGAAAGATGATCCTTGGAGACCAATTCTGGATATGTCCTTTATTTATTTAACATTTGTTGACCGGGAATGTCCGACGGTTCCACAGAGCCTGTTTTCAGCGGAGGCCCGGGGTCCTCAAGGTTCACACCTTCAAAATGCTCACCTTGCATCTGCTCTTGCCCCTCATTCCAAGCCAGGCCTTTATGGTATCCCTGGATCTGAAGGACACCTACCTTCACATTCCAATACATCCCTGCTTCAGGAAATTCCTACATTTTTTACAGCAGGTTCCTTGCATTTTCAGTTTTCTGCATTTCCTTTTGGGCTCTACACAGCCCCCAGGGTGTTCACAAAGTGTCTAGCTCCAGTGATTGCCCACTGCAGAACTCGGGGTATTCAAATATACCCATACCTAGATGACCTGTTAATACTGCACCAGGACCATCACACCCTTTACTATCACCTGCACCAAGTGACCAACACTCTGGCAGACTTAGGGTTCAATGTGAACCAGGAAAAGTCCCACCTGATCCTTACACATGACCTAGTCTTTTTAGGGTGCAGGATCAGAACAGACAAGATGGCAGTCTTCATCTCCTGCCAGAAGATGACATCTCCCATTATTTCAAGAACCTCCTCACACTTCAAACACTTACAGCCAAAGAATTCCTGAGAATCGTGGGCCATATGGCATCCCTGATACCCATGCTCCCTATGGCAAGGTTGCATATGAGAAATATTCAGTGGGTACTAAAGACTCATTGGAACCAACATTCCCACCCTATGGACACTTTGCTTCCTCTCCTACCATGCCTGAAAATATAACTGGAATGGTGGATTGCAACCATCAATCTCAACCAGAGCATACCTTTGCAGATGCCTCCACCCTTACAGCAAATCTTCACAGATGCCTCAGATATGGGCTGGGCAGCAGGCCTGCTGCACAACCATAAACTAAGCAAAGTACAGGGAGAGTGGCTTCTACTCAGGCAAAGGGACCAGGTCAATATCAAAGAGATGAGGGCCCTTTACCTAGCATTACAGACCTTCCAACAGGTCCTCCTACCAGGCACCTTGATAGTAGTCACAGACAATATAACTGTCTTGTGGTACATAAACAAGCCGTGGGGGGGCAAGGTCATACCCCTTTGCAGCCTAGCCAATACAGATCTGGACCCTAGCATCATCACTCCATATTTACCTGCAAGCAGTGTACATTCCTTCAGCAGAGAATGCAGTGGCAGACACCATCAGCAGAACCCTCTGCACTTTCTCATGAATAGATGCTTCATAAAGAGGTATTCCTGAATCTTAAACACAAATGAGGTGTTCCTCAGGCAGATCTGTGTGCCTCCTCCCAGAACAGGCAGATGCCTCTCTTTTGTACAAGGGATCCACACCCCTAGGCTTGGAAAGAGGACGCCTTCTCTTTCTCTTGGGCGGGGATGTATCTGTATGCCTTCCCCCTTCACACTGATTCAGAAGGTCCTTCTGAAGATACAGAGAGGCAAACCAAAAATCCTGCTGGTGACTCCCTACTGGCCAAGACAGCATTAGTTTCCCTTTCTTCACCTTTTAGCCAAGGACAATCATCACAGGTTACCCAACCATTTAGACCTACTCACACAAGGTAGGGGATCCCTAATACACCCTCAGGTGACCAGTCTCAAACTCACCTTATGGGTGATAGGGTTCTGATCCCCTTCAGACATCTGTACTCAGAGGATATACTCAATGTCCTGCAGGAGGCCAGGAAACCTAGTACCAGGAGAAATTGTGTGTTAAAATGGAAAAGATTCTCCAGGTGGTGTCAGAAGAAAAAACAGGACCCTTTACTCATTCCTGTACTCATGGTCCTTTCTTACTTGTGTGAGCTTCTACATTCAGGACTGACATACTCATTCGTTAAGGTCCACATGTTCTTCATGTTTCACTGTTGCAGTCATTACATTTGGGTAATCTGCTGGCAGGTTGCCCTCAGTCGGCCTGATTAACAAAGTCTTGGGTCCTGCGTCGGTTGCTGCCCCCTCTTCCATGACTTCAGGTCATCAGGGGTATAAAACATGCAGCCAACACCATTACATCAGTCTTTCTTGCCGTGCGGTGCCCAAAGCAGAAGCAGTTCGCAAGTGCCGGTTGGCTGACTCCTGAAGTTTTCGTTTTCGAGTTTCAGAACTGAAGTCTTCAACTAAAAGCTAAGTATCCCATTGGGGAAACTTTTTCTTGCTCCTTACTGATGTCAGTAATAGTTAATAATTGCATAACTTGTGGGAAGCAAATAACTCATAAGGATTTTCATTTGTACTCTATTCCTTGACTAGGCCCTGACCACAACGTACCTTGCTGTCAGTTTTGTGCTAAATTTAATCAACGCACTATTAAACGTCGGTATATTTTTGCCTCTAAATATTTTGCCTCACAATTTAGTTATCCAGAAATGTCGTCGGTTAGCAATCCGACTACCAGAATACCTAAAAAATGCAAAGAAAAAGACAGAGACAGGCCGTTGAAGTCCAAAACTGACAATGACGCTTCTCCTAAGCCAGTTGCTAGTTCGCCAGTACTCAGTGAGCTGCTTTCGCAGCCCCTGATACCCGCTACTTCTGATTTGCAATGGAACCCGCGGATGTCTCTACCTTAGATGGGTCCGGAGCCGCTGTGTAGGCACCGACTTCTGAGGGTGTTTTCAGCCTACAGATTTGTATATTAGACCGACACCATCTTCAAAACTAAGGCCAGAATCTAAATCTATGTCTAAAAAACTGACGCCTGGGCCACATGTGCAGGCCCCTATGCCTAAAAAACAAATGATCAAAATGGCTGAAGATTTAATTACTCTGATCAGGGGTAGCCAACACCTTCCTTCTAAGAGGCCTAGGCAGGACATTGATTATGAATCTTCTGAACAGGGTTCTATTTCTTTTGACTCTTATAATGAACAGGATTTGTCTATACCTACTTATGAGGACTGATGCAGAAGATTCCATTCCTTCTGCTCCCCCCCCCCTGAGGATTTTTCTTTTGGGGAAACTTTACATACCTTAAGGGAACATTTCCACTGGGAAAGTCAGGATTTCTCTGAATCTAAAAAGAGACTTTGGGATTTTCTTCTTTTTCCTCAGCATAGGCCTTTGGCTATTCCTCCTGTTTTAGACATTGTTGATGTTTTTTCAGAATCTAGTATGGCTCCTGATTCTTTGCCTCTGGCTCCTTGTAAGCCAGACAGATACTACAGGGCTCCTGACTCCCACAAATTCCTTTTCAAAAATCCCTATTGCAGATCCTGAAACCATTTCTCAGGGTCCCAAGGGCATTAAGGCCTCTACTTCTAAAATCCTACCACCTTCTGATAGAGATTCCAGGGCGCTGGATAGATGAGGTAAGAAGGTTTACACTTCTGCAACCTTGACAATCAGGTCTTTAAACTGTCAATTACATATGCTTAAATATCAACAGCATATCATGGGACTACTTAAACAGAAAATGATGTTAATTTCTGACTGTGTGGAAAGTAAAGATTTACAGGATTTATTACATTCAGCTGAACAAGTTGGAAAACATACTTTGCAATGCGGTTTTGATTCTTTGGAGGCCTCTTGCAAGGCTGCTGTAACTGGGTCTGTGCTAAGAAGGCATGCTTGGCTCAAAAGCAAACTCTGCCTGATCATGTTAAAGCAAAATTGTTGGATGCTCCTTTACAACAGGACCATCTCTTTGGTAATGAGGCTGAAGAAGTTTTAAAAAAAGATGGAAGTTAAAGCTAAATCTATGCAAACTGTGAAAGATTTCTTACAAGTACAACCTCCAAGATTTAGTAGGCACTGGCCTACTAAGAACTGGTCCTTTCCAGTTCCTTTGAGAGCCACTCAAGTCAAACCCAGAAATTCCAAAGGCACCAGGTTTCAGTCACAAGGGACTTTTAGAACAAAATAATGGGGTGCCTCCTCCTCCTCCAAATCTGGAAGCAACAAGGCACCCTCCCTATGGTAAACAGTCTCAATGACTTCCCGCTACACTCACCAAGCACTTATCTGTTAGTCACCCCTTTGGGGGGAAAACTGGCACTTCATGCAAGAAACTGGCAACTTATAACCCAGGACAAATGGGTTTTTAAATATAGTATCTCAGGGATACAGATTTCATTTCCACATGTTGCCAATCCCAAATGGATGGCCAGACCTGCCCCCAAATCAGTGGACAGAGGCCCAGAAACAAGTACTGTCCCTCATGAACATGTGGGCTATTCAACCAGTACCAGAAGAGGAAAAGTGTTTCTATTCAAGACTTTTCCTGGTACCCAGAAAAGACAAATCATGGTGTCCAATTCTGCATTTATCTACTCTAAATATATTTCTGGACATTCCAAAATACAAGAGGCTGACTCTTCAACAGTTCCTTCCTTTGCTAGGCAAAGATGCCTGGTTGGTAACTCTATATTTAAAAGAGACTTACCTGCATATCCCAGTCAGGGAATCTTGCAGAAGATACCTCCGCTTCAAAGCAGGCTACTTGCATTACCAGTTCTCTGCACTGCCCTTTGGCTTATCTACTGTGCCCAGGGTCTTCACAAAGTGCCTGGCTCCAGTAATTGCATTTTGCAGGCAAAGAAATATTCAAATATATCCATACGATTGCCTAATTCAGGCAGAAAACAAGGACATTCTTCTAAACCATCTGGCGTTTGTAAAAAGGGTTCTAACTTGTCTAGGGTACACCATAAACGAAAAGAAATCACAACTGGCACCCTCTCAAAAATTACATTCCTGGGTGCAAGCTTGAATGCAACTGCCCAGATAGCTTACCTTACGCCAGAAAAGCAAATTCATTTGGTAACTTACTTCAAACAGGTGGCCACAAAAACCCTGCCATCTGCAAGACAAATTCTGCAAGCCTTGGGTTCATGGCCTCTTGCATTCTTCTAATTCCATATGCAAGATTGCATATGAGGAAACTTCAGTGGTACTTAAAAAGTTGATGGAGTCAACATTGTCACAGCCTGGAAACAATGATTCCTATCATACCTTGCCTGCAACTAGAGATCCTATGGTGGGCAGAGGCCTGCCACCAAAACAAGGAACTGCCATTCACTCCACCCCTTGCTGCCCAAGCCCTAACTACAGACGCATCAGACTATGCTTGGGGGGCTCATCTGGCAGGGAAGTGCATTCAGGGCAAATGGAGTCCAAATCAAATGCACCTTCATATCAGTCAGAAAGAGATGCTAGCGGTACAGAATGCACTGACGGCCTTCAAGGACTACCTTCATCCTGGACAATTAATGATAAAGACAGACAACACCACAGTTATGTGGTACATAAACAAGCAGGGGGGTACACACTCCTACCCCCTTTGCATACTAGCCATGGCATTGTGGAACACGGCCATGACCTACCAAATACAACTACAAGCTCAATTCCTGCTAGGAAAAGCTGAATACTCTGGCAGACGAACTAAGCAGAAATCTCATGGACCCACATGAATGGAAACTGGAACCACGGATTTTCAACATGTTGACAAGCAAATGGGGGAGTCCAGACATCGATCTTTTAGCCTCACCCCAGAAATATCAGTTGGACAAATTCTGCACAAGAACTCAACACAAAAAAGCCTGGAAAGTGGATGCTCTTTCATTCAAACCTGTCAGTCTATGCTTTTCCCCCTCCGCCTCTGCTCTCCAAAGTTCTACTAAAAGTCAAACAGGACAAACCAAAAATGATTCTGATTGCTCCAGACTGGCCTCGCCAACACTGGTACCCACTCCTGCGCAATGTGTCACACCTTCCACCATAGCATCTGCCTCAGACACCCTACATACTGTCTCAGCAGAACAACCAAATTCTGCACACTCAGCTCCAAACTTTGAATCTTGCAGCGTGGCTAATCACCTAAATTCACCCTTATCATCCCTCAGCAAACCTGTGATGGATGTCATTTTGGAGGCGAGAAGGTCTAGTACTAGAAAATCTTATGCTGACAAATGGAAAAGATTCTGTGCCTGGAACCAATCACAAGGAATAAGCACAGCAGTGCCCAATATTCCTCAGATTTTACAATACTTAACTGAGATGCTTCACAAGGGCCTGTCCTTTTCTTCCATAAAAATCCATGCTTCAGCCATTTCAGCTCATTACAGCACAGAACCTCCACTCTTTTCTCATCCTCTGCTAAGTCTGTATCTTAGAGGGGCCAAAAATTTAAGACCACCTAGGAGAGCTCCAACACCTGCCTGGGACCTCAATTTTGTATTGGAAAAGCTCACTCTCCATCCTTTCCAGTCAGCTGCTACTGCAGACTTGAAATTTCTCTCCTGGAAAACAGCTTTCCTTTTAGCAGTCACTTCAGCTAGAAGGATTTCTGAATTACAGGCTCTTATGGCAGTGGAGCCTTTCATTATTTTTCATGCGGACAGGGTGTCCAATCCATCCTTCATGCCTAAGGTGGTATCCAGTGTGGCTCTTAATCAGACCATTCATTTGCCAACTTTCTTTCCCAATCCACAGAACAAAGGGGAATGGATTCTGCATTCATTGGATGTACACAGACAACTGAGATTTTACTTAAACAGGACAAAATCTCTAAGAAAATCTGAACAACTACTGGTGGCATTTGCTGCAGGGGCAGAGGAAAAGGCTATTTCAATTTCCAAATGGATAAGCCATTGTATTTGTTTCTGCTATATGCACCATGGTAAAACTATCCCACAGGGGGTCAGATCTAATTCCACCAGGGCTGCATCTACTTCTATAGCCTTTCTCAGAAGTGTTACTACCAGAGACATTCTAGAAGCTGCTACCTGGAGCTGAGTTCTTACGTTCACCAAACATTACCATTTACCTTTCTTCTCTAAATCCAGAGCTGGCTTTGCCACTGCTGTTCTGCAGGGCCTTATACCTGGTCCTAATGCTGTATAAATCCATCCTCCCAACCATAGCTTTGGGAATCTACCCAAATGTAATGACTGCAACAGTGAAACATAAAGAACATAGTACAGTTGTGTACTTACCATAAATGTAGATGTTCGACTGTATTCACTGTTGCAGTCCTTGTTACCCTCCCTCCAGCCCCCTGTTTTTCTCTTACTATACCTCTACTTTCTTTTACTATGCTTAAAAGCCTTTTTGGTGTATTTGCTTTTGTTTGGAGGTATATTTTTTGTGTTTTTAATTACATATACATATATATATATATATATTTTTATATATATATATATATATATATATATATATTTTTTTTTTTTTTGCTCACCATTTGGGGGGCACCTGACATCTGGGGAAAGAAAAACTGATGTAATGGCGTCGGCTGGATGTTTTATACCCCTGACAACCTAACATCACGGAAGAGGGGACAGCAACCGAAGCAGGACCCAAGACTTTGTTAATCAGGCCGACTGAGGGAAACCTGCCAGCAGATTACCCAAATGTAATGACTGCAACAGTGAATACATTCGAACATTTACATTTATGGTAAGTGTACACAACTTTACTTTGTATGCCATTTCCGCTTGCCTCCCTTTGGTACCTCCTTTGGTATCCAGGTTAGAGGTTAAGCTCTTCTTGAAAGCGGTCTGCCCTATCAGACCCCCTTGTAAGCCAATACCTCCTGTTTGAGACTTAAATTTTGTCCTTGAGAAACTTAGCTTACCACCACTTGAGCCAGCTCATTCAGCGTCACTGAAGCTATGTACCTGAAAAACTGTTCTGCTGGTGGCCCTCACATCATCCAGGAGGGTATCAGAAACACAAGCCTTGATGGCCACCTCTCCTTTTTTCATCTTCCATAAAGACAGGGTCTCCCTCAGGCCTAACTATTCATGCCTAAGGTGGTTCATGAACTATCCTTAAATCAGACCATTGACCTTCCTGTCTTCTTCCCTCAACCTCAAACCTCCTCTGAAAGGACCATACATTCCTTAGATGTCCATAGACATCTTAGGTATTACCTAGACAAAAAACCTATTAGAAGGTCTGACCAGCTGTTCATCTCCTTCCACCCAAGGGGCTTGGGAAATGTAGTCTCAAAATAGGCTATAGCTTCATGGATCTCAAAGGCTATCTCTGCATGTTCCTCCCTTCATGGGAAAGCTCTATCTGGAAATGTGAACGCTCACTCCACCAGGGCAGCTGCTTTTTCAGCAGCCATCTTCAAGAGGGTAGACTCTGCTTCTAGCCTAGAAGCGGCTACTTGGTCATCACTCCACACATTTATCAAGCATTATAAACTAGATTTGGTCTCCAGAGCTAGAACTGGGTTTGCTAGATCCATCCTACATGGTCTCGTAGACCAGGGACCACATCCCTCCTCCCAGGCTCATACCTACAAGATTTGGTACACTCCCTACAGTTATGAATACTGCAACATGAGAATAGAAGGACATAGAATAGTTGTGTAAGAACTTGCCATAACCTTAGATGTCCTTCTCTTCCATGTTGCAGTATTCAGTCCCACCCTCCTACCCCCTCATTACCTAATATTTATATATTCCTCCAGTGTGTCACTTATTTTAAACACCTCTGAGTGCATCTGATTTATTTTTCCTCCAAATAACTGGAAACCATCTTATGTACTGAAGCTGAAACTTCACCTGCTTTTTGCTGACCAACTGCGATGTTCACCTCAGAGAGAGAGTTTTTTCATCTTTTTTATAGACTATTTTCTTTCGATTTCTACATATTTCTTCTTTGCTGCTATCAAAATGACTAGCCAGTAACTGAATTTTACCCAAATTAATTTTTACTGGGTTTTTTAACGTTTTCAGTTTTTTCACTAGGAGAACTGTAATCAACCTGCTACCCAGTTTGCAGCCATCTGGGAGGTCTATTCTTGTCTTTCTCTTGTCAAGAATTTTGCCAGTGTGAGAATGGTCATGGCATATATTTCTGTTTCACATTCCAATAAAATGAAAACTATGGCCTCAAGTCTGTCTTTTATCTGTATTCCTGTGAAAAGACATAATGATCTATGTGATGCCTTCATTGCATACACATTGAATTTTCATTATATTTATTCCTTGCACATTTTCCCGTCTAAACTGAATTTGATGAACTGCAATGACTGGAGTAATTTCCATGTCCACAGACAAAGCACATACGTCTTTGGCAGCATTTTGCTTTACAGTATGGAGCGCAAGGAAGCAAAATGAGCTATCTTGTAAAAGTAGTGTATTGTGTGCCAGTCTAGTTGTAGTAGGCATAATGTATCTAACTAGACAGCTTGCAGCCTGGATTAAAGTAGCTGCATAAGTGCAGAAGGCTCACTGGGGGGCCGGGGCCACAGATTAAGCGTCGAGAGACCTGTGGCTGATTCTGGAGGATGGTGGAGTAGAGAGAGAGAGAGAGTGAACATGCTGTGCTGGGAGGATACCCCCACTGAAATCTGGAGAAATCATTTTGTAGTGTAGGACTAAGCACAGATTTAATGAACCGCAAGTAGAGGGATACCAACATCCTTCTGTTCAGCATTCGTATTTACACATGTTCACCCCCCCCCCTAAAAAAACTGCCTGCCATATGATGGATGTTGCTTTTAGTCCTCCTGTCTTGTCACCTGGCTGGCCCCTTCCTAAGCCAGTACTCTAAAGGTTGCCCGTGGAGGAACCAGCAGTCAGTGGATCACTTCTCATTGGTAGTAAGCATCCTCTGATCCCAAAGGATTATGGGTTTGTACCTCTAATTAACTGATTTGGGCAGCGTCTTCTGTGACTGTGCAGTCTAATCTTGGAGTGGCAGTCCTTTCCACATTCTGAGAAACAGTAGGCAGATGTCGTTCTGGTATCATGGACACAATTTTTCCTGAGGGCTCTCTTATCTTCTGCTCACTTTGCCAAGGTGGTTTCATAAACGGCGAGAGCTTCCTTCACTTCCCATTTCCAGGCATACTTATCTGAGGTGAGAGAATATCGAGTGATGGAGAGAGCGCTGAGGTCATGCTAGCATATATCCTTGTAGTGCAGATGTCCTTCAAGGATGCATCTGCAGTCATCACATATGGGTTGTCCTGCCTCAGGCAGCCCTTCGGTCGGCCGGATTACAAAGTCTGGGTCCAGCGTCGGCTGATGTCGCCCTTACCCCGATATCACAGCGCCTGGGGTATAAAAGCGTCAGCCGACGTCATCTTCCTCAGTCTTTCTTGCCGCGTGGTGCCTGAAGCAGAAGCAGTTCGCAAGTGCCGGTCGGCCAGCTCCTGTGATTCAGCTACCGAAGACTTCGAAAAAGCTAAGTACCCCGTTGGGGACTCTTTCTTGCCTCAGCCGATGTCAGATAAAGTAAATAATTGTTTAACTTGTGGGAAACAAATACCTCATAAGGATTTCCACTCTTACTGCCTCCCTTGCCTAGGCCCAGACCATGACGTCTCGGCCTGCTCAGCCTGTGCTTCCTTCAACCGACGAACTCTTAGACGTCGGTCGGAGTTTGCAGAGGAATTCTTTGGGGCTAATTTTGCTTACAAGATGCCGTCGGAGACTCCGACTTCACATTTGGTTAAAAAACGGAAGGACAAGGACCAACACATGCGGCCCGTGGTTTCGGCTGAAACCACGGTCAGGCCTACTGCGAGTGTCTCGGTTTCGGCTGAAACCGAATCCTTGGTGCTTCCTATTACCGAACCCACTCAACCGACTACTTCGGCCCCGGAGGCCCCGGCCAAGTGGGTTATTGAATTACCTACTGAAACCGGTGTCCAGGAAATGTCCGACACCATTCCTTTAGACAAGTCTACTCCTGCATGTGGTGCAGCCAGACCCCCTGCATCCATGTCCATTAAGGCCTTTTCTAGGGCTAAAGCTGCTAAACTTCCTAAAGCTATGCCTCCCAAGATTTCCTCTCAGGGACCTTCTACTGGCTCACAGATTCTCAGCCTAGCAGAGGATCTAATCTCTTTAATTAGAGGTTCTCAACCTCACCCGGACAGGGGCAAGTCACGAGTGACTGAAGTTCTTGCTAAGTGTGAGCCACAATAGCTGCGTCATCAGCAAACAGGAACTCCCTTAGGTGCTTCCTAAGCACACTGGACTTCGATCTAAGCCTTGGCAGTCTGTTCTGGTGCAGGGAAAATACCCTCAGTAGCAGTTCCAAAAGAAATTTCAACAGAACTGAAAAGAAGATACTAAATGTTGGAGCCAGTACACACTTTTGTTTTACTCCCATGAGAATCTCGAAAGGTTCGGATGTGGATCTGTCATACTTGGCAATCCCCTTCATGCCTTCATGGGAGGCCCTGATAATGCTAAGCAGTGTTGAAGGGCAGCCAGTCTTTGCCAGAATCACAAACAGATATTTCCTACTGACTAAGTCAAATGCCTTGGTCTGATCAATGAAGGCACTATATAGAGGTTTGTTCTACTCCCTGCACTTCTCTTGTAGTTGCCTAACAGAGAATACCATGTCTGTAGTAGATCATTCAACTCGAAATACACACCAAGACTCTGGGTCACCTTTACCTCACAAGCCTAGGGTCTGGGGTTCATTTCTGAACACCAGACATTGTTTCTGTGGAATTTGCATGTTTGACCTATGCAGGCTTCTTACCTTTGAAAAACATGTGGTTGATTTGCTCCTTTTAACTGTCTTTATATTTTGCTTTTAGCTTTGTGGCTAAAAATGGTCAAAATGGATAGGTTCACTTACCTAATTAACAATGAATGCTAATAGTGCACAGTTTTGCACTTTTTTGTGTTGAATGCTATCTGCCACATATTTAGTCGCATGCAAACAGCACTAGGCCATACTAGAAACTAGTTTATCACTCTTTAAATACTGTTGTAGTCTTAATTGCACAATTGAAAAGGTCGGTCTTGCTTAATGACTTTTGTGATGCTTGGTCCAGATGTCTTTGTAATTATGCTACAAACAGGGAGCTCACTGGCACCTGTCCTAGTTAGTGGTTTCCCACTCGAGAGATTTCTGTAGCTGTTTGAACCAGTGTCCCATTTTCTCAGATTCTTCTCATTAGTAAACACTCAAACAGAAAACCAATACATTTTCAATCCCTCATCCCCTTTTAATAGCAGACACACAACACTGTATATACTTTCTAAATAAGAACTCTGTCCTCCAAATAGGAGCAGTTACAACAGCTACACCAATGGGTATTTACCCATCCTACACTGAAAGTTGTATGCTATTGCACTTATGAGAGCGTGTCTTCCCACTTACGTAGACTACGGTCTGTTGTTACCTTAGCTCTGTCCCCATCAGAGATGTGAAAACAACTTGAATGCTTTCAGTAAAACTTAAATTATAGGCATAAAAGGAAGTACAGTACTTAAGTAGACTGCACTGTTATATTTAATGTATTAAAGTACTAAGGCTGCAGGAGAGGTAGTTGATTGTATACCCAATTACTTCCCTCAGTTTCACCCTCCAATTCTTACTATACCTATTATTTTCACTGAATTGTTTCCCACTTCTCCTTAATTTATTAACAGTTGATGTTCTGTAGTCCTATCTCGCCTTCATTCTTACATATGGGTTCGGAGCTGATCCTCTGCTCCGGCTTGGCTGATTACAAAGCTCGAAGTCTCTAAGTTGGCTCGTGGCAAGGTAGGTATCCCATAATGCACTAGTAAGAATCCCCAGATCTCATTTGCCGTGTCTATGAGTTCAGAAGTGTCTCTTTCTTGGCCGTGGCTAAGTTGGAATATTTTCTTGTTCAGATATTTTATAGTGGTTTTTTTTTTACTTTAATAGTTTAGTATTGATAGCTTCCTGTTGTTAACTTGCAGTAGTTAGTGTGTTTTTGAACTTTATTGAAAAATTGTTGTTGCTAATTGTTGGCCGTCGCTTCCGCAGGCTTTTCTTAGTAGTATCCCTCGTTTTTCTGTGTGCTAGTTATTGCTAATCTTTTCTTAGGCATAGGTCTATTTTTTGGTTAGGATCTATTCTAGCTTTTGTCTGTTTCTTGTTTATTCTCTGTCTCACCTACCCCTCTGTTCAAGGCTTGGCCTGTTTAAGTTAGAGGACCAAAGTCCTCTATTGTCCTTTTCCCTTGTGTGTTATTTCCTCAGCAGGGCTAGGCCCGTTTAAGTTAGAGGACCTAGTCCTCTGTTGTCTTTCTCCCTTGTGTTGTTTCTTGAGCAGGGGTAGGCCCGTTTAAGTTAGTGGACCTTGTCCTCTCTTATTATCTTTCTACGCTTAGTCTGTGATTGTTGTTCTAGTATGTCTAAGGAATCTAAAGACCATTAACCTTTTGGTTTCAAGAAATGCTTAAAATGCTCACAAAAAATGTTCTTGACTGACGGGCACAGTGTTTGTGTCTATTGTTTGGGAGCCATACATCTACAGGAGACGTGTACCTTTTGCCATTCTTTTAGTTCCCAGGTTCTCCAGGAAAGGAAGAACAAACTGATCTTGAAAGGTCTCCTTAAACCTAAACCTTCCTTTGAGGAGGATTTAGCCAGTTCTTCCTTTTCTCATTCCAGATGTTCATCGTGTTTCACTGTTGCACTCATTACACTTGGGTTATCCTGCTGGCAGGCAACCCGCAGTCGGCCCGAGTTCCAAAGTCTTGGTCCGGCGTCGGTTGCTGTCACCT
The DNA here is from genome assembly GCF_019279795.1 of Protopterus annectens. Taxonomy (NCBI): domain Eukaryota; kingdom Metazoa; phylum Chordata; order Ceratodontiformes; family Protopteridae; genus Protopterus; species Protopterus annectens. The sequence continues at coordinate 350,856,461 of NC_056726.1, forward strand.
GTTCACTGACGTCAGTGCGCCAGGGGTATGAAAGTTGCAACCGACGCCATTTTCTTCAGTCTTTCTTGCCCCGCGGTGTCCAAAGCAAAAGCAGTTCGCAAGTGCCTGTCGGCCGACTCCTGAGATTTTCAAAATTGAATTTCAGAACCGAAGTCTTCAATAAAGCTAAGTACCCCATTGGGGAAACTTTTTCTTGCTCCAGACCGATGTCAGTAAAAGTTAATAATTGTATTTCTTGTGGGAAGCAAATACCTCATAAGGACTTTCACTCTTATTGCATTCTTTGCCTAGGCCCTGACCACGATGTTACTAGTTGTCAGTTTTGTGCTAGATTCAATAAACGTACTATTAAACGTCAGTTTGATATTGCTTTACATTATTTTGGATGAAGATTTAATTACATAATGCCGTCGGAACAACCGACGACCGGAATGTATAAAAACGCAAAGACAAAGAAAAAGACAGGCATCCGAGGTCCAAAACCGACGGCGAAGCCTCTTCTAGACAAGTCGCCGGTTCTCAGTGAGGCGCTTTCGCAGCCCCTGACACCAGCTACCTCAGAGCCACAGGCCGTAACCGACAGCCACGTGGAGACACCGAGGCCTGTGGAAACTCAAGGTATTGGGCCTACGGAAACTATACCCTCAGATGGTTCGGAGCTGCTGAGCAGGCACCGGCTTCTGAGGGTGTTTTCAGACCTTCACAGCTTGCAATTAAAGCTACTACAGCAGCAAAGGCAAAGTCAAAAACACCATTAAAGACAAGGAAACAAGTGCAGCATTCTCCAGAACAGTCATCCATGCCAAAGAAACAGATGCTTAAAATGGCTGAAGACCTTATTACTTTAATCAGGGGCTTCCATCCCCCTCCTGACAAAAGGCCTAGGCAAGACACTGATTATGATTCCTCTAATCAGGTTTCCATTTCCTCTGATTCTTCTTCTGACCAGGGCTATTCTCTCCCTCCCTATGAGGACTCTGATGCTGAAGAGTCCATTCCTTTAGCCTGTCTGCCTGAGGATTACTCTTTTGGGGAAACCCTGCACACTTTTGGGAGAGCCAGGATTACTCAGAATCCAAGAAAAGGCTCAGATTTCCTTCTATTGCCTCAGCACAGCACAGGCCCCTGGCTATCCCCCCTGTGCTTGATATTGTAGATGATCTTTTTTCTGAATCCAGTCTGTCTCCAGATTCTTTACCCCCTGCACCAGTAAAGCCAGACAGGTACTACAGGGTCCCTGACTCATAAATTTCTTTACAAAAACCCCGCTGCAGACCCAGAAACAATTTCTCAGGGTCCTAAAGAGGTTAAAGCTTCCACTGCCAAAAATCCTGTCCCCTCAGATAGGGATTCAAGAGCTCTGGACAGATGGGGGAAAAAAGTTTACACTTCTGCTACTTTAGCTGTAAGAGCTTTAAACTGTCAGTTTCACATGCTTAAATATCAACAGTATCTCATGTCATTGTTAAAGCAGAAAATTGTTACAAATATAGAAAGTCCTGACAGTAAAGAAATGCAGGATTTATTGCATGCAGTTGAACAGGTGGGAAAGCATAATCTGCAGTGTGGTTTTGATTCATTAGAGGCTTCTTGTAGAGCCGCAGTTACAGGCTCAGTTATTCGAAGACATGCTTGGTTGAAAGAACAAAGTTTACCTGACCATGTTAAAGTAAAATTATTGGATGCTCCACTACAGCATGATACTTTGTTTGGTGTTAAGGCAGAAGAGGTGTTAAAGAAAATGGAGGATAAAGCAAAGTCAATGCAAACTGTGAAAGATTTCTTACAGGTTCAACCACCTAGATTTAGCAGAAACTGGCCTTCAAAAAATTAGTCCTTTCCAATGTCAGACAGGCCACAAAGAGGCAGATACAGACGCCCTAGAGGCAGTTCTCAGCCCCAAGGCTCCTACAGACCTAAACAATGGGGTGCTTCAGCCCCCAAAGGAGGAGAAGACAAATCACAACCTTATAGGAAACGGTCACAATGACTTCCCTCTGCAAATGCCAAGCTCTTACCAGTTGACAGCACCCCCTAGGAGGAAAGCTAGCCCTTTTCTTTCAAAAAATTGGCACATGATCACCCAAGACCAATGGGTGTTGAATATAGTTTCTCAAAGGTACAGGTTCCACTTCCACATGCTTCCAAAACCAAAAGGTATGCCAAACCTGCCACAAAACCAATGGGCAAAGGCACAAAAACAGATTGCTGCTCTTATGGATATGGGAGCTATTCAAAATGTTCCACAAGAAGAACAGGGCCAAGGATTTTACTCACGACTTTTCTTAGTACCCAGAAAAGACAAAGCCTGGCGACCAATACTGGACCTGTCAATCCTAAATACTTTCCTGGATGTTCCAAAATTCAAAAAGTTAACACTACAACAACTTCTGCCCATGCTGGGCAAGGAGGCTTGGCTAGTAACTTTGAATCTCAAGGAGGCATACCTGCACATCCCAATCAGACAAGATACCTCAGATTTATAGCAGACTCAGTGCATTACCAGTTCTCTGCACTGCCCTTTGGCTTATCTACTGTGCCCAGGGTCTTCATAAAATGCCTGGCACCAGTAATTGCATTTTGCAGACAAAAAGGAATTCAAATATATCCCTACTTGAACGACTGCCTTATTCAAGCAGAGAGCAAGGATATTCTTCTAAAGCACCTGGCGTTTGTAAAAAGATTGCTAATTTGCCTAGGGTACACAGTAAACTAAATAAAATAAAAACTAGTGCCCTCTCAAGAGATAATATTCCTGGGTGCAAGCTTAAATACCACTGCCCAGATAGATGGCTTATCTCACGGCAGACAAACAAAGGCAACTGACTCATTACTTTCAAATGATGGCAACAAAAATCTGGGTTTCATGGCATCTTGCATTCTACTAATTCCATATGCCAAACTGCATATGAGGAAACTACAATGGTATCTAAAAAGTGTTTGGACTCAGCATTGTCACAGCCTAGACAATCACAACCTTGATTCCCTGCCTACAACAGGAGTTTCGATGGTGGTCCCAGGCCTGTCACCACAACAAGGGACAGCCTTTCACCTTACCTACAGCCAGGCAGACGATAACAACGGATGCATCAGATTACGCTTGGGGAGCACATATGGCAGGAAAATGTATTCAGGGCACGTGGCCTAAGGAACAAATGCATCTTCACATCAAACAAAAAGAGATGCTAGCTGTACAGAATGCCCTGACAGCCTTCAAGGACCTAATACATCCAGGACAATTATTAATAAAGATGGACAATACCACAGTTATGTGGTACATAAACAAGCAAGGGGGCACACATTCCTACCCCCTATGCAGACAAGCCATGACTTTGTGGAACACAGCATTGACCTACCATGTACATTTGCAAGCACAATTCCTGCCATGATCAAAAAATACACTGGCAGACTAAGCAGAAATCTCATGGATCCTCACGAATGGAAGCTAAATCCACAAGTGTTCAACATGATAACAAGGGAATGGGGACGCTCAGACATAGATCTTTTTGCCTCCCCTCACAATTGCCAAATACAGAAATTTTGCACAAGGACTTATCACTCTCAAGCATGGAAAGTGGATGCTCTATCTTTCAGCTGGAAAAACCTGACAGTCTATGCCTTCCCTCCGATGCCTCTTCTCACTAAGGTGCTTCCAAAAGTCAGACTAGAGAGGCCAAAAATTATCCTGATTGCACCAGACTGGCCATGCCAACACTGGTACCCAATCCTAAAGACTTTGTCCCAAGGCCCACCTTGGTCTCTACCTCAAATCCCTCATCTTCTGACACAGCAAAACAATCAGATTCTGCACAGTCAACTCAGAACCTTAAACCTGGCAGCATGCCAGATAATGTAGCCACTCAGACTGCACCTCTCTCTAAAGCTGTTATGGATGTAATTTTGGAAGCCAGGAGACCCATCACTAGGAAATCTTATGCAGAAAAATGGAAGAGATTCTGTGCTTGGAGCCAGGCACAAGGGCTCAACCCACTGGTCCCTAATATACCTCAGATTTTCCAATACCTGACTGAGATGATGGACAAAGGCCTATCTTTTTCATTTATTAAAATCCATGCCTCTGCCATTTCAGCTCATTACAATATGGATTCTCCTATTTTTTCACATCCACTACTACGACAGTACCTCAGAGGGGCAAAGAATATAAGACCCCCTAGGAGAGCAGCAGTACCTACTTGGGACCTCAATTTTGTTTTAGAAAAACTAACACTGCCTCCATGTGAACCAGCCAGCACAGCTGATCTAAAATTCTTGTCATGGAAAACTGCTCTACTCCTAGCAGTAACTTCAGCAAGAAGAGTCTCAAAGTTACAGGCATTGATGGCTGTGGAACCTTTCCTCATTTTTCACCAGGACAGGGTTTCTCTAAGGATGAACCCAACATTCATGCCAAAAGTGGTCTCCAATGTGGCCTTAAACCAAACCATTCATTTGCCTACTTTCTACCCAAATCCCCAGAATAAAGGGGAAAGACTTCTGCATGCTTTGGATATACACAAGCAGCTACGATTTTACTTGGACAAAACAAAAGCTTTCAGAAAAAATGATTAACTGTTTGTAGTATATGCTGCAGGATCACAAGGAAAACCTATTACAAAGCAGACAATCTCCAAATGGATGGGACACTGCATCCGCTTCTGTTATGCACAACATGGCAAATCTGTCCTTAAGGGTATTAGGCCTCATTCTACCAGAGCAGCAGCCACTTCAGCAGCTTTCCTCAGAGTGGTACCAACCAAAGACATATTAGAAGCTGCAACCTGGAACTCAGTGCACACTTTTACCAAGCACTACCACCTACCTCTCTACTCCAAATCCAGAGCAGGCTTTGCCACTGCAGTTCTGCAGGGCTTGTTAACCTCTCTGTGCATCGGCTCGGCTGAGCTCGGATCCTACATCTGTCTCTGAGCCAATCGCTTTGGAGCCGGGGGCTACTTCCGCTTCCTCAGAACCGTTGGTGTCCTCAGAGCCCGAGAGATCTGCCTTCAAGATGATGAGGAGCGTGCTGTCTAGATCTTCAGCTTCACACAAGGGTACTGGTGTTCTTCCCCCTCAAGCTCCAACCTCTGTCTCAGCACCATCTGTCTCTCTCTTGACAGCAGAGACCCACAGCCTCCGGAGCCCCCCTTGGGTGGCCCCCAGTCTTCCGAGACCTTCCCAGAATACCCTTCTGAGGAGCCTCCTTGGAAGAGAACTTGCAAGAGGAAGCACGTAGACTCCCCTGATGAGTCCATCACCTCTGACACTGACCTTGAGGAGTCAGATGGGTCCCCTAGGTCATCCTCTGATGATATCTCCTTCGTAGGCATCCTAGAGATCCTGAAACAGGGAGGCGGCTGGCCCACCGGCATCCCTTCTGATGAGGAGTCAATGTAGCTGAAGGCTCTTGGGTGTCTCCACCTTTCGTTGAACTGCTAGATTTGGCGAGTTGAAAGGTGTGGAAAACTCCTGACTCCATGGAACCAGTCCCCAGAAGGCTGAACAAATTTCTTTCAGCTCCTAGAGAAAGAGTTTCTGACCAAAGGTGTGCCTGTAGATGCCATGGTGGTGGCAGCAGCCACAAAGAAGGAACTAGCAGAAACTTCTTCATCTGTCCACCCACCGAACAAAGAGTCTCGAACAATGGACAGATATGGGAAACGTATTTTTTCTTCAGCAGCTTTTACACTCAGATCGCTGAATTACCTCACCCATTTCACTAGGCTTCAAAGAGATCACCTAAAAGAGCTAGGAGATGCTCTCCAAGGTACTTTAACTAAAGGAGTCCCTGAGAAGGTTGCTGCTCAGTTATCCACCTTAAACTCTGTTAACTCCTCCATGAGGCTGATATCTTATGCGGCAAATGGAGCGAGCAAGGCAGCAGGTTCAGGATTTTCCCTTGGGAGACGCTCCTGGATGCGCTTATGTAACTGCGGAACCCTTCAAATCTACATTTACCAACGCCCCCTTTGACGGTTCCTCTCTGTTTGGACCAAAGGTAAAAGACACACTCACCAGATGCGAGCAGGAAGGGGAGACTCTCTTTGCCATGGGAGTACATTTTTCTGTCCCTTCTAGACCACACCATAAAGGTCAGAGAGATGGAAAAATGTGGTTCAAGAAATCTCGGAGATTTCTCCCAGACACACAAGGTGATTCCTTCTCCAGAGGTAAAGGAGGAGGAAATAATGGTAGACGTCGCCCTAGAAGCAGGAGAGATCTGCAAAACCAGGGTGGCTGTGATTCCTTTTGTGGACGTCCCTATCAGCGCTCCTGAAGTGGGACCTGACTGCGCTTCTCTGGAGCCAGTCGGGGGTCACTTATCTTTGTACCCAGAAGCCTGGCACGACATCACACAAGACAAGTGGGTACAAAGAATAATTTCCAGAGGATACTCCATACCTTTCTCTTTTCCACCTCCTCTAACCAAGAAAATCCCAGATGTGTTCCACCCAATCACAGGGATCAAGCAACTATAGAAGTCCAAAAGTTGCTTCAAAAGAGAGTCATCCAAACTGTCCCCACAGACCAGATAGGATTCGGAACTTACTTCAGATTCTTTTTAGTGCTAAAACGAACAGGGGACTGGAGGCCCATCTTGGATCTCAGCAAGTTAAATGAATCAGTGAAGAAGTCCAAGTTCTGAATGCTAACACTGCAGTCTGTACTCCCTCTGTTAGGGAAAGACAATTGGACGTGCTCCATAGACCTCCAAGATGCACGTACTACCACATAAAAATTGGACAGAGCATCAAGGAGTCATACACGCTTCCAGCTGGGAGCCAGTCATTACCAATTTCGTGCCCTGCCCTTTGGTCTCACCACAGCCCCCAGGGTGTTCACCAAATGCATGGTGGTAGTAAAAGCTCACTTGAGATGTCTTGGATTCCAAGTGTTTCCGTACCTGGACAACTGACTCCTGACTGCCACCACCAGGCACCTACTTCTACAAGCTAGGGATTCAACCATCCAAGTCTGCACTCAGCTAGGCATTACTATAAATTGGGAAAAGTATGCCTTGTCGCCCTCTCAATATGTGACTTTTATAGGCGCAGAAATAGACATAGTCGCAATGATGGCTCGCCTTCCTTCAGAGTGCAAACAGCCTGCTTCCCCAACACAAGGTCAAAGCGATGATGGTGCTCAAACTTCTAATAACCATGGCCTCTACTATAACTTTAGTTCCACTAGCCAGACTACATATGAGAATTCTACAATGGCTACTCTTTTCCCAGTGGTCTCCTCAGCAACTGCCTCTGTCTCATCCCATTTTAATAACGGAATCTTGCAAAAAGGACCTTCGTTGGTGGATCCATTCCAATCAGCTAACGATAGGGTGAGACCATTCATTCCTTGCCAGCCCGTTGCTACTGTGACCATGGATGCCTCCCAGATAGGGTGGGGGGCATTGTCTAGGAAAGACAGTCCAAGGCACATGGCAAGGACAAGAGGCCGACTTGCATATCAGTGTTCTAGAGATGAGAGCAGTGCTACTAGCGTTGCAAGCACTTCACGACTTTCTTCCTCTAGGGACAGTAGCAATCCAATCAGACAATATGCCATTAGTATGGTATATAAACAACCAAGGGGGAACCAGATCCTACCCACTGTGTCGAGATGTTCTACATGGTTGGCAGTGTGCGGTATCTTCCCAACGCTTTCTAGTTGCAACGCATATCCAGAGGAGAACCAATGTGATGTCCTTCAAGAATGCAACTGCAGTCATAACATGTGGGTTGTCCTGCCTCAGGCAGCCCTCGGTCGATGTCGCATTTCTCTCCCATCAGCCAACGCCATTTTCTTCAGTCTTTATTGCCGCTGTGCCCCCGCCAGAAGCAGTTCCTGTATTCTACGATCGAAGTCATCAAAAGCTAAGTACCCCGTTGGACCTTTTCTTGCCTCAGCCGAGATGAGAAATAAATGAAAAAGTTAATAATTGTCTTTTTTGTGGTAAACAAATACCTCATAAGAATATCCACTCTTACTGCCTCCCTTGCCTGGGCCCAGACCATCCACCGCCCCCTCGAACGAAGACACCGACTACTCCGATTCCAGACATTACTCCGCCAGTTATAGATTTTCCTCCGGATACCTAAACCGAGGAAATGCCCGAGACCATTGCTGTAGACAAGGTCACTCCTGCGTGGAGCTGCCAGGCCTCCTATGGCCATGTCTATTAAGGAGGCAGCCAGCAAAACAAAGCATATTACTACTCCAGAGACACAAATTATGTCCATGGCTGCTGATTTAATTTCCATGATTAGAGGTTCACAGGCCCATCCTGAGAGAGCATCCCAGCCTCCTCCTGATAAAGGGTTGAACCCTCTGACCCTACTCCTTCAGATGAAGATTCTGAGGGCTCTGTCCACTCTGATAACCAGGAAGAGCTCTTCCAGACCTATGTGGACTCTGATGCAGAAGATTCCTCCTGAGGATATTTCGAATATTCTGATTCTTAGCTATTCCTCTTGTACTTGATGTTCTGGATGATTTGTATTCTGACCCTGATTCTCTTCCTCCTGCTCCAGCCAAGCCAGACAGGTATTACAGGGTCCCAGAAACTCATTCCCATTTATTCAGGGCCCATACTGCTGATTTGGAAACACATCCACTACCTTATCTATGAGAGCTTTAAATTGCCTTTTTCATATGTTACAATATCAGGATTATCTCTTAGAAGATTTACAAAACATTAGCTTCTCCTGATCTTTTAGACAGGAAGACTTTGCAGGAAGCTGTACATAACACTCAGCAAGTAAGCAATCACTTCCTGCAGTGTGGATATGATGCACTGGAAGCTTCATGTAGGGCAGCTATGACAAAGATCAACCTCTACCAGATCAAAACTTCTGGATGCACCTTTGGAAAAGAACAAGCTTTTGGTGCAAATAAAAGCAAAATCAGTTCAGACTGTGAAAGATTTCCTCCAGGTTCAACCCCCAGATTCAGTAGGAATTGGCCCTCAAAAACTGGTCCTTTCCTAATCCAGAAAAGTTTCAAAGGGGTAAGAACAGACGTGGCCGGGAAGAGGCCAATACAGAGGGTTCCACCTGCCCAACAACCACAAACTCAATGACTTTTCTGTACTACCGCCTACCAGGGAACAACTAGAAGCTAAATTATCTCTGTTTGCAGAAAACTGGCACAGACTGACAAAGGACAAATGGATTTTGAAAACAAGGCATGCCAAGCCTACCACAAAATCAGAGGGCAGAGGCTATCAAGCAAATCACTCTGCTGACTTGAATGAAAGCAATAGAAAGAGTTCCACAACAAGAAGAAGACCAGGGGTTTTACTCAAGACTGTTCCTTGTTCCAAGAAAAGAATCTCAATGGAGACCAATACTGGACTTGTCCGCATTAAACACCTTTCTCATAGTACCAAAGTTCAAAATGCTGATTACCCTGCATCTGGAACGACTGCTCATATACAAGCGGACACAAATTGATGTTGACAAAAACCTGGATTATGTCATACGATTACTTCAAGCTCTGGGATACACAGTCAACTTCCAAAAGTCAAGACTGCAGAAGACAAGCAAGAGAAGTTAACTCAGACTGACAATGCAGCTTTGGGAGAAATCACTGAGCCTAAACATCCAGTTACAATCCCAGTTTGTTCCAGGAAAAGACAATGTGTTAAGATCAAAGCAGAGAAGCCCAAGGGAATCATAATAGCTCGATTTGGGAAGACACAACACAGGTACCCACTACTACGGGAGCATATGTCACACAGGAGGTGGGCCCTCCCCAGGCCTCTCTACCTGACTCAAATTTCAACATTTGACACTGCATCCTGCATCCTTCAACTGCAGCTAACAGCCTGTGAGATCCCATAAATAACTTCAGCTCCAAGGAATCTCTCCAAGGAAGGAGACTCACCGATACCTCGCTCAGCTCAAGACCATCCACCAGAAAGGTTAAGGAAAAAAAGGGAAGAGCAACAGCAATATACCAGCAAGGGACATGATGCATCATTGAACATCCAACTTGGAATATTTGTTGCGATAGATGAAATAAGAGCGGCCTCTCATATTCTTCCATAAAGATACATGCATCTGCTATTTCTCTAGATACAACACTGATCCTCCCTTTTTCTCTCACTCTCCTCTCAGGAATCAAGAACAGGAATCAAGAACAAGAAAGCAGTGCCAGAAAGGCCCCAGTGCCAGCCTGGGACCTCAATTTGACTCTCTTAAACTAACTCAACCTCCATTCAGCTTCAGTTGACTTGCAGAGTTGAGACAGCTTCTCTCTCAAGCTCTTCAGGAAGAAGGGTGTAATTACCTCAACAAGAGGGTTTGATACTACAGGCCTAATGGCAATATTTATTTTTTTTCATTTCACTTAGAGACAGGGTTTCCAACAGGACTTTTATCTTTTAGGTTCTGGTGGTCAGGGTGGTTTTCTTAATGCATCTGCATCATTTCCTGCCTTTCCCTGAAAATACTGGGAAGAAGGGGAAATACTGTTGCATACCTTGGACCACTTGCACAGCTTTGATACTACTTGGACAGAACCAAAGGGGCAGTCTTAAGCTTTTTACAACTTTTTGCTTAAGCTTCCCTGCAGTCCAAAAAGCAATTTCAAAACAGACTATTATTAAATGGATTGCATTCATTTGCATCATTCTTCTGTTATTTCCAATGTCCAGACCACATTCAGACCACATTCCACCAGATACAGCCACACCTCTACAGCATTCTTTAAGAGGGCTAGAAGCTGCTACTACCTAAGCAGCTACATGGAGCTCAATGGCATACATTCTCCAAACACTACAATCTCCTCTATATCCCAGACCCCAGAGGGTTTTTTTGCTTTTGCTCCTGCAGGGCTAGTTGCCACACCATCTCTTAAGCTATAGAGCATACCTCCCCCAGCTAAGCATGGTATATTCTACACATGTTATGGCTGCAGTGTGCATTCTTGAAGGACATAGCTCAGTTTTGTACCTACCATAAATGTAGATATCCCAGAGACATGCAACTGCAGTCGGATTTTCCTCTCCCTACCCCTCTTAGCTGGTCCACTCCTATCCTATCCCTTATTAGCTTAGCTGGGGATATATGTTATGGTGTATTTGTTTTGTCTTTATTTTTTTTTTGGAATTTTTTTTTGTCTTCCAATTTGATTGCAGCCTTCCTTGGAGGGCACCTGGCATCTGGCAAGAAACACTGAAAGAAATGGCGCCGGCTGATGCTTATGTACTCCAGCGGACTGTGACCAAGCCAGAGAGAACGACCGAGGCTTGCCTGAGGACGGACCAGACTATGACTGCCAGACTGGGCTGGCTGGAGGCAGAGGATTTATAGTGGGTACAAGACTCATCCACTGTGTTCTCTGAATCATAAAGTTGCGGAACAGATTTTCCGCAAATGGGGTCAGCCTTGCTGCGATCTGTTTGCCACTCCATTGAACACCAAATTCAGCCGTTACTTCACCCTTATCCCCCTTCCGGGAGAGACACCGAGAGACGCACTTGTCCACAATTGGCCCTTGGGACTTCTTTATGCTTTTCCTCCCTTTCTGCTGATATCAAATGGGATTCATACAGCAAAGAATTTGGGAAACAGAATGATTCTCATCACTCCTTACTGGCCTCGTCAGATTTGGTTCCCCTTTCTCGGGCCTCACATTTTGCATGATCCATGGACTTTGGACCCAGTACCAGACCTTCTGACACATATGTCAGGCATGTTCCATCCCTGTCTCCACACCCTCAACTTGACAGCGTGGCTGCTCCACTTCCATCCCTACTGAGGCTTCATGATTTCTCTCCTGCGGTTACACATATCCTGACGTCTTCTCATAAACCTTCTACGAGAAAATTGTACGCTAACAAATGGAAATGATTTTCTCTCTGGGCACAAGCTAAGAACATAGATTCATACACAGCCTCCATTCCCTTAGTGTTAGAATTTCTAACTGAACTTTTTCATCGGGGATCAGCTGCTGCTACAATCTTAAAGTTCAATTAGCAGCTATCTCTAATTTTCATTTAGGGCAACATGAACCTAATATTACGGATCACAGATTGTGTAAATCATTTTTAAAAGGCAATACCTTACTAAGACCTCCTTTACAAGAACCTGCATCTCCCTGGGATCTAAAATTTGTTCTTTCAAAACTTACCTCACCGCCTTTTGAACCTTCGCATACATGTGATTTAAAATTCCTTTCATGGAAGACCATTTTTCTGGTAGCCATTACGTCCGCCAGAAGAGTATCAGAGCTGCAAGCACTCTCAGTCAAACCTCCTTACTTGATATTTCATAAAGACAGAGTTTGCCTTCGCACTAATCTTTCCTTTGTCGCCAAGATTTGTTCACAATCAAACATTAATCAAACTATTGAACTGCCAGTCTTTTTTCCAAATCATACAAACAAAGCGGAATATAAGTTTCATCAACTTGATGTACACAGACAGTTAAGGTTCTATCTACATAGAACCAAAGATTTAGGAGATCAGACCAATTATTTGTATCTTTTTCGGAGACAAGAAAAGGAGTGCCAGTCTCCAAGATAACGTTATCAAACTGGATTTCAAATTGCATATCTCTTATTTACTCTTCTAATGGCAAAGAACTCCCATTTAACATTAAAGCTCATTCCACCAGATCTGTGTCCACATCTGCTGCTTTTCAAGCCAGAATTCCAATGGACAGTATATGTGCAGCAGCAACTTGGGCTACCCCTCATATCTTTATTACTCATTACAAATTAGACTTGGCCTCAAGGGGTAGAGCTTCCTTTGGTTCCACAGTTTTTAGGAGTATATTCTCGTGAGCCACCCGAGAAAAAGGTTGCTAGGGACGCTGTCCCATTTGTAAGAATGAAGGCGAGAAAGGACTACAGAACATAAAGAAGTTGTGTACTCATAACATTCCATGTTTGTAGTCCATCTCGCCCTTCATTCTTATGAACCCACCCACCTACCCCGTACATGTATCCTTGGAGGATCTGGAGACAAGATAGTCTATCTTCCTTAGGGTTGGAGACCTTTCATCTTTGTTTTTCCTCGTGGAAATACTTTATATCACTTTTATACACACCAGCAAACAAGATCTGGGGATTCTTACTAGTGCATTATGGGATACCTACCTTGCCACAAGCCAACTTAAAGACTTTGAGCTTTGTAATCGGCTGAGTTGGAGCCGAGGATCGGCTCCAAACCCATATGTAAGAATGAAGGGCGAGATGGACTACAAACATGGAATGTTATGGTGACTACATAACTTTTTTACCTGGGATGTAAATGTTAAATGCATTGCATCTTGCAGATGACTTTCTTTATTACCATTGTTGCAGTATTCCTTATTAAAAGGATATTCTGCCAAGGATAGCCGTATGTCTGACCAACATACCAATGACTTAGGCCCTTCTAGGTGCTGTATGTGAGACGTATGTCCTGTGTGCAGGATATAAGGTACATAAGTGACATACAAGCGCCTAATTCTCAGGAGTTCATTGCTGCCTGTGGCAAATGAGTTACCTGTTGGGGACTTTTCCTTCTTTTTGTTGTGTTACCATTTTACATGTCATCTGGAAAGGTTAAATGCGAGTGTGGGAGGCAGATTCCACATAAAGATAGACAAAACAAGTATCTTTTCTGAATAGGTGCCGACCATGATCACAATCGGTGCACAATTTGGCAGCCCCCTTTTTTTTTTTTTTTTTTTTTTACCCAAAACCCTTCATAGCCATTTGTCCTCACTTTCTGTTAACTTGGAGAAATAACATCTGAAGTTGCTAGGCATGGGAATTATGGCTTCTGAAACCACCTACCCAGATGTTCACTTGGCTCTTAAGAAGTCCAAAAAGATGCATTTAGAGACTTCTGCAGTCCAACCTCTTCTGGACACCTGTATTGGGTTCATAGGTTTGTAGCTAATTACAAGGCTTACTACCCTTGTGGGCTATTTTTTTAAAGCCTAGCCAGTTCACCTGTAAGGTGAGAGTCAAACCCTGTACCTTTGCTATGATGTTTATTTTCACAGACACATTATACCAATCCCTCCCCTTGGGTTGGAGGAAGAACCCAAGGACCATCCGGCTCTTATCCAAGCTCTCTCTGTCACGACCCATTTGGAGGCCAGTATGGCCATGGTTACTCAGATATCCACCAATACATCTGCTACAGATGAGAAGGCCTTGGCTGATTATGTGGGATGGAGCTGAGGGATTCACCAGGTACTTGTTAGGGAAGAAGTTCTGGTTCCCTTATTGAAGTCAAGCAAGGCTATGATCGACCCCCACAGACTTGTTAAGGCAGAGGATCCTGTCAAGAAAAAGCAGAAGTCTAAGCATGTGGTTGCTGTAGCCAAGAATCTCCATAAAGAATGGCAGGATATCACTCAGTGTCTTTTAAAGCCCCCCCCCGTGTAGTGTGTGCTTTTTGCTATTTCCTTTTTCTATTACCCCCTCTAAAAGGTTTAGGGAGTTTGACTCTATTGATGAAGATGTGAACGTGGATTCTGGAGAAGTCCCTGGTATATTTTTTTCTGAACTCTATTCCCCTCTTGCTTTAGGGTCAGAGGATGAAGATACTTTCTTTCTCCTGGTTCTCTTGTTGATGAGCTTTCTTTTGGGGATTCTATGGTAAAATGATGGAGCACTTTCAGTGAGAGAGTTCCCAAATGTCTGATGTCCAAAAGACATATTATGCCCACTTGCAGGTATAATCTCCCAGGCCTTCTGCAATCCCTCCTGTGATGGTAGCCCTTCTGGATACTTTTTCTGTTGCTTCCCAGGCTGCTTAGTCTCAGACCCCCTCCTAATAAATCTGATAGGATTTACAAGTTACCTGAAGCTCAGATGTTCTTGTATAAGAATCCCTTCTCTTTACCTGCAGTCATTTCTCTTTCTGATGATAAACCTTCAGAATTACTGTTTTCTTCCAAACTTCTCCCTTCTGACAAGGACAGAAAGGCAACGGATAGTTATGGGGAAAAGTATATACCTCTGCCACTCTGACTTTCAAAGCCATAAGCTACCAGACCCATACGACCAGGTATGTGCTGGCTCTTCTGTGTAAACATGGAGGTGTTTTGACTGATATGCCTGATTCCAAAGCCAAGACTACCTGGCATTCCTTTGAGTCTTGCTCTCCCATTGGCTCACCACTCTATCAAATGCAGCCTTGATGCTGCTGATGCATCTTCTCGGGCAGCTGCTTCTGGATCTGTTATACATAGGTACTCCTTCCTTAGGTTACAGTCTCTTCCTAAAGATGTAAAGACTAAGTTGTTGGAATGTTAGGAGGTTGGCATAATGGTTAAGGTTTTTGTCTTGCAAGTTCAAGGTACAAGGTTTGATCCTTACCTTTGAAAGGAAATTGGATAGGCTTAAAATGGCATGCAACGGCAGCTAGCCTAGTACTTGTCTATGAACCTATGAACAGTCAAAATGTGTTTGGTGAGCTTTTTAAAATTTTAAAGGATAAAGTGAAGGATATACAGGACCTCAAACTGATTTTTCTTTCCCCTAGCTATAAGTTTCTTTCCAAGTCTTCCATTGTGCATAGGCAGCAGAAGCCTACCTACTGGGCAATAAATCTTCAGAAAGGTTATTTTCTGATGAGCCTACTTAGGATTCTAAAAATCAGAAGCCCTCTTTTCCTGACATTCATCCTTCCCTGCTCCTTGCCTAGATTCCTGTTTTCTCTGGTTGACTCTGTCTTAGCCTGTCTGGCAGAAGATCACCACGTATTCCTGGGTTCTTTTCATAATGCAAAAAGGTTACTTCATGGTATGGAAGTCCCTTCCACCCTTTTCAGGGATTCCTCAGCCTTCACATTGCCATCTTCCTTACTTTCCTTCCATTCTTCAGGACCTTTTAGTTCAGGGAGCTATTCAACCTGTTCCTCCCTACCAGAGAGGCACACTGGCTTTTATTCCAGGATGTTTCTGGTTCCCATGAAGGGAGACTCTTGGAGGCCCATTCTGGAGCTCTCCTTTTTCAAGAGTCTCATTTCAAAAGTTGTATCTCCAGTCCCTGTTTCCTTTGATGCCTCCTCAGGCCTACCTGCTCTCTCTGGACCTGAAGGATCTCCACATTTGTATTCACACTCTCCTCAGGAATTTTTTATGGTTCTCCACTTCTTCCTCACGTTATTAGCTCTCTTCTTTGCCTTTTGGTTTTTCTACAGATGTCCTTCTATTCCTTTGTTGCAGTATTCTTTGTATGGGATTTCCCACCTCAGGCGACCCGTACATCGGCTCCTATACAAAAGCTTCAGCCTGGCTGTTGTAGTTGCGTGGGACATCGCACGTAGGACCATAAATCAGGAATCTTAAATGTGATGTCTGCAGGCACAGACCTCAGAACCTTTCAGCCGCAGACGACTGTCACATTGCATGCTTCACTCCTTCACCACAAGATGTCTAAAAACCAAGTATCCCGTTGGGGGTTTTATTTCTTTGACTTATAGCTAAAGCTTGGTTTGTTGTAGTAACCTTTAGCCGATAACAGCTAAAAAGGGTAAATGCCAATGCAGGCGCCAGATACCTCATAAAGATACGCATGACTGCTGCATTTTTTGCCTAGGCCGAGAGCACAATCATACCGCTTGCTTGATCTCCCAATCCATCGTTCCTAAGACCCTACGCAGCAGTCTGGCTGCACTTAACCTATATCTAGAAAATCAGTGACTTAAAAAAATTAGCACTAAGGATGGATCCTGTTTCGGAATCCCCGACTGAACCTCAGCGGAAGAAGGCCAAGATTCCTAGGCCCATTTCCACTGCCTCTCCGCTTTCGGACGCCCCACCAGCTACCGATTTAGGAGCTGAGGGACATTCAACAGATCCATCTACTTCGAAGGCAACCTTCGAGGAAGCCGCTTCGCAGTTGATGACTAGCACATTCACACAGCTTACTCAGATTTCGGCTACCGCCGAGGTCGAGGGGGAACCAGACACAGCTGGGCCTCTGACCGGGATCCCTCCTTCAGACACAGCTCATGCATCTCATTCCAGGCCAATGCCAAAGACTACCCCAGGTAAAAAGAAACAGAAAAAACAAACATCTGGCTACTCCTGCCAAAGACCTACCTGATTGGCAATCCTTCACCTCATTTTTGATGGAGGCCTTCATAGCCCTTAGGCCCTCAGCCTCTTCTCCATCTACTCTTCTTCTCCTCAGCCCTAGGCCTGCCTCTGTCTCCTCCCTTCCCCCACCCACTTCACAAGACATCTTCAGATAAATCAATTTCTTATAGCTCCTGAACAGCCTCTCCTCAAGAGTATTACTCCCCAGATGAAGAATCCCTCGAAGGAGACTCCCCACCAGACGATACCACCTTTGGAGAGACTATAACCAAAATGAAAAAATACTTCAAATGGGACACCTCACAAATGTCTGAAACTCAAAAAAGGTATTTTGAATTGCTGCAAGTGGAATCTCCCCTTCTGCCATTCCTCCTGTCATCCCTGCTTATTTAGATGCCTTTTCCTCAGCATCTAAGACCCCAGACTCTCAGCCAGCTGCCCCTAAGAGGCTAGATTGCTTCTACAATGTGCCTGATGACCAGAAATTTCTAGTCAAACCACCCCTGGCAAACCCTGCTGTGATTGCTGTATCGCCTCAGGCTTTGTGCCCGCTGAGTGGCGCACAGCAGCGGTTATCCCATTCCACAAGGGGGGAGCCACCCCAGACCCTGAGAACTACCGCCCCATTAGCCTGACGAGCCTGGTCTGCAAGGCCATGGAATGTATCATCATGGAACTTCTGAACAAAGACATTGCTAATCTCCAAACTCTGGACCCCACCCAGTTCGGGTTTGTAAAAGGCAGATCATGTCTCCTAAACCTGATAGACTTCTTTGAAGCAGTCACCAAAGCCGTAGAGGGTAAGATGGTTCACACAGCCTATCTATATCTTGCCAAGGCTTTCAACACCATCCCCCACTCTGGAATTATAGATAAACTCACTAAACTAGGTGTAAATCCCTATGTCACAAGATGGTTTGCCAACTGGTTCACTGACAGAATCCACATTGTGAAAGTAGCAGACTCCAAATCCGACTTCAGACCAGTGACAAGTGGAGTACCACAGGGTTCAGTCCTGGGTCCTCTCCTGTTTGGTATCTACTTCTCTGAAGTACAGTCTAATACAGAAGGTATTTGGCTAACGAAGTTCACAGATGATTGCAAATTAGGAGCCATAATCAAAATTCCTAACGATGTGGACATCCTACAAAAGGGCCTCACTGAGACAGATGCGTGGTGTCAAAGCCATGGCCTCAAGCTCAATGCCAAAAAGTGCATTGTCATCCCCTTTGGTAAAAACTCTGTACCCATGAACTACAACATAGGCGGTAGTGTACTTAACACTGAAAGTGTGATAAGAGACCTTGGGACACAGGTGGACAGTATTCTCTCCTTTGATAATCACATTCCCACAGTAGTCAGGAAATCCTATGTGGCACACCTCATCACAAAAGGTTTCTCTTCCAGAAAAAGAGGTCATTGTTCCCCTCTACTCATCACTCTTTAGACCCATTATAGAGTACAATGCCCCTTTTGGTATGTACCTCACAAGACATGTACAACAACTGTAGAGGCCGCAGAAATACCTCACAAAGAGGATTACAAGCCTCAAACAGATGCTCTACGCAAACAGTCTCAAAAAACTCCAGCTTTACTCTGTCGCATATCACCTACTCAGAAGTGATCTCTGCCTAACATACAAAGCTATGTCAAACCCAGAGCCGTTGGACATGCTCCACTTAAAGAAATCCCAACCCTCCGAGCTACACGCCCTAGGGGCCTAAACCTTGTCACCACAAGAAACAGAACATGCTGGAGGGATAGATTCCTGTCCCAGAGACTTCCCATACTCTGGAATAAACTATCTATATCAAACAAAGCTCCTCATTAGCACTCTTCAAGAAAAATCTTGATTGGATGGGAAGTAGGAAATTCACCCCGGGGATCACTTCTATGGCTCTGCTCAACAGTGGCACACGAAAATAATTTTCTTGGGTGGCAAAAGCCAGGGTACCTTTTTGGCTGGGTTTGTATAGGCCCTAGGGCCAGTAGCCTAGTAATTACCTATGAACCTGATAAACAATCCAGACTGGTTATGTCTGCCTCTCTCTTACCTACTTACAAGGGCAGCAAAACCATGGATAGAATTGGAAAGAAAGTTTAGACCTCTTCCACATTGGCCTTTAGAGCCATCAACTGTCAAACCCATATGACCAGATATGCTCTGGACCTTGTTTCTCAAGCCTCTGCTTGCTGCTACTTCAGACTGCCCCACTAAATCTGACACAGCATCTAAACTATCTCTGGCTGCCCAAGTAGCCAGACACTCCATTAGATGTAGTTATGATGCTGCAGAAGCCTCTGTACTTTGAAGATATCCCTGGCTACATCTACAACATTTACCAGAGGACTTCAGGTCTAAAATCTTAGATGCTCCTCTGGACCCAAACTTATTGTTTGGTCAACAGTCAGCAGACCTTTTCAAAAATCTGCAAGAAAAGAGTAAGGAATTGCAAGACATCAAACACCTTCTCGTGTCTCCTGTTCCTAAATATTACCGAAATTACCCTGGCAAAACTACTTTTGTCAGAAGAAACCCCTCCTCAACTGGACCTACCTCTTCCAGACACAGAAGAGGGGACAGAAGACAAACCCCTTCCAAGCCAGCTGTCTCACAGCCCCCCACTAGACAACCCTTTCAAGACAGAGGAGGATCCAATAATGCGTGACTGCCTTGCCCACCTTCCACTTTCATCCCGCCTCTCCCACTGTCTCCCCTTTTGGAAAGCCATCACTACAGACAAATGGGTTCTGTCTGTTGTTGAAAAAGAAATTCTAAAACGAAGGGAACAGAATAAGAGCCGACTAAATGGAATAAGTTAGTGCTATTTAATATAAATCACACTTTCAGCTAGAACAATGCCTAGCCTTCCTCAGACAAACAGCAAGACAACTGCTGATAATTCCTTTTAAACAGTCAGGTGAATTACAACATCAATTAGCATTAGTTCATTGTCTAGACAACAGATTCACGCCCCACCTTAGCACGGGATGTTAAAACTAAAATTATGAATTTTAATAGTTAAGTGGCATGAAAACAAGAAATAAAAATATTTAAATATACATTAAAAAATACATATGTTCTTAAAAATAAATATATATTATCTGTACATAACCATGTATGCAGTGGAATGAATTAGTTTAACTAGGTTCTCTTTAAACATTGTGATCAATTAAAACGCAAGCTTTGCATTGGATATGCCTAACCTTGAGCTACATTAAATGTTATAAGCAATATATAAATAAATATATTCTAAAACATGTACTTAAAAATTGTATTAATGCCATAAAAAATACCTGATTGGGCATATTTAATAATATTATCTATCAACAGCCAAAAGCCTCAAAAGGCACTTAATCGAAATGTTGTCATTAATACCTGGAAGCTTATATGCCCTTGTTCTAATCTGCCATTTCAATTCATCTACTTCCAACATGATTTGCCAAGGTCCCCCTCGACTATTACCAACTCTCTGTTGCAACACTACAAATTTAAAAGCATGACTTGGAAATGCAGAACAATGTTTTGCCAATGCATTGTTTAAATCTTTTTTACTTATGGCATAATAATGTTCATATATTCTTTGCCTTAGACGTTGTTCCGTCTTTCCAATGTAAAATGCATTGCAGGAGTTACATAATGCAACGTAAGTGACCCCTTTTGATTCACAATTGTATTTACCAATTATTTTATAAGTTTTATCATCCATAACTACTTGGTTACTGGACAAGATGTATTTGCATTGAGGACATGAGCCACATTTAAACATCCCATTAATTCTACCAGAATGAGATTTGTTATTTTTCAAAAGGGCCTTCAAATTGTGTCCCCGTCTATATGTTATTTTAGGACTAAAGCCCAAAATTTTGGATAGTGTTCCATCATTTTTGATAATCTCCCAATTTTTGCTCAAAGCCTCCCTGATGGACAAATAATCCAAAGAATATGTACATAAAAAACTAGTTTGGTAACTCACATCACTGAAACTTTGGTTTATGAGTTCCAGACCTATATTGTCTGTTACATTGGATTCAACCCGAACTAAAGGACAATCTAGTTTTCTAAGTAAGGGCATAAACTGACCTATATTACGTTTAGAAACAACTTCCTTCCCTATGTAATCAACTAGGCTGCTCAGATACCCTCTTTTAATGAACATATCGTAGAGGTGATCGCATTCTGACTCAAAGTCTGAGTCATCAGATATCATATGAGCATCTCTCACCATCTGCCCTTTAACCACCACTCTTTTTTGGCGGTGGGGTGGTTACTAGTAAAATGTAGGAAGCTGTTCGAATACATCGGTTTCCTATAGATGATACTTTTGTACCTACCATTACTTTTATCATTAACTAATAAGATGTCCAAATAGTTAATTGAAATTTCACCTATGTTGTACGTGAACTTTAAAAAACTTGTAGAATTATTGATTTTATCAATAAAAGTTGCAATCGTAGCCAGTTCACCTTTCCAAATACAAAAAAATGTCATCCTGGTGCCTAGTATACCAGGTGATGTTATTTTGAAATAATGGATCCTTGAATAGCAAGTTATTCTCCCAATAAGCCATAGTAGCGTTAGCGAAGCTAGCGCCACATGGCAAACCCATTGCAACTTCAGATTTTTGCAAAAAGAACATACCTTCAAACATCATGAGGTTATTTTTTAGGATGGCTTCAAGTAAAATCTCTATTAAATAAATGATGTCATCATTTGCTTTTTTACTGTGTAAGAACTTCCTTACCCATTGTATTCCTAAACTCTGAGGAATAACTGTGTATAGATCTTTTACACCTGTAGTTAAAAAATACACATCAGAGTGATAATTCCAAGGTGTTAATGGAAGTAAGGAAACTCCACGAGTCCTTACAAATTTGTGGTTCACTCTCAATGAATGGTTTCAGCATGCTGTCGACAAACTTCGCACATGCATATGTAATTGAACCATGGCCGTCTACTATTGGTCTAAAAGGAGGAGACTTGATATCTTTATGAATTTTCGGAGAACCAAATAATGCAGGTGTCTTGGGAGCTATCATATTTAAGTAATGATAAAGGTCCATATCTATGGAACCTTCCAAAAGCAGGTCTTCCAAAGTGGACTTGATCTTTCTATAGGCTCCATTAATTTCATTCAAAGTTACTTGAATGTAATTAGGAGTGTTAAGATGTTCCATCAATCTATCTACATATGCACAATGATCCATAAATACCAAGCCTCCCCCTTTGTCGGACTTCATGACTCTGATGTTACAATCTTTAAGCAAATCAATGAAACCATGTTCCATCTTTGAAATATTAGGCTTAACTGGATGAAACATGTGAAAACATTTCTCTTTAATAGCCCAAAAATCAATTTCACACATTTGCTCAAAGGTACTCTAACCAGGATGCAATGGAGGGTTGAAAACACTAGAGACTCTTAATGTGTTAACCAAACTAGGCATAGGGCCCATCAATAATTTAAGATTAAGCTTACGAACAAAGATTTTTAAGTCCATTATTGTTTTTGTAATGTCCAGGGACCTTCCAGGGACAAAAGATAGCCCCTTAGAAAAAAGTCAACCATGTCCTGCTGAATGTTTAAAGAGGTGTAATTATATATAGTAAAATCACCCTCACGACTTAAATGAAGACAGGGCATTTCTGTGACCGAAATGGAAGGCTCCTGTTCAGTAACCAAAATGGAGATTATCTCCTCCATTGTTTTCTGTTATTCTTCGGTTGTTGCTGGTTGCGATTGACCTGCCTGTTGTTCCGTCGGGTGTTGGAACCCCCTTGAAAACGCTGTTGGTTCTGACCCTCTTCTCTGTTCGTGTTATTAGAATGTGCACCTTCCCTATTGTAAGACGGACGATTATTTGCATGTTGGTTAAAGTTGTTATTTGAGTCTCTCGCTTCTCCTTAGTGGCTGTGCATGTTCATCGTTGTCTGTCAAATTATTGTTATTATTATGATTAAAAGTGACAGTTGTTGTTGGTTCATCATTATCATGGTAGGCATCAGAGTTATTGTTAGGATTTATTGATGAAACAAGTGGAGGTTTTGGATATGCCTTATTATTAGCATAATCGTTGATATCCCTAGTTATTTTCTTTTTCTTGGTAATAAGTAATTTGTTCATTGTTGCTTCAATACTTGTGAAGATCCTACAATATTCATATTTGTATCGTGGGAAATCACAATGTACTTTTATTTCATGTTCTAGTATCTCCAGCTCAGCTTTAAGAGAAACAATATCTTTATTATAAAAGTTAATAAGGGCTTGTATAAACTCATGCCCCTGTCTATCAAAAAGTTCTAAAAGTTCACGATGAAAAGCAGAGTTTTCTACCAAACCTGTCGGAAATCTCCACTGTTGTAAACCTTTGGGAATAATTTTCTTCTGGGTACATTCCTGCAAGTACGACACTTCAAGCTGCAATTTTTTACATTTAAACAGCTTGAAGTCAAAATCATTGATGTGAGAAAGCAGAACGTTACCAACCTGGCCATTAGTATCATTAGAAGACATAGTCTGAAAATTTGAGTTATTAAAAAAATTATTGTCACTCAAAAAAGTTGTCATAGCAGGAATTATATCCTCCGACATTCTAATGTCATGGTTAAGTGGAGCTTCTGCCACTGGTTGGTTATTGGTAACATTCCGGTTAACAGCATTATGCAGTGAAACATTACCAGAATTGACGTTAGAAACGTTACCATCCCTTCATATACTCACATCATGAAGTTTGTTACGATTTGTTACATTAGAAGCATTAATTCGATTAGTAGAATTATTACCATCTTCGTTAGGTCTAACCCCTGTAACATTAGCTTGCGATACAAAAGAGGTCTCAGAAGAATCAATTTTCTGTGCAAGGGAATCCACTCGTCCTAGGAGAACCTGCACAAGGGCGGTAAGATTCCCAATTGCGTCTTCGTTTTCTGTTACGCTTTTCTCATTTGGAGTGAACAAACTCTGTGAAGCTGCTCCGGTCCCATTCGCCATAGCGAAAAACCACCAAGACAAAAACAAAAACTCAATTCACCTGACTGTGTAAAAGGAATTATCAGCAGTTGTCTTGCTGTTTGTCTGAGGAAGACTAGGCATTGTTCTAGCTGAAAGTGTGATTTATATTAAATAGCACTAACTTATTCCATTTAGCCGGCTCTTATTGTGTTCCCTTAGTTTTAGAATTTGTTTACTGAGTTTTTTGAGTTTTTGTTTTTGTCTTGGTGGTTTTTCGCTTTGGCGAATGGGACCGGAGCGGCTTCACAGAGTTTGTTCACTCCAAATGAGAAAAGCGTAACAGAAAATGAAGACGCAATTGGGAATCTTACCACCCTTGTGCAGGTTCTCCTAGGATGAGTGGATTCCCTTGCTCAAAAAATTGATTCTTCTGAGACCTCTTCTGTATCGCAAGCTAATGTTACAGGGGTTAGACCTAACGACGATGGTAATAATTCTACTAATCGAATTAATGCTTCTAATGTAACAAATCGTAACAAACTTCATGATGTGAGTATACTAAGGGATGGTAACGTTTCTAACGCTTCTAACGTCAATTCTGGTAATGTTTCACTGAATAATGCTGTTAACCGGAATGTTATCAATAACCAACCAGTGGCAGAAGCTCCACTTAACCAGGACATTAGAATGTCGGAGGATACAATTCCTTCTATGACAACTTTTTTGAGTGACAATAATTTTTTTAATAACTCAAATTTTCAGACTATGTCTTCTAATGATACTAATGGCCAGGTTGGTAACGTTCTGCTTTCTCACATCAATGATTTTGACTCCAAGCTGTTTAAATGTAAAAAATTGCAGCTTGAAGTGTCGTACCTGCAGGAATGTACCCAGAAGAAAATTATTCCCAAAGGTTTACGACAGTGGAGATTTCCGGCAAGTTTGGTAGAAAACTCTGCTTTTCATCGTGAACTTTTAGAACTTTTTGATAGACAGGGGCATGAGTTTATACAAGCCCTTATTAACTTTTATAATAAAGATATTGTTTCTCTTAAAGCTGAGCTGGAGATACTAGAACATGAAATAAAAGTACATTGTGATTTCCCACGATACAAATATGAATATTGTAGGATTTTCACAAGTATTGAAGCAACAATGAACAAATTACTTATTACCAAGAAAAAGAAAATAACTAGGGATATCAACGATTATGCTAATAAGGCATATCCAAAACCTCCACTTGTTTCATCAATAAATCCCAACAATAACTCTGATGCCTACCATGATAATGATGAACCAACAACAACTGTCACTTTTAATTATAATAATAATAATAACAATAATATGACAGACGATGAACATGCACAGCCACTAAGGAGAAGCGAGAGACTCTTAAATAACAACTTTAACCAACGTGCAAATAATCGGCCGTCTTACAATAGGGAAGGTGCACATTCTAATAACACGAACAGAGAAGAGGGTCAGAACCAACAGGGATTTCAAGGGGGTTCCGACACCCGACGGAACAACAGGCAGGTCAATCGGAACCAGCAACAACTGAAGAACAAGAGAAAACAACAGAGGAGATAATCTCCATTTTGGTTACTGAACAGGAGCCTTCCATTTCGGTCACAGAAATGCCCTGTCTTCATTTAAGTCGTGAGGGTGATTTTACTATATATAATTACACCTCTTTAAACATTCAGCGGGACATGGTTGACTTTTTATCTAAGGGGCTATCTTTTGTCCCTGGAAGGTCCCTGGACATTACCAAAACAATAATGGACTTAAAAATCTTTGTTCGTAAGCTTAATCTTAAATTATTGATGGGCCCTATGCCTAGTTTGGTTAACACATTAAGAGTCTCTAGTGTTTTCAACCCTCCATTGCATCCTGGTTTGAGTACCTTTGAGCAAATGTGTGAAATTGATTTTTGGGTATTAAAGAGAAATGTTTTCACATGTTTCATCCAGTTAAGCCTAATATTTCAGAGATGGAACATGGTTTCATTGATTTGCTTAAAGATTGTAACATCAGAGTCATGAAGCCCGACAAAGGGGGAGGCTTGGTATTTATGGATCATTGTGCATATGTAGATAGATTGATGGAACATCTTAACACTCCTAATTACATTCAAGTAACTTTGAATGAAATTAATGGAGCCTAAAGAAAGATCAAGTCCACTTTGGAAGACCTGCTTTTGGAAGGTTCCATAGATATGGACCTTTATCATTACTTAAATATGATACTCCCAAGACACCTGCATTATATGGTTCTCCGAAAATTCATAAAGATATCAAGTCTCCTCCTTTTAGACCAATAGTAGATGGCCGTGGTTCAATTACATATGCATGTGCGAAGTTTGTCGACAGCATGCTGAAACCATTCATTGAGAGTGAACCACAAATTTATAAGGACTCGTGGAGTTTCCTTACTTCCATTAACACCTTAGAATATCATTCTGATGTGTATTTTTTAACTATAGATGTAAAAGATCTATACACAGTTATTCCTCAGAGTTTAGGAATACAATGGGTAAGGAAATTCTTACACAGTAAAAAAGCAAATGATGACATCATTTATTTAATACAGATTTTACTTGAAGCCATCCTAAAAAATAACCTCATGATGTTTGAAGGTATGTTCTTTTTGCAAAAATCTGGAGTTGCAATGGGTTCGCCATGTGGCGCTAGCTTCGCTAATGCCACTATGGCTTATTGGGAGAATAACTTGCTCTTCAAGGATCCATTATTTCAAAATAATGTCACCTGGTATACTAGGTACCAGGATGACATTTTTTTGTATTTGGAAAGGTGAACTGGCTACGATTGCAACTTTTATTGATAAAATCAATAATTCTACAAGTTTTTTAAAGTTCACGTACAATTTATTTATTTTTATTTATTTATTTGCATTTGTTTAACCAGGATAGTCCATTGGGCTCAAGAACCCGTTTTCAATGGAGTCCTGGGGAGAAAAGCTCCACATACATATTTAACAGAGAATGAGGATATACATAGACATTCCATGGGGTTCAACATGAGAAAAGTACCAAATACAGAGGATATACATATACATTTGATGGGGTAAGACATAGTACAATTTATGTAATTAAACATGCAGAGACAGCTGAAACGAGGCAATAAGAGTAACACCAAATTTATAAAAAGAAATTTTTTTTTTTTTTTTTTTTTTTTTTTTAATATAGAGTTTGTGTAGTATACAGGTAGGCCAAGGGTAATGCTGCCTGGTGTTCATACAGTCAGAACCGAAAGAGTTACTAGATGAAATAGTAGGTTACGAAGGGTGAGAGCAGGAGCATTGCCATGTGGAGGTTAGATAAGAGTGGAGTGATTTTTTGAAGGATGGGAGGCTTGTGATGGTACGAATAGAGGGAGGAAGGGAGTTCCATGAGCGCACTAGAGAGAAAGACAGGAGGTTTTTGACCAGGAGGGTGGTGGGGTCTATGTATTTCTATGAGGTTTTGATTGTTTGATCTTAGCTGTCTTTGTGTGTGGTGCATTTTAAAGATAGAAGAGAGTGAGGGGCAGAGGGATGGCTGGAAAATCAGTTTGTGAGCATATGTAAGTTGAGTATATGAAAGGTAATTAGGTAGTTCTAACCATTTTAGTTTGTGAAGTGGTTCACAGTGGTGTGTCGATGATTTGTCAGAAGTGGCAAATTTGGCAATTTTATTGTAACAAGAGGATAGTTTGGTTTTGAGGGAAGATTGTAGGTTAGTAAGAAGGGGTGCTCCATAGAGAAGGGAGGGTAAGAGAAATGTAGTTGAGAGTGTAATCTTGGTAGCTGAGCTGAGAAAGCGATTATGACGGTAGAACATGCCAAGTTTTTGGTGTGTTTTTTTTATGTTTTGTAGCAGATAGGAGTGGAATTTAAACTGGTCATCGATTTGGACTCCTAATAGTTTGGTTTCTGATACAAGCTCAAGGGGAATGTTATTATGGCTGTAGATGGAGAATGATTTAAGATCGATGTTAGTGGTTTTTGAAGGAGTAAATATCATGAGTTTGGTTTTAGCAGCATTAAGAGCTAGATGGTTGTCTTTCATCCAATTTTCAGTGGTAGAGAAGGCATCCTGGGTAAGCTTTAGTAGAGTTGGTATGGATGAGGCAGTGCAGATGATTGTGGAATCATCTGCATATTGAATAATATTAGCCTGAGGGATAGCATGGTAAAAGTCATTAATGAAAATATTAAAGAGAAGGGGGCCCAGGATGGAGCCTTGTGGGACACCTGTAGGGGTATTTAGAAAGGAGGAAGTGGCTTTTTTCCACTTGACTGCTTGTTGTCTGTTGGAGAGATAGCTGTTAAACCAGTGGAGTGAAGAGAGAGAAAGGTTTAGATTAGATAGTTTAGTAAGAAGTAGGTTATGGGAGACAGTATCAAAAGCCTTAGAAAGATCAAGAAGAGTCGTAGATACAATGAGTCCAGAATCCCTAGCCTTGTTCACATTTTCGAGGAAAGATAGAAGGGCTGTCATAGTACTATGATGGGGTCTGAATCCGTGTTGGGTGGGGGTTAGTTGATTGCTGTCCAAGAGGTGGGGAAGGAGTTGAAGGTGGATACATTTCTCCAGGACTTTTGAAATGGGAGAGAGGATGGCTATAGGACGGAAATTGGAGAGGTTAGTATTATTTCCACCTTTGTGTAGAGGAATAATATAGGCTTTCTTCCAGGATTCGGGAACAAGACCTTCTTGGATAGAGCGATTGATGAGGATGCTGATAGGGAAGGCAATGGCATCAGCAGCTATACTGAGATAGTATGAGGGAATGTTGTCAGGGGCATTGGTGCATGGTTTTAATTTCTGTAGGAGTTTTCTTATGGTAGAAGTTGGAGTAGGTTTAATTGAAAAAGGGTGGGATTGAGGTGGGGATGAATGGGACAAAGGAGTAGGAGGGGGAGATTGAGGTGAGGGTGAATGAGACAAAGGAGTAGGAGGGGATGTTGGTTGCCAGAAGAGGAGGTAGTAGGTGAATTGTTGTGTGTAAAAGAGGAAGTAAGTTTGGAAATAGAGTCTAGGTGAACATAGGTGAAATTTCAATTAACTATTTGGACATCTTATTAGTTAATGATAAAAGTAATGGTAGGTACAAAAGTATCATCTATAGGAAACCGACGTATTCGAACAGCTTCCTACATTTTACTAGTAACCACCCCACCACCAAAAAAGAGTGGTGGTTAAAGGGCAGATGGTGAGAGCTGCTCGTATGATATCTGATGACTCAGACTTTGAGTCAGAATGCGATCACCTCTACGATATGTTCATTAAAAGAGGGTATCCGAGCAGCCTAGTTGATTACATAGGGAAGGAAGTTATTTCTAAACGTAATATAGGTCAGTTTATGCCCTTACTTAGAAAACTAGATTGTCCTTTAGTTCGGGTTGAATCCAATGTAACAGACAATGTAGGTCTGGAACTCATAAACCAAAGTTTCAGTGATGTGAGTTACCCAACTAGTTTTTTATGTACATATTCTTTGGATTATTTGTCCATCAGGGAGGCTTTGAGCAAAAATTGGGAGATTATCAAAAATGATGGAAAACTATCAAAAATTTTGGGCTTTAGTCCTAAAATAACATATAGACGGGGACACAATTTGAAGGCCCTTTTGGAAAATAACAACAAATCTCATTCTGGTAGAATTAATGGGATGCTTAAATGTGGCTCATGTCCTCAATGCAAATACATCTTGTCCAGTAACCAAGTAGTTATGAATGATAAAACTTATAAAATAATTGGTAAATACAATTGTGAATCAAAAGGGGTCACTTACGTTGCATTATGTAACTCCTGCAATGCATTTTACATTGGAAAGACGGAACAACGTCTAAGGCAAAGAATATACGAACATTATTATGCCATAAGTAAAAAAGATTTAAACAATGCATTGGCAAAACATTGTTCTGCATTTCCAAGTCATGCTTTTAAATTTGTAGTGTTGCAACAGAGAGTTGGTAATAGTCGAGGGGGACCTTGGCAAATCTTGTTGGAAGTAGTTGAATTGAAATGGCAGATTAGAACAAGGGCATATAAGCTTCCAGGTATTAATGACATTTCGATTAAGTGCCTTTTGAGGCTTTTGGCTGTTGATAGATAATATTATTAAATATGCCCAATCAGGTATTTTTTATGGCATTAATACAATTTTTTAGTACATGTTTTTAGAATATATTTATTTATATATTGCTTATAACATTTAATGTAGCTCAAGGTTAGGCATATCCAATGCAAAGCTTGCGTTTTAATTGATCACAATGTTTAAAGAGAACCTAGTTAAACTAATTCATTCCACTGCATACATGGTTATGTACGGATAATATATATTTATTTTTAAGAACATATGTATTTTTTAATGTATATTTAAATATTTTTATTTCTTGTTTTCATGCTATTTAACTATTAAAATTCATAATTTTAGTTTTAACATACCGTGCTAAGGTGGGGTGTGAATCTGTCCAGGCAACGAACTACTAATGCTAATTGATGTTATAATTCACCTGACTGTTTAAAAGGAATTATCAGCAGTTGTCTTGCTGTTTCTCTGAGGAAGGCTAGGCATTGTTCTAGCTGAAAGTGTGATTTATATTAAATAGGACTAACTTATTCCATTTAGCCGGCTCTTATTGTGTTCCCTTTGTTTTAGAATTTGTTTACTGAGTTTTTTTAGGTTTTGTTTTTGTCTTGTTGTTGAAAAAGGATGCTTCCTCTTTTGGAAGGAAAGCCCCCCCTCCCCCCCATAAGGGGCATTTCCTTCTCCCCAAGAAATCAGTAACACCTCTTCCCACATATTCTGCAAGACCTTCTGAGCCTGGGAACAAAAGAACCTGTCCCTCAAGGGCAGGAAGGAAAAGATACTCAAGATTATTTCTGGTCACCAAAAAAGATGGACCATGGCCCATTCTAGACCTTTCCTTTCTAAACCTATTCTTAAAAGTTCCCACCTTCAGAATGTTGTCCCTACAAACTTTACTCCCTCTTATACCAGCCCAGGCTTTCATGGCCACTCTCGACCTGAAAGAAGCCTATCTGCACATACCCATTCAAACTTCCCAAAAGAAATTCGTATGTTTTTCTGGACCCTCCTCTCACTTCCAATTTACTCCATTGCCCTTTGGTTTGTCCACTGCTCCCAGAGTGTTCACAGAATATCTGGCACCTGCTATAGCCTATTGCAGAACACAGGGGATTCAGATTTACCCTTACCTGGACGACATCCATATCCTAGCAGAATGCAAGGAAATCCTGCTAAGCCATCTACCGTTCACCATTTGTCTACTACAAAGGCTGGGGTTCACCCTCAACTTCCCAAAATCTTCTTTAACCCCAAAACAAGACAACACATTTCTGGGTTGCAGGATCAGGACAGACATGATGAAAACTTTTCTTCCCCAGGACAAAGTCAGCTCCCTGTCCTCCCACATCAAAACCCTTATGCAGGCCCAACAGATAACTGCAAGGCAATTCCTACGAACCCAGAGCCTAATGGCAGCCACCATTCTAATGCTACCACGAACCAGAATGCACATGCGAAAGCTGCAGCGTTATCTAAAAAATGTATAGTCACAACACCAGCATCCTTTAGAGAGCAAGACATCACCCTTTTGCCCTGCCTACAGTCAGAGCTAAAATGATGGATTCAGCAAATTCAGCTGAACCCGGGCCTTCCACTGCAGTTACCCACCCCAAACCAGTTCATGCATACAGATGCATCAGACCTAGGATGGGGGGCCACAATGTCAAACTACAGGGTACAAGCAAAGTGGCACCCTTCTATAAAGAACAAACATATCAATGTGAGGGATATGACAGCAGTCTTTCTGGCACTGAAAGCCTTCCTTCTCCTCTTACAACCAGGTGTTCTCCTAATAATAACAGACACCACCAGAATTATGTGGGGTACCTGAACAAGCAGGGAGCGAAAAAAGCATACCACATCTACAGACTAACCTTACTAATCTGGGACCTAGCCTCACAACTTGTCCCTGCAGGCATCCTACATCCCCTTGCAGGACAACAAACAAGCAGACCTTCTCAGCAGGGCTTCCTCTCCAAATCACAAATGGATGTTGGACAGGAATGTATTTCTAGATATTGTCCACCTGAGGGGCACACCTCAAGTAGATTTGTTTGCCTCCCCCAGAACAGACACCTGCAGACTTTATGCTCTAAGACCCACTCCCCACTAGCTTGGAGAGTAGATGCATTCAGCATTTCATGGAAGGGGAGGATTCTATATGCCTTTCCACCCTTCCCATTAATTCAAAAAGTCCTCCTGAAAATCAGAAGAGACAAACCAAAAATCTTGCTGGTGACCACCTACTGGCCAAGGGCAGCACTGGTTCCCACTACTTCTCAAGCTAGCTAAGGGCAATCACCACAAGTTAACCCACAAGGTGGATCTTCTGACACAACAAAAGGGAACCCTCATTCACCCACACTTGCAGATGTTGGCACTGACATTGTGGAGATAAACTTCTAATTCCCTTCAAGCCTCACTACTCAGAGGATGTGCTTTCAGTCCTGAAAGAGGCCAGGAAAACTACTAAAAGGAAATCTTACTTCGCTATCCATGCATCACAGATACACACCTAGTTTTTGCCTACGTGTGTCAACTAGTTAAGGGGGGACATTCATACTCTTCAGTGAAAGTCCACCTTTCAGCAATCTCAGCCTGCCTGCCACTAGACCCTCCCCTATTAGCCAGGCTTGATGTTAAGCTATTCTTAAAGGGTATCTTGCACATCAGGCCACCAAGAAAACCCATCCCACCATGCTGGGACCTGAACTTCATCCTTGAAAAATTAGAACAGTCCCCTTTTGAACCTGCCAGTACTGCTACTTTGCAAATGTGCACATGGAAGACAGCTCTCCTAGTGGCTATAACTTCAGCCAGAAGGGTGTCAGAATTACAGGCCCTAATGTCCTGCCCTCCATGCACTACCTTCCACAAGGACAGGGTAACCCTACGAACCAACTCTTACTTTGTGCCTGAAGTGGTCAACGATCTGTCCTTAAACCAGTCTATTCATCTACCCACCTTTTCCCCCTCTCCTACCAATGAAAGTTGACAGAATACTCCACTGCCTGGATGTACACAGACCGCTAAGGTTTTACCTAGACAAAAGCAAATCTATAAGAAAATCCAATCAGCTTTTTATTTCCTTCCACCCCAGGGGCCTGGGCAAGGCAGTCTCCAAACAAACCATTGCATGTTGGATTAGAAAAACTATTTATCTATGTTACTCTCACCATGGCAAAAACTACTAAAAGGAAATCTTACTTGGCTAAATGGGAGATATTTTCCAAATGGTGTCAGGGCAAGGGATCCATGCATCGCAGATCCACATCTTTGTAGAATCAGCTTCTTCTACCTCCTCCCTTCCCTCCATCTAAGCTGTGGTACTCTCCCACACCAAGAATACTGCAACATAGGAATAGAAGGACATAGAATAGTTATGTAAAATCTTACCATAACCATAGATGTCCTTCTCTTCCATGTTCCAGTATTCCTTCCCACCCACCTACCCCCCTTTTTCTTTTCTCTCTCGCTCATTACTGACCTGTCTTGGGTCTCCTGGTGGTTATACCGTATCCTGTGATCAGTTTTAACCACTAAATGGCTCTGTAATCCTATGGCTAACATCACTTGCTACTCTACTTGCACCTGTCCTGCTGGGCTTTCAAGTTCTGAGGTCTGAGAGTGCAGACGTCACAGTTAAGGTCCCTGGTTTATGGTCCTACGTGTGATAACCCATGCAACTACAACAGCCAAGCTGAAGCTTTTGTATAGGAGATGACATATGGGTTACCTCATGCAGGAAATCCCACACCAAGAATACTGCAACATGGAAGAGAAGGACATCTACGGTTATGGGAAGATTTTACACAACTATTCTTTCTGAGAGTTTTTAACAAATGTCTAGCTCTGGTTATAGCATACTGCAGAATCCATGGTATCCAAATATTTCCCTATCTCAACGACCTTACACATTCAAGCTCCTTCCCAGCAGCTTCTTTTACAGAATCACAACTTTCCCATGCTTCTACTTTGCAGTGCGGAATTCACTTTTAATCTCAAAAAATCTGTTCTCACCTTTTCACAGGATCAAGTTTTCCTGGAATGCAGGATTCATACCCTGCTTATGATAACTTTTTCCGTCTCCCACGGTCACTTGGTGTCTGCAAGAGTGTTTGTCCTGGCTCTGGAGTACATGGCTTCCACCATTCCTATGGTTCCTTTCACCATACTCCACATGAGAGTCAGTTATGTCTGAAAACAATTTGGTTTCAACATTGTCATCATCTGGAATTTCCCATTCCTCTCTTGCCTCGTCTCAAACAGAATTTTCTGTGCTGGATTCATCAGATGTCTCTGAATACAGGCCTCAAGCTCCGTCCCCCCTCAGGAGCTGTATAGAAATGCATCATATTTGAGTTAGTGGGTTTCTTCTAACAACATCAGGGTCAAAGGAGTGTGATTTCCACAGCAAGTAGAGGACCACATCAGCATCAAAGGGAAGATGGTTCTGCTTTTGCCTCTTCAAGCCCTGAGTCCTCTTATGGTTTACACAGATGGCACCACTGTCGTATAGTACATGAACTAGCAAGGAGGCACTCAGTCCTACCATCTTTGCAGGCTGGCTTTTCTTGTTTAGGAGTTGCTATCAGCTATCATCTGATCCTTCAAGTGGTATACAGTCCCTCAGAGCACAATCTAGTGGCAGACAGTCTGAGCAGTTCCAGGGTAGATCCTCACAAATGAATGCTCCTCAAGGTGGTCTTCCTGGACATTATCTGTTAGTGGAGTACTCGTCAAGCAGATCTGTTTGCCTCCGGGTCCTGTTCGAGTGCTGAGTCTTATGGCTTGGAAGGTGGACACCATGCCTTTTTCATGGAAAGGGATGTTTCTGTAAGTTTATCCCCTTCTTCCTTTGTTGCCCAAGGTCTTGCACATGATTGTGGGGCACACCCAAAATCTTGTAGGTGACTCTCTCTTGGCCCAGATAGCATTGATTCCCCATCTGTTTCATCTAGCCAGGGGCAGTCATCGCAAGTTATCTCACAGGATGGATCTTCTCACACAAGACAAGGGTTCTCTCATTCGCCCTCATCTGCTAACCCTACATTTGACTGTTTGGGTGATAAGGTTTTAATTCCCTTTTCAGTTTTCTGAGGATGTGCTTTGAATTTTACCGGGGGGGGGGGGGGCAGAAAATCCACTACTAGAAAATCCTATGTTGTTAAGTGGAAAAAATTTTTCTATTTGGTGTCACAGGCATGAATAAGATCCTCTTTTAGTGGGTATTCCTACTGATGTTCTTCGTGTTTCACTGTTGCAGTCATCACACTTGAGTTATCTGCCTGCAGGTAGCCCTCAGTCGGACCGAATACCAGAGACTTAATATTTCTGCATCGGTTGCTAT
The DNA here is from genome assembly GCF_019279795.1 of Protopterus annectens. Classification (NCBI taxonomy): domain Eukaryota; kingdom Metazoa; phylum Chordata; order Ceratodontiformes; family Protopteridae; genus Protopterus; species Protopterus annectens. Next base: position 350,891,907 of record NC_056726.1, read on the forward strand.
TACCCCAGGACTGACATCAGGTTGTCATGGGTATAAAAACAGGCAGCCGACGCCATTACATCAGTCTTTCTTGCCGAAGAGCTCGAAGCAGAAGCAGTTCACAAGTGCCAGTCAGCTGCTACCTGAATTTTAGTTTACAAATTGATTAATCCTGAAGTCTTCTAAAGCTAAGTTCCCCAATGTCAGAAAAAGTCAACAATTGTCTTGCCTGTGGAAAGCAAATACCACACAAAGATTTTCATTCTTACTGCGTCACCTGTTTAGGCCCAGGCCACGACATCCCTCGCTGTCAGTTTTGTGCTTTTTTCAATGTCCGAACCATTCGTCGTCTGGCTCTCATTGTTGCTGAACTCTTTTACTGTCAATCTCTGTATTCCAAAATGGCTTCGGTAAGCCATCCAACAACTGATATTCCGAAAAAACATAAGGCGGAAGACAGAGACAGACGTCATAGGTCCGAAGCTGCCGACGACACTTCCGCTAAGCTAGTCGCCAGTTCACTGGTACTCAGGCGCTTTCGCAGCCCCTGATGCCCACTTCTATGGATTTGTAGGCCTCTACCGAGACCCATTCAGAGTCTGGTATGCCGCAAGACTCTTCGACTATGGAACCTGCGGATGTCTCTACCTTGGATGAGTCCGGAGCCGCTGTGCAGGCACCGGCTTCTGAAGCAGTTCTTCACTCTACCGATGTTCAACTCAAACCGACGACTTTTTTGTCTAAAACTACTGAGTTTCTTAGGCCTTGAGTACATGCTACACTTAGAAAATCGATGACCAAAGCGCATGCACATCCTCCCATGCCGCAAAGACAAATGCTTAGAGTGGCTGAAGACCTTATTGCGCTGATTAGGGGAAGTCATTCCCTTGCTAAGAGGAAAAGAGACCAGTCCCCTGCAGCTTCTACAGACCAGGAGTCTGATGACTGTGTGGTATCTGATTATGAAGACATGCCCTTATCTGCTTATGAGGATTCAGATGCAGAGGAATCCATTCCCTCTGCCTCCCCTCCAGATGATTTTTCTTTTGGTGAAACTTTACATACCTTAAGAGAGCATTTCCACTGGGAATGCCAAGACTATCCCCAGTCCAAAAAGAGACTCAGAGAATTCATAGATTTGCCACAGTACAGGCCTTTAGCTATACCCCCTCTCCTGGAGGTTGTTGATGTTTTCATGGAATCCAGTCTTACTCCTGATACCTTACCTCCTGCCCCTGGGAAACCAGACAGGTACTGCAGAGCACCTGACACTCACAAATTTCTTTTCAAGAATCCTACTGCTGACCCAGAGATAATTTCCCAGGGGCCTAAAGGTATCAAGGCAACTACTGCCAATAATCCCACCCCTTCGGACAGGATTCCAGAACTTTGGACAGATTGGGTAAGAAGGTATTTACCTCTGCTACTCTTGCTATTAGGGCATTAAATTGTCAGTTTCACATGCTGAAGTACCAGCAACATATTATGTAACTTATTAAACAAAAATAATAACCTTTACAGACAGTGCAGAAAGTAAGGAATTGCAGGAGCTTATGCACTCTGCAAGCCAAGTCAGCAAGTATACTTTGCAATGTGGCTTTGACGCCATAGAGGCATCTTGCTGGGCAGAAGTCACTGGTTTTGTACTGAGAAGACATGCTTGACTCAAGGAGCAGACCTTGCCAGACCATGTCAAATCAAAGTTACTAGACGCTCCTTTGAACAAGGCAGTTTGTTTGGTACCAAAAGAAGAAGAGGTTCTTAAGGTGGAAGAAAAAGCTAAGTCTATGCAGACTGTTAAAGAATTCTTACAAGTGCAATCCCCTAGATTCAGTAGGCATTGCCGTCCCAAACACTGGTCCTTTCCAGCCCCCTCCAGGTCATCTGAAACCAGGCCCAGGGGAAACAGACCACCCAGATCACAGTCTCAGAGTATGCAGAGAGCTAAGCAATGGAGTGCCCCCACCCCCAAAGCAGGGAGTGGTAAGCCACCTCCCTATGGAAAAAACTCGCAATGACTTCCTCACTCCACTCCCCACCTCAGCCCAGTTGTTTTTGCCCCTAAGAGGAAAACTTGCCCTGCATGCAAAGAACTGGATGTCCATCACACAAGACCGATGGGTCCTCGACATTGTATCCCAGGGGTAAAAATTTTACTTCCACTCACTGCCAACCCCAAGAGGGTTCCCAGACCTTCCTCCAAACCAGCGGGCAGAGGCTCAAAACCAAGTTCTAACCCTGCTATCTATCAGAGCTATTTAGCCAGTTCCTGTGGAACAGATAGGTCAAGGATTCTATTCCAGACTCTTCCTGGTACCCAGAAAAGAGGGCTCTTGGTGCCCAATCCTGGATCTTTCAATTCTCAGCACTTCCTGATGGTACCAAAATTCAAAATGCTTACCCTTCAACAACTCCTACCCATGCTAGCCAAAAATGCCTGGTTAGTCACCCTAGACTTAAAAGAAGCCTGTCTGCACATCCCTATAAGGGAGTCTTGCAGAAAGTATTTTCGTTTCACGGCCGGATCAATGCTCTATCAGTTCTCTGCACTTCCCTGTGGCTTATCCACTGCGCCCAGAGTACTCACAAAATGTTTGCTCCAGCCATTGCATATTGCAGGCAGAGAAATATCTAAATTTACCTGTACTTGGATGACTGCCTGATTCAGGCGGACAGTCAGGAATTGCTGTTGCAGCACCTGACATTTGTGAAAAACCTTCTCACTTCCCTGGGGTACACCATCAATGAAAATAAATCAAAAATGGTACCAAGTCAAAGGATTGTATTCCTGGGAGCAAGCTTGGACCCAACATCCCAGATGGCATTCCTTACTTCAGAAAAATTATGTAGCTGTGGAACCACCAATAAGTGCCTCGCCACTTATAGTGTAAAAACGGGTTTATTGTAGTGTAAAAACGGGTTTATTGTGGTAAAAAACAAACTAGATGCAGTTAAAAACAACAAATGTAAAAATCAGTTAAGCGCTTTCACCCAATGGAATTGGGCTTCATCAGAACTGAACGCCATATCCAATTGTTTATTAATGTACAGGTACAGTTTGTTATTTATAGATCAGTAGTTATAATAGCACAGCACTGTTAATATAAATGCAGAACTGTTTCTTTAGGACTAACCCTTCCTTTATGCCTAAAGTGGTGTCCAGTGTGGCTCTAAACCAATCTATCCATTTGCCAACTTTCTTCCCTAATCCTCAAAATAAAGGGGAAAAGATCCTGCACTCTTTGGACATGCCCAGACAGCTCAGATTCTACCTCGATAGGACTAAGCCCTTCAGGAAGTCTGACCAGTTACTAGTAAGCTATACGCCAGGGGTAGAGAGCAAGGCCATTTCATAGCAAATCATTTCCAAATGGATAGCACACTGCATCCATTTCTGTTACAAGCACCATGGGAAACCAACCCCTCAGGGGGTCAGAACACATTCCACTAAGGCAACTTCTACCTCTACAGCATTCCTCAGGGGAGTCTCTACCAGGGACATCCTGGAAGCTGCTACCTGGAGTTCTGTACACACCTTCACCAAACCTTACCACCTGCCTATCTTTTCCAAATCCAGGGCGGGTTTTGCAACTGCAGTCCTGCAGAGCATATTAGCCAGCCCCAGTTCTTCTTGATTGCCTCCACCCTTCCTCAGCTTTGGGAATCCACCCAAGTGTGATGACTGCAACAGTGAAACACGAAAAACATAGTACTGTGTGCACTTACCATAAATGCAGATGTTTGAGTATATTCACTGTTGCAGTCCTGGTTTCCCTCCCTACAGCCCCCTTGTCTTTCTCTTATCTCCGTATCTTCTCTTTGTCTTTTACTCACCCCTTTTTGGGGTGTTGGTATTGGTATGTACTTTTTACTGGTGTTTTTTTCCCCACCATAACTTGGCTCCCTATTAGGAGGCTTCTGACATTTAGGGCAAGAAAAACTGATGTAATGGTGTCGGCTGCCTGTTTTTATCCCCCCTGATGACCTGACGTCATTCCTGGAGCGATAGCAACCGACGCAGAAATACTAAGTCTCTGGTATTCGGGCCGACTGAGGGCTACCTGCAGGCAGATAACTCAAGTGTGATGATTGCAGCAGTGAATACACTCGAACATCTACATTTATGGTAAGTGTACACAACTGTACTTTATTTGGGGAGTTGCTCAGTTCTGAGCTGGCATACTCGTCAATTAAAACTCATTTGTCAGCCATTTTTACTTGTCTGCCTTTGTATCCGTCACTTTCGTCTAGATTTGAAATTAAACAGATTTTGAAAGGAGTCTTTTACATTAGGCCCCAAGAAAACCTGATGTTCTTCGTCTCACATTGCTGCAGTCATAACCTGTGGGTAGTCCGCTGTCCTCGATCGGCCCGAATACCAAAGAGCTGGGCTGGCGTCGGTCATTGTCGCCTAGAGCTGACGTCAGTACGTTGTAGTACATAAGCGCATGACCGACGCCATATCCTCAGTCTTTCTTGCCGCGTGGTCCGAAGCAGAAGCAGCGTTTGCAAGTGCCGTTGGGCGTTCTGAAATTTTCATTTATCGAGTTTCAGACCGAAGACCAAGTTGGGCTAAGTACCCCGTTGGGGAAATCTTTGTCTTTTCTTGCCTCAGTTATCCGGATGTCAGAAAAAGTTAATAATTGCATTTCTTGTGGGAAACAGATACCTCATAAGGATTTTCATTCTTTCCGTTTTCCTTGCTTAGGGCCTGAGCACAACGTGGTCGGGTGTCGCTTTTGTGCTAGATTTAACAAGCGCACCATTAAACGGAGATTAGACTGTGCCAGGCTTGTTTTCGGTAAAAGGTGTAACTATAACATGCCGTCGGATCCTCCGACGCCCGCTACCGCTAAAAAGCGCAAAGATAAATCTTTGAAGTCTAAACCGGATGAGTCGTCCGTTGCGGACGCCAGTTCTACAGAGCCTCCGGTTGAATCTGTGGATCCTGCCGAGGGTTTGGCTGAATCCCATGGGGAACCTTTACTTTTACAGGAATTGGCCTCCCAGGAGGTAGGCCCGGCTGAAGGTGCTTCTCAGGTGTCTGTAGTTCCATCTTTACAGAAGGTTATTAGGCCTTCTACTTCAGTGGCTAAAGCCCATGCTAAGGCCAAACCTTGTCATGTTGGCCCTGGTCATAGTTCTAGCTCTCCAGCCCCTGTTCCTAAAAAGCATATGTTAAAAATGGCTGAGGACTTGATTACTTTGATCAGGAGTTCTATGCCCCCCCCCCAGAGAAGAGGCCTAGGGTGGAGGCAGATTTAGAGGGGATGGATCATTCCTCAGACTACTCTGATTCCTCAGCTGAAGAAATTCAGGAATTCCCTTCTTATTTAGATTCGGATGCAGAGGACTCCTGTCCTTCTGCTTCTCCTCCAGAGGATTTTTCTTTTTCTGAGACTTTACATTCCATGAGGGAGCATTTCAAGTGGGAAGGTCAGGATTTTTCGGATTTTCGGAAACGGCTCAGGGAATTTTTGTTTCTGCCACAGCATAGGCCCTTGGCTATTCCTCCTGTCTTAGAAGTGGTTCAGGATGCTTTTTCTGAATCTTCCCTTAATCCTGATTCTTTACCTCCTGCCCCTGTTAAGCCAGACAGGTATTATAGAGTTCCAGAAGCACATAAGTATCTGTACAAGAGCCCTAGAGCTGATCCGGAAACTATTACTCAAGGTCCAAAGGGTATTAGGGCTTCTGTGGCTAAGAATCCAGTTCCTTTGGATAAAGAATCTAGAGCTTTAGATAGATGGGGTAAAAAAGTGTACACCTCCTCTACGTTGGCTATGAGGGCTTTGAATTTCCAATTTCATATGCTGAAGTATCAGAATTTTTTGTTAGGTCAATTGAAATCTAAGGTGGATGCTTTATCTGAGGGTATAGAGTGTCAGGAGCTCCAGGAGTTGGTTCATGCATCAAATCAAGTTGGCAAGCATTCTTTGCAGTGTGGTTTCGATGCTCTTCAGGCTGCATCCAGGGTGGCTGCTACAGGTTCAGTTATTCGTAGACATGCCTGGCTTAAGGATCAAAATTTGTCAGAGCATGTTAAGGGCTGGGGTTTGGATGCTCCTCTTCAATCTGAGGTACTTTTTGGTCCTTCTGTGGAATCAGTTTTGAAAAAGATGGAAGATAAGGCTAAGTCTATGCAGACTGTCAAAGATTTTATGCAGGTGCAGCCCCCTAAGTTTAGTAGGAATTGGCCTGCTAGAGGATGGTCTTTCCCTTCTTCGGATTATCAGTCTAAGGGCAGGTCTAGGCGTGGTAGAGGCAGAGCTCACGCTCAGGGTTCTTTCAGACCTAGGACTTGGAGTTCTCCTGCACAGTCTTCTGGTGAGGGCAGGGGTCAGCCTTTCGTAAACAGACCCAATGACCTGTATCTTCCGCTGCCAGACCCTTCTCTACTGGCAGCTCCTCTAGGAGGAAAGTTGGGACTTTTCAAACAAAACTGGCATTTGGTCACCCAGGACAAATGGGTGTTGGATATAATAAATCATGGGTACAAGTTTTATTTTCACACTTTTCCCCCTTTCAAAGGCATGCCGGATGTGCCTCCTCAGCAAAGGATGGAGGCTCAGGAGCAAATTTCTTTACTTTTACAGATGGGGGCAATTCAGGTGGTCCCCCCATCAGAAGTAGGCCTAGGTTTTTATTCCCGTCTATTCCTAGTGCCAAAGAAAGGAAACACTTGGAGGCCAATTCTGGATTTGTCCATTCTCAATACCTACCTAGACATTCCAAAGTTCAAGATGTTAACGTTACAACAACTTCTGCCTATGCTAGGCAAAAATCATTGGATGGTAACCCTGGATCTCAAAGAGGCCTATCTTCACATCCCTATCAGGCCCAGCTGCAGGAGATTCCTGAGATTTCGGGCTGGTACTTCTCATTATCAGTTCTCTGCATTGCCCTTTGGTTTATCTACTGCGCCCAGAGTATTCACAAAAGTTCTGGCTCCTGTAATTGCTTTTTTCAGACAGAGAGGAATACAAATTTATCCTTATCTGGATGATTGCCTGATTCTTGCTCAAAACAAAGTTTGCCTGTGTCACAAGTGATAATTCAATAAAGGTGTTTAAAAAATATATGTAGCCTGCAGGTGCATGCAGTTAACCAGAGGTTTCAACAGTGTGTTCTCAGTGACCTATGCTGTGGATCTGCCAAATACAGTTTCATTAACTTTGAAAGGAGAGTATTGGCAAGCAGTTCAGTTAAAACATTAAGTAAGAAATGAATGTTGAAAATGTGCTCTAGGCAATGTTTTTAACTTAAAAAGGAGACTAATGAAAACTTTGAATAATGTTTTTTTTTTTTTTTTTTTTTTGCACTTGTGAAGTTACTAGCTGGATTTTTGCACAAGTGTATTAAGAGAAAATAAGCAACCTGTAAGTGGACGCAGTTAACTGTGACAGATCTTAACAGTGTGACTGAACTTTTCTGGAAAACACAGTTGTATAAGAATTTGCCATAACAGTAGCTGTTCTACTTTTCACTGCTGCAGTATTCCTTACTAAAAGGATATCCTACCAAGGATAGCCATATGTGCGATGTATGTTCTGTGTCCAGGACGTAAGGTACATAAGCAACGTATGAATGCGTAAAGGACAACCAAACCCACAGACTCAAAAAACATGTTTATTTCATAATGGTTTGGTGTTTCCTGCATTTAAACACCACTCTGGGACTATTTAGAGCTTTTTAGTTATTTTTATACACAATTTCTGACTCTGACCACATGGGGTCTGGCATCTTGAAATAATTCTGACTGTTTAGTCTGCCTCGAAGTATCCCAGAATGCATTGTTTTGGTCTCCAGAAAACTGCATCAGATCTGGCACGGTTTCCCTAAAGCTCCTGTCAGTGCTCTGGTTTTACAGGCATTTGCTGCTGTGGTCACCTACGTTTGGTTAAACTTTTATCCTTTTTCAATGACTACTTCAAACTCAAGCAGTGCAAATGCTGCAGAACAGAATTGAAAAGTGCATATTATTGCTCTTTCTTAGAAATGCTAACTTGATTTCTTTTGTGAAGGCTGAAATCTAGTTCTTCAAGGTATCTCCCTCCCCCCTTTCACACCTACCTTCTCTAGCTGTCAAAGAGCTAAGGGTAATTTGACCCATTATCTGCATGTGATTGACAGCTCACAGCAGGTGACCAGACTAATGTACTGTTTTCTTGTCAGCCTTTCCTTCCTTACAGTGGGAGACTTTTTTTTGTTGCACTCCTCCTGACAAATTTAGAACCAAGCTCCATAGCACTGGGAATAATCACTGTTTTGCAAAGCATCAAACTCCCACTTATTTTTCCTTCCTGTTTGGTTAAATAGCTAACAAATGATGTGCTATAAACACAAAATATTTCACAGACTTGCATGACAGCACCCACATGCTTTTTTAAGTGGTAATTTAAGAAAATTACGGTATTGCGTACTTCTTGTGATCTAATGTAGTGTTGTTGATTAATTGTGACAGACATCTGCTTCTTATGTAAAAACATGCAATTAATGTCTACGTATGGTCATTGCAAATTTATGCTCTTAGTTTTTGTAGCTGTTACTGTGCTTCTGCCTGTACTTTGTCACATATCGGTAGGGCTCTTCAGAAAAGTGAGATTATAGTTTGACATTTTTGCTAAGTTAAGTGTGGGTTGGGATTGCATCACTTTGGGGGAGGAAAGGTCCCGGTAGCTAGAGCAAGAGCTCTGGCAGATGTGACATCATCATTTCAGAGCCAGCTAGAGGTTTTTCAACTTGGCTTTCAAAGTGAAAGTAAAACAGTATGGAAAGGTAGGAAGCCTAACAGGGAAAACAGTTGAGTGAATTAGTTTTTAAAGCTGCATGGGTGATTTTTCGAGGCTGTATCAACGGACAGGGACTGAAAGAGACAGCAGGTTGAGCAATCTGCTTTAATATCCCGTTGTTGTCCTTTAAGCCTCAGAACTGAATTTACCCAGGAGAACAAGAGCAACCCAAGAGAAACAGAAAAGAAAGAACATTTACATCCAGAATGAGGAGAAAAAAGGACCCCCCCCCCCTCAGCCAGAGGTTAAGACAACAAAACAAATAAGGGGGGGGGAGACAGAGTACTGCAAGAGTGAAAAGTGGAGTGTCTACTGTTATAGTAAGTTCTTACACAACTGTGCTGTGTCATTACTTATCACTGTTGCAGTATTCCTTACTAAAGGGAGAGTAACAAGGCTACTGTAGATGATAGGAAGAAGAAGCTTTAACTCATGTCAGAAAGTAATAGTCTCCGCTGTGGTAAGCAAATCCCACACAGAGGCTTCCACTCGCTTTGTGTCACCTGTTTAGGTCCATATCACAACATCCCTTGTTGCCACTTTTGGGCCCACTTTAACTCTAAAACAGTCAGATGTAATGCCAAGATTTTGGCTAGATTCCCTAGTCTTGAATCTTTTCATCAGCGTACGTCATTCGTATGGTTGAGCAGCCTAAGCATAAGAGGAGAAAAATAATAGAGACCCAAGCATAGGCCCTCAGACTACAACCATTCTCTCGGTTTCTCCTTCTAGGCTTGTGATTGTTGAAGAAAGTGAGGCATTTTCGCAACCCTCTTCTCTGCTTGAGGTGGTGGCATAGGTCTCTGTCGAGATTTATTCAGAGTCTGACATGCCGTCAGGTCCTTCTACTTTGGCACAGGCCCTTGCTTTCAGCTCATTGGTCAGGTCCAGGGCTGCTCTGCAGGCCTTGGGTTCCGAAGAGTGCTCTCTTCCTGGTGATGTTCCTTTGCAGCTTCTGCCTACACCAGTACATCTTTCTTCCAGAGAGACAGGCGTCGGGAAGTCTGACGTCCGTAAGTCCAAGGCCAAAGCAACTCCTAGGAATATCCTTTTTCAAAAAAGAGAATCAGGGAGTTCCTGGGTCTGCCAGACCACAAACCTCTGGGTATTCCACTAATTTTAGATATGGTTGAGGATATCTTCCAGGATTCCTCCTTGAATCCTAACTCTCTTCCCCCAGCCTCTCGTACCTTAGACCGTTCCATCCTCAGTCGTTTTCTCTGGGGTCCAAAACTCATAATGTTGACTCTTCAAAAACTCCTGCACATAATGGCCCCATGGACCTTTATGGCTTCTTTGGATCTAAAAGATGCCTACCTGCACATCACAATTCAAGAATCACACAAAAGCTTTCTTTCCTTCAGAGCAGGTTCCAGTCACTATCAATTTTTAGCACTACCCTTTGGCTTGTCTACTGCTCCAAGGGTTTTCACCAAGTGTTTAGTCCCTGCAATTGCCTTCTGCAGGACCATAGGGATCCAAATATACCCCATACCTGCACAGTTGTCTGATACAGGCCACAGATCTATCAAAACTTCACAAGGATCTGAAGTTTATCCAAGACCTCCTGCCCTACCTGGTCTTCACAATAAGCTGCAAAAATGTAACACTGTTCCAACCAACAAGATAGTCTTCCTGGGAGCACTATTGGACTGTTCACTTCAAAAAGCCTTTCTTCCCCTAGACAAGGTCTCCTTTTTGACCCACTCCTAAATATCCAGCAGAAACGGTGCATCTCAGCCAGAGACTTTCTACAAGTACTGGGATACATGGCATCTTGTATCCTCATGGTTCCTCTGGCCAGACTGCACATGAAGAAACTCCAGCGGTACCTCCTAAATTTATGGGTTCAGCACTCTCAGTCCCTGATGACCGAGATAAGGCTGATACCTTATCTCAAAGAGGAGTTTGCATGGTGGGCACAGACTTGTGCCCAAAATCAGGGCCATCCATTCAGATTCACTCCCCAGGGCCAAATTCTCACCAGAGATACCTCAGAGACAGCCTGGGGAGGGGTCTCACTTTCAACACATCCAATTCCAAGGGAAGTGGGAGGTTAATTTGTAGGACAGGCACATAAACTGGAAAGACCTTATGGCAGTGGAAAAGGCCTGATAGCTTTCAAGGAAAAATGGAAAAGGGGTCCTCTTAGTCAAATCATACAACACCACAGTTATGTGGTCCATAAACAAGAGAGGAGCACCCATTCTTTTACCCTCTGTGCTATCTAGTAATGCAAGTTTTGGAAACTGCTCACTCTCTGGGGTTGTACCTTCTGGTACAATACCTTTCAGGGGCTCAAAACACTCTCTAGCAGATCGCCTTAGCAGAAATTTGATTGACCCCCACTAATGGTATCTATATTGGGAAATATTTCTCAGCATGGTCTAGAGATGGGGATTCCCACAGATAGACCTCTTCTTCATCAAGGAAAAAGCTGAACTGGAAAGATTCTCTTTTAGGATCAAACAAAAATTAGACAGAAGAACAGATGCTCTCTCCTTCCTTTGGACTCCTCTCTTCATTTATACGTTCCCTCTAATACACCTACTACCTCGGGTGCTTCTAAAGATAAGAGAAGAGGGCCCAAGGGCGATACTGATGGCCCCAGACTGGCCCAGACAGCATTGTTATCCTCTGAGCCTAACCAGAGTCCATGGCTGTTGCCTCAGAGAGTCAGTCTTTTCACGCAGGACAAGGGAAGGATTGTGCACCCCAGTCTGCAGATGCTCAGCCTTTCAGCTTGGCTAATTCCACAGCATCCAGGAACATGTTACCCCCTAAGTAAGAGGTTCAGGACATTCTTAAGGAATCTAGAAGGCCTAGCACCAGAAAATCGTACTCAGCTAAGTGACAAAGTTTTTCTATCTGGTGCCAGCAACAGCACCACAATCCTGACTCAGCCCAGATTTATACCATTCTTGATTACCTGGCTAGTCTGGTTGATAAGAGCCTTTCCTATTCCTCCATTACAATTCATGCATCTGACATGTAGGCCCATATATCTGCCCTTCCTCCTGTCTATTCCCATCCCTTTTTAAAACAATTTCTTAGGGGAGACATCCACATAAGACCGCACAGGAAGCAGTCTACCCCTCCATGAGACCTTGACTTTGTTCTTGAAAATTTGATGTTGCCTCCTTTTTTTTTCCTCAATTTTTTTTTATTTTTCAAATACATTTGAATGAATTCCATAGTATTTATACATAACATCTTAAATAACTATGTATACTATTTACATTAGCCTGACAGTATAACAAATCATAATGTATACAGTTACTTTATAATTATGTCCAATCCATTATCAGAGTGTCTGATCAATTATATAGTGTCTGTCAACCATAAGACTTTTCCCCAAGGGTTGTTGATAAATGGCTTTGGTTAAATTCTTAGTTGTTTAATTTTAATTTCCAATAATGCTGTGGGCTGTAGAAGTCTTCCAAAGTTGGTATTGTGCTTGTATTCCATCTTCTTGTTATACACTTCCTTGAAATTGCAAGTGTAGTCGATACTAGATACATGTTTGACTTATTTTCACATTTAATAATACAAGAGCTTTAGTTAAATAAAATGATTCATTAACTAAAGCTTGTAGAAAGTTATTAATACCATTCCAAAATGGTTTAATGTTAACACAGTGAAAGAAAATGTGGTTCCAGTTTGCATTGTGTATTTGCTCACATCTCCAGCATATTCCTTTTGTGGAAGAACTAATTTTACTGATTCTGTCTGAGGTTACGAATGATCTGTGCAAGCATTTCCAATTAAAAACTTTCCAGTATTGTGTAAAGGATGTATATTTTATCGATAATGAGATATTTGTTTTAATATCTTCAGTTAACTGTATTGAGTTTTTGGGTGTTTTATAGTTTATCAATATTTTGTAAAATTTTCGAAATACTTTTTCCCATGTCAAAGTCATTATTTATGATTTCATATATGTATTTCGTAAATTTAGGTATTCTTTTAAATGAAGAATTGTTAATTAGTCTACTTAAATCTTGCGAATATGACAGAATACTCTGTAAAGTTAGCCAGTCCTGCTGTGGAATTGTGTGCGTTGTTTTTATTACTTGCATATCTAAAACTTTTAATTCTTTGATACATTGGTGTCAACAAACAAATCCTTTCTGTTCCCAGGAATTAATAATTTCTCTATATATTTTATGTGAAAGTTCTTTATGACTATAAATGATGTTAAAAGATCAAACCAGATTTTTAAATCTATATTTGCATTAATAATTGTACTAAATGAGCCAATGTAATAATGAATCAAACGAGTTTTAGTGGGCTTAGTTATGTTATATTGCATTCTAATACATATGTGCCATAGCAAATTGTTTTTATATGTTATATGCTTGTTTGTTTGCTTATTTCCCTGGAACGCTAATTCCATCTAATACGCGGCTTCTCAGCGCTTCTGTGGATCACTAGTGATATCTGCATTGCTTACTGTACTTATTTCCTTGTTTCACTTGAAAGAAAGGTACTGTTTGTCGTTTTTGCATTTAAGCTACCTGTAACACATTGCACTTAAGTTACCTGGCACTTGCTCACTAAAGCAATTATATAAGTCAGCACTAAAAATTAAAAGCACTACACCCTCACTCCCTACTGGCCCTTGTTTTCAATTATTAAGGAATTCCCAATATTATTCTAGCATGTCCAAAGGTCAGTTGTCAATCTCCTCTCCGGTCCAGCTGGTGAATCTGGGAATTTTGAGGCAATGTTACAATAGCCACATGTACACAGACAACCCTCTCCTCTTCCCAACAAATTCCAACACATGTGAGAGATGCAACCATATAGACAAACTGGAGGCTAAGCTCTCTCAACTCAGTACTGGCGTAACCAGTCAGGAGGAGAAGGAAACCACACTCACTACAATTCCAGTCTCACATAGACCTACCACAACAGCAAACCAAACACATAATCACACAAAAACATACTCGGAGGCTCTAAATAAAGATCTGCCTAAGCAGCAGAGATCTCCAAAGCAGACCACCCAAGCAACCGCTACCCCAAAACAAAACACATGCAACACATCTCACAAAGCCAGTGTGCCAGTCACAGCCCTTAAGACTAAACAACACACCTGATACACTTGTAATAGGTGACTCTATCGTCAGGCACACTGACGTCCCGCTCACCAGGCTGAACAAGGTGAGGGTCACGGTGAGCAGCCTGTCGGGCGCTAGGATCCGCCACATAACACAAGCACTCAGGTCACTCCAAGGCAAGTACCAATATGACTCAGTCATTGTCCATGCTGGTGTGAATGACCTGAGACGTACCTCCCTGGACTACATGAAAAAGACATAAAGGAGCTCTCTGAGCATGTAGCCCAGGCCGGTTTGACCCTAACCTTGAGTAGCATCTTACCCTCACCAAGAATGATGCCACAATATGAAGACAAGATGATCAATTTCAACAATTGGCTTAAGTACTGGTGTCATTCAAATGGGATCCAATGCCTGTCAGCTTGGGATGATATGCTTGACAAGCCACAATGCTTTGCTAGGGACGGCTTGCACCTGTCACCCCTGGGCTTTCGGATATTGGCAAAGGCTCTTGCTGCCACCATAGTGCCTTTTTTAGGCAAGGCTTAAAAGACAAACCCACCTCCATAGGTATCACAAGGGATAAGAAACTAAGAATAATGCTACTCAACGCCAGAAGTCTAAACCTCAAGATGCACGCACTCAAAACTCTCCTTAGCATGGAGAACATCGATATCTGTGCAGTAACAGAAACCTGGTTCAGGGCTCCCGAGAGCACCCCAGCACTACCAGGTTATACCTCATACCGTGCTTTTCGGCCCCAAAACTTGGACCGAACCACAAAAGGAGGGGGAGTATCGATATTCATCAAAGATACCCACACCTCCAGGTTGGCGGCAAAGCACGAAGCATCAGAGACTATCCATGTGCAACTAACAGTGGGTAAAACTGCCTTCCAGTTTATAGCCTGCTACAGACCACCCTCCCAAACCCAGGAACCCCACTTGGCCTTCCTGAGAACACTGGAAAATATGAAGGTCTCTCCAAACACCATTATATTGGGCGACTTCAACTACCCAAACATAGACTGGGAGCATTACTCTATCTCCAACACCCTAGCCCAAAGGTTCCTAGAATTTATGAACTCATAAACTTGTTACCACTCCCACAAGAGGGGAAAAGATACTGGACCTGATCATCACCAACATGGGGACTCTATGCTCCAGACCAGAAGTGTATCCCTCACTGGTAAGATCAGACTATAAACTAATCTCACTGGATATTCACATGCCGACCCCCCCCCCTGCCCAGAAAACCACAGTGAAAAACGTCTCTAAAGCAAATTTCGCACTCCTCAAAACCGAGGTGGAATCCTTCAAAGCCCATGGGCCTGTGGAAAATACGGCCCAGACCGCAGAATCCTTTATAAAAGCATTCTATGAACACCTTCAGGAATGCATGGATCATGCGATCCCAAATAAAACCAAGACCCAATCCTCCAAAGGCAGACGTCCTGTCTGGTGGACCCCAGCCATAAACAAACTATACAATAGAAGGAGGAAGCTACTAAATGATAGAGCAAAATCCCAAAAAGGGAAGGCATCACTGATCAGTATTAGCAAAAAACTGCGGGCACTCATAAAATTGTCTAAGGCTAGCTTCGAGAGAAAAATTGCACAGGACACTAAGGATAATCACAAGGCTTTCTTTAGTTATGTTAGGAACCTGGGTGGTAATTCCCAGATATGCTCAGAATTAGTCCAAAATGACAAAAATACACTGAACCCACAGACATTGCCAACATCCTAGCTGACAGGTTCAGCGCAAACTTCTCCCCACCAAAGGGCAAATATCTATCCCAGCAGAGTGCTGCCCCTGACATCTCAGATGCTCAGGTAAGAGCCATACTCCAAAGCAAAAACACAGCATCAATGGGACCAGACGGTGTCCCGGGCTGCGTCCTACATGAACTCCAAGAAGAGCTAAACCCAAGCATAAAACTACTGTTCAGTCTCAGCCTTACTACAGGATATGTGCCCAAAGAGTGGCGTACAGCAACAGTGGTCCCTCTCCATAAAGGTGGTGCCTCAACGGATCCTGGAAACTATTGCCCCATAAGCCTGACTAGCTTGGTCTGCAAAGCTATGGAAAGGATCATCATGGACCTCATAATTAAAGATATTGGGGACCTACAGACACTGGATCCTACCCAGTTCGGCTTTGTTAAGGGCAGATCCTGCCTCTTAAACCTGGTTGATTTTTTTGAAACAGTCAACAAGGCCATTGATGAGGGGAAGGTGGTCCACACAGCCTACCTGGACCTCGCAAAAGCCTTCGATACAGTACCCCACTCGGGCATTATAGATAAGCTCACCAGCTTAAATATAAACCCCTATGTCACTAGATGGATTGCAAACTGGCTCAAGGACAGAACCCACATGGTTAGAATTGCTGGAGCCATGTCAGACTCCAAACCAGTTACAAGTGGTGTCCCACAAGGCTCAGTCCTGGGACTTCTCTTGTTCGGTATATATTTCTCGGAGGTACAGGCCAACACGGAAGGACTGTGGCTGACCAAGTTCACAGATGACTGCAAACTGGGCGCCATAATCGACTCTCCAGCCGACACACGCATCCTCCAAAAGGGCCTCATAGAAACAGACAACTGGTGCCAGAGCCATGGCCTCAAGCTAAATGCCAAAAAGTGTATAGTCATCCCCTTTGGCAAAAACAAAGTGCCACACGAATTACCACATAGGTGGTAATCCATTAAGTACAGAAGAAGTAATTAGGGACCTGGGGACCCAAGTTGATAGCAATCTCTCATTTGACAACCACGTGGCCAAAGTGGTTAGAAAAACATTTTATATAGCCCACCTAATCATGAAGGGATTCACATCTAGATCAGGGGAGGTCATCGTGCCTCTACTCATCCCTCATCAGGCCCATAGTTGAGTACAATGCCCCTTTTGGGATGTACCTTACCAGACACCTGCAGCAACTGGAAAGACCCCAAAAGTACCTCACCAAGAGGATCAAAGGGCTCAAACAGATGCCATATGCTGCCCGGTTAAAGAAACTCCAGCTCTACTCAGTGGCATACCGCCTGTTCAGAAGCGATCTGTGCCTGACGTATAAAGCCATGTCCAACCGAAATTAATGGACATGCTGCACCTCAGAAAATCCAAATCCCATCGAGCTACGTGCTCGAGAGACTTGAACCTCAGCACTGAAATAAATAGGACATGCTGGAGGGACAGATTCATAACCCAGAGGCTCCCTTCACTCTGGAATAAAATCCCAGTCCAGGTTAGGCAGAGTCCCTCGTTGACTGTCTTCAAGAGGAATCTTGATGAGTGGATGGGAGATCGTAGGTTTACCCCGGGTATCACTTCTGTGTCACTGTTAGACAGAGGCACAGTATACTAACCTCGAAAAAGGGCATAGCAAAATAAATTTAAAATGGGTGGCGAAAGCCAAACACATTCTGGCTAGGCTTATAAATGCCCTAGGGCAGATAGCCTAGTATGAACCTATTTGAAAATTTTTTAAATCAAATTCATTTATTGATATTAGTTAGTAATTCTTTCCAATTTGCAGAGTCATTTGGACTTATCCAATCTGAGATTGTTTTAGCTATTGATGCTTTTATATATATTTCTAGATCAGGAGAGTTTAATCCTCCCTCTTTCCGTGGTCTAATATGATGTATTAAAGCTATTCTGTTTCTTTTGGGAAACCATAAAAATTTTATTAGGCATGAGGTTATTTCTTTAAGTATATTCCTTTCTGGTAACAGTTGTATTGCCAAAGCTATATATAAGATCTTGTAGTAAAACCATTTTTATTAACTGTAGTCTATCTTCAAATGTTAATATTATTTTGTTTCTCTTTTCTACAGAGATTTTAATTGTATTGATGATATTATTGTAGTTGTTTGAGACTAATTCATTATTATCCCTGCATAACTCAATTCATAGATACTTTAAGGTAGATTCTTGTTTCCCTATGATGTGATCCCCCATAGTCTGCAGTTCATTTTTTAATTTAAAAATACAAATTTTGATTTTGATTTATTGAAATGGAATCCTGAAGTCATGTACAATTTGTCAATTAATATAGCTAATTCTTCTAATGGCTCTTTTATATTTGATACTGTTAGTAATATGTCATCAGCAGATTACATTACTTTAGAATTGTATTGTTCATAAACATCTATTCTTTTGATTTTTATATTGTTACAAATTGAATCTGCCAATATTTCAATAGCCAGAGCAAATAGAATCGGTGATTAGGAAATTCAAATAGCATTAGGATTTTGAATAAATAGTCCCAATTTAGGGAATCAAAGGCTTTCTCTATATCTAGGCCAATTATGAGTGTTTCTTTATTTTCTTTATTAACATAATCTATAAGAGAAATTATCCTTTTAATATTATCATGCGTGTATCTATGATATGTAAATTCAGTTTGATCACTATTTATTGTTTTGGAGAGTGGTATTTTCATTCTGTTAGTTATTATTGTCATAAATGTCTTAGTCATTATTTAATAATGATATAGGTCTATATATGAGGTACAGAGGTTTGGGAATTTGTTTTCCTTTGGGATTGGTGTGATTAAGGAATATCTCCAAGTATTAAAGCTTGTGACTGAATTTCTAATAGAGTTTTATGGAAGAGGGATAATATCTTTGAATGAAAAAGTTTATATAGTTCCATAATTATGCCATCTATACCTGTAGCTTTATTATTTTTGCCCTCTTTTATTGTATCTGTAATTTCTTTGTAGGATATGGGTGCTTGCAGATCTAGTTTTAATTTCTTTGGTATTTTTTTATATTAGAACATTTTTCATCTAGATTTAATTGATCAATATGTATATTTTCTTTTTGGAAATGTTCCATATAGTGATTTCTGTAGGCATCAAGAATGTCACCTGTATCTGACATTTCTCCCTTTCTTTTCATAAAAGATACTTTTAATGTTATTAGCTTTTGATTGTATTTTGATTCTTGTGGATAAATTATGTAGTTATTTGGGAGAAGTGGCCAAGGTATTCATTTTTAGTTTTTCTAAAGCTAAACTAGTTTTGAATGTTAGAATTTCATTGTATTTATTATTTAATGCTTCTACGTTCTTTTTCATCTCCAAATGATTTTCATTTTTTCAGCTTTTACTGACAAAAGTTTGGATTGTAGATCTAATAATTCAGATTCCCATTCTCTGATTTTTTATACCAAGTTAGGGTTTTACCATATATATGTAAGCTTTTAATGGGTCCCATATCATTGTTATTTATCTCTGTGGTGTAATTAATGTCTAAGAACTGTAATTCAGATAATAACCAGGGTTTGAACTCTTTAAATGTAGTTGCTGGAATGCTGAAGTTAAAGATTAATGGTTTGCACCCATTTTAAAGTTTTAATATGAATGGTGGTCTAAAAAGGGGCAGGGAGTGATTGAGAAATTAATGATTTTAGAGTGTAAGTCATGGGAAGAAAATATTTTATGTATTGTAGTTTGGGTACCAAATCTGTGATCTTGATGAGAAAACAACAAAGATTTATCTTCTTTAAATTCAAAAGCATCTAGATGAAATGATTCTACCAGCTTGTTTAAAGCTTTTGATACAGCAGATGTACGCAGTGGTCTTTTATTTGTAGCTTCAGAAATATCAAATATACAGTTAAAAATCTCCTCCTAATATTAAGTTGCCTTTATAATTATTGGAGATGAAATCCAAGTGTTAACAGTTCCTGTTCCATTCCTGGGAACCAGTATAGATTAGCTAGGGTCCATATTCTGTTGTTATATTTAATGATTACTAATGCCATAAGGCTTTCTTTATCTTCATACTTATAAATGATTTCTGGGTTAATCACATTTGTTTTCCATAAAATTGTTACCCCTTCTGTCTTTGTCTTGTAAGTGGATTGCGCCAATATCATATATTCCTTAGGATTCCATTTGTAATTGTCATTTGTTTTGAAATGAGTTTGTTGACGGAAGATTTGTGCTTTGTTCAGTTTTAAATATTTCAGTAGATTTGATCTCTTGCTAGGATTATTTAAGCCATTGGTATTTAAAGATAATAAAGTTAAATCCTACTTGGGTTATTTAGACTATGTATTTTTTGTTTTATTGTGACTATTAAACATTTCCTCTGAGAACTATAAAGTATATGTTTGAGCTTTTAAAGGAATTATCATTTTTATACTTTTGAGTGTTTACCAAAAAAGTAATGTTTCGGTCAGGCTTACTAAAAATGTTTTTGTGAAATAAATTTAAATTAATAAATGTTTACAAAACTAAGATCCCCACTAGCCATGGAATGAAAATCATTCCTAATCTGGTGGATAAACTTAAGTCCATTAGATTATCACTCATACCTTGACAATCCAGAACATCTGAGCTCCATAAATTGAATTATCATATGGAGAA
Organism: Protopterus annectens; assembly: GCF_019279795.1. NCBI lineage: Eukaryota > Metazoa > Chordata > Ceratodontiformes > Protopteridae > Protopterus > Protopterus annectens. The sequence continues at coordinate 350,912,121 of NC_056726.1, forward strand.
TATTTGTAATAGGAATAAGCAACATATTTACATGAAAGATAGATGACAAGCAATTCAATCATAGTAAAGTAAGACGTATCATATATAAAACCTCAGTAAAAAGATTGTACTACACAGTTATTTAACATATTCACCCTTATTGATGAAGTATTTCAAAACTTATTAATTAATATAAATAGATAATATTTATACCTAATATTTATAATACAATGTACTTTACTGGCTATATTAGAAGTTATATTTCATTGTTTTCCAACATTTAAGTAATCACTTTGTTGCTAACTTACTTAAAGCATCAAGTTTGTTTTATGTGAACACTGATGAAAATTAGTGCTTTTTATCAGTGGATCCCCCCATTTCCTACACATAAGGATTTTTATATCTGTCATTTCTTATTATAAAATGAATGAAATTATAGGTTAAAAACAACATATTCACTTATTGTGATTAATTATTATATGTTCCCTTTCTATATTCATAAATTGCCATTTTATGGCATATGCTGAAAGTTTTTATATTTAAACGGCAACATTTTATTTTCTATAATCAGCAAAGGTTAAACCGAGTGATTATTGTCAATTTAATACTATTTGTTCAGAATGTGATTGTTACATTGTGTGACATTCCTAGTTCAGGTTTCTATTGTTTCCCTTGAACAACTTTGTCAGTTTAATGTCCTGTATCAAACATTAGTTACCTTATAGGTTCATAGGTAGGTAGGCTATCGGCCCTGGGGCCTGTACAAGCCCAGCCAAAAAGGTACCCTGGCTTTTGCCACCCAAGAGAATTATTTTCCTGTGCCACTGTCGAGCAGAGCCACAGAGGTGATCCCTGGGGTGAACTTCCTATTTCCCATCCAGTCATCAAGGTTTTTCTTGAAGAGTGCTAATGAGGAGCTTTTTTTGATATAGATAGGTAGTTTATTCCAGAGTATGGAAAGTCTCTGGGACAGGAATGTATCCCTCCGGCATGTTCTATTTAATGTGGTGACAAGGTTTAGGTCCCTAGAGCGTGTAGCTCGGAGGGATTGGGATTTCTTTAAGTGGAGCATGTCCAACAGCTCTGGTTTGACATAGCTTTGTATGTTAGGCAGAGATCACCTCTGAGTAGGCAATATGCGACAGAGTAAAGCTGGAGTTTTTTGAGAAAGTCTGCGTAGGGCATCTGTTTGAGGCCGGTAATCTTCTTTGTGAGGTATTTCTGGGGCCTTTCCAGTTGTTGTAGATGTCTTGTGAGGTACATACCAAAAGGGGCATTGTACTCTATAATGGGTCTAATGAGTGATGAGTAGAGGGGAACAATGACCTCTTTTTTTCTGGATAAGAAGCCTTTTATCATGAGGTGTGCCACGTAGAAGGATTTCCTTACTGCTGTGGTGATGTGATTATCAAAGGAGAGACTACTGTCCACCTGTGTTCCAAGGTTTCTTATCATACTTTCAGTGTTAAGTATGCTACCGCCTATGTTGTAGTTCATGGGTACAGAGTTTTTACCAAAGGGGATGACAATGCACTTTTTGGCATTGAGCTTGAGGCCATGGCTTTGACACCAGGCATCTGTCTCAGTGAGGCCCTTTTGTAGGATGTCCACATCGTTAGGAATTTCGATTATGGCTCGTAGTTTGCAGTCATCTGCGAACTTCATTAGCCAAAGACCTTCTGTGCTAGCCTGTACTTCAGAGAAGTAGATACCAAACAGGAGAGGACCCAGGACTTGAACTCTGTGGTACTCCACTTGTCACTGGTCTGAAGTCGGATTTGGAGTCTGCTACTTTCACAGTGTGGGTTCTGTCAGTGAGCCAGTTGGCAACCCATCTTGTGACATAGGGATTTATACCTAGTTTAGTGATTTTATCTATAATTCCAGAGTGGGGGATAGTGTCAAAAGCCTTGGCAAGATCTAGATAGGCTGTGAACCACCTTAGACTTGTCTACGGCTTTGATGACTGCTTACCTTGGTAGCAGCTTAAGTATTTTGTATGGTGAAGATGGGTTACAAAACCACAATTTAAGTTAAAGTAATTATATGACTTGTTATGCACGTTTACTTATATGAGAAAATCACCATGATATTCATCATGTTTCACTGTTGCAGTCATTACACTTGGGTTATCCTGCTGGCAGACGACCCGCAGTCAGCCTGAGTTCCAAAGTCTTGGTCCGGCGTCGGTTGCTGTCGCCTCTTCCCTGACGTCAGTGCGCCAGGGGTATAAAAGATGCAACTGACGCCATTTTCTTCAGTCTTTCTTGCCGCGTGGTGCTCGAAGCAAAAGCAGTTTGCAAGTGCTGGTCGGCCGACTCCTGAGATTTTCAAATTTGAGTTTCACAACCGAAGTCGTCAGTAAAGCTAAGTACCCCGTTGGGGATACTTTTTCTTGCTCCAGACCGATGTCAGTAAAAGTTAATAATTGTATTTCTTGTGGGAAGCAGATATCTCATAAGGACTTCCACTCTTACTGTATTCCTTGCCTAGACCCTGACCATGACATTACTAGTTGTCGGTTTTGTGCTAGATGCAATAAACGCACTATTAAACGTCGGTTTGATTTTGCTTTACATTATTTTGGCCAAAGGTTTAATTACATAATGCCGTCAGAACAACCGATGACCGGAATTTATAAAAAACGCAAAGACAAAGAAAAGGACAGGCATCCGAGGTCGAAAACTGACAAAGCCTTTTCTAGGCCAGTTGCTGGTTCTCAGTGAGGCGCTTTCGCAGCCCCTGACACCCGCTACCTCAGAGCCACAGGCCGTAACAGACAGCCACGTGGAGACACCGAGGCCTGTGGAAACTCAAGGTATTGGGCCTACGGAATCTGTACCCTCAGATGGGTCCGGAGCTGCTGAGCAGGCATCGGCTTCTGTGGGTGTTGTCAGATCTTCACAGCTTACAATTAAGTCCACTACAGCAGCAAAGTCAAAAACACCATTAAGGACAAGCAAACTAGTACAACTTTCTCCAGAACAGTCATCCATGCCAAAGAAACAGATGCTTAAAATGGCCGAAGACCTAATTACTTTAATCAGGGGTTCCCATCCCCCTCCTGACAAAAGGCCTAGGCAAGACACTGATTATGATTCCTCTGACCAGGTTTCCATTTCCTCTGATTCCTCTTCTGATCAGGGATATTCTCTCCCTCCCTATGAAGACTCTGATGCAGAAGAGTCCATACCTTCAGCCTCTCCGCTTGAGGATTATTCTTTTGGGGAAACCCTGCACACCATGAGGGAGCATTTCCATTGGGAGAGCCAGGATTATTCAGAATCCATGAAATGGCTCAGAGACTTCATTTTATTGCCTCAGCACAGGCCCCTGGCTATCCCCCCTGTACTTGATATTGTTGATGTTTTTTCTGAATCCAGTCTGTCTCCTGATTCTCTACCCCCTGCACCAGTCAAGCCAGACAGGTACTATACAGGGTCCCTGACTCTCATAAATTTCTTTACAAAAACCCCGCTGCAGACCCAGAAACCATTTCTCAGGGTCCTAAAGGGGTTAAGGCTTCCACTGCTAAAAATCCTGTCCCCTTGGATAGGGATTCCAGAGTTCTGGACAGATGAGGGGAAAAAAGTTTACACTTCTGCTACTTTAGCTGTAAGAGCTTTAAACTGCCAGTTTCACATGCTTAAATATCAACAGTACCTCGTGTCATTGTTAAAACAGAAAATGGTTTCAAATACAGAAAGTCCTGACAGTAAGGAAATGCAGGATTTATTGCATGCAGTTGAACAAGTGGGAAAGCATACTCTGCAATGTGGTTTTGATTCATTAGAGGCTTCTTGTAGAGCCGCAGTTACAGGCTCTGTTATTCGAAGGCATGCTTGGTTGAAAGAACAAAGTTTACCTGACCATGTTAAAGTAAAATTATTGGATGCTCCATTAAAGCATGATACTTTGTTTGGTGTTAAGGCAGAAGAGGTGTTAAAGAAAATGGAGGATAAAGCAAAGTCAGTGTAGACAGTGAAAGATTTCTTACAGGTTCAACCACCTAGATTTAGCAGAAAAGGGTGGCCTAATGGTTAAGGTGTTTGTCTTACAAAGACAAGGTGCAGGGTTTGAGTCTCATAAGGGATAATTGGCTAGGCTTAAAATGGCTCGCAAGGGCAGTTAGCCTAGTACTAATCTATGAATCTATGAAAAAAAATTGGTCCTTTCCAGTGTCGGACAGGCCACAAAGAGGCAGATACAGACACTCAAGAGGCAGATCTCAGCCCCAAGGCTCCTACAAACCTAAACAGTGGGGTGCTCCAGCCCCCAAAGGAGGGGAAGACAAATCACAACCTTATAGGAAACAGTCCCAATGACTTCCCTCTGCAAATGCCAAGCACTTACCTTTTGACAGCACCCCTAGGGGGGAAGCTAGCACTTTTCTCAAAAAATTGGCAAATGATCACCCAGGACCAATGGGTGCTGAATATTGTTTCTCAGGGTTACAGGTTCCACTACCACACGCTTTCAAAACCAAAATGTATGCCAGACCTGCCACAAAACCAATGGGCAGAAGCACAAAAACAGATTGCTGCTCTTATAGACATGGGAGCTATTCATAAAGTTCCACAACAAGAACAGGGACAAGGATTTTACTCGAGACTTTTCTTAGTACCCAGAAAGGACAAAGCCTGGAGACCAATACTGGACCTGTCAATCCTAAATACTTTCCTGGATGTTCCAAAATTCAAAATGTTAACACTACAGAAACTTCTGCTCATGCTGGGTGAGAAAGCTTGGCTAGTTACTTTGGACCTTAAGGAGGCATACTTGTATGTCCCATTCAGGCAATCTTGCAGAAGATACCTCAGATTCATAGCAGGCTCAATGCATTACCAATTCTCTGCACTGCCCTTTGGCTTATCTATTGCGCCCAGGGTCTTCACAAAATGCCAGACACCAGTAATTGCATTTTGCAGACAAAAAGGAATTCAAATATATCCCTACTTGGATGACTACCTTATTCAAGCAGAGAGCAAGAACATTCTTCTAAAGCATCTAGCATTTGTAAAAAGATTGCTAATTTGCCTAGGGTACACAGTAAACGAAAAGAAATCAAAACTAGTGCCCTCTCAAGAGATAATATTCCTGGGTGTAAGCTTAAATATAACTGCCCAGATGGCTTATCTCATGCCAGACAAACAAAGGCAACTGACTCATTACTGTCAAATGATGGCAACAGAAACCCAGCTCCCCACAAGAAAAATTCTGCAGGCCCTGGGCTTCATGGCATCCTGCATTCTACTAATTCCATATGCAAAACTGCACATGAGGAAACTACAATGGTATCTAAAAAGTGTTTGGACTCAACATTGTCACAGCCTGGAGACAATCATAACCTTAATTCCCTGCCTACAACAGGAGTTTCGATGGTGGTCCCAGGCCTGTCACCACAACAAGCGACAGCCTTTCACCTTACCCACAGCCAGGCAGACAATAACAACGGATGCATCGGATTATGCCTGGGGGGCACTTATGACAGGAAAATGTATTCAGGGCACGTGGCCCAAGGAACAAATGCATCTTCACATCAATCAGAAAGAGATGCTAGCTGTACAGAATGCCCTGACAGCTTTCAAGGACCTAATACATCCAGGACAACTATTAATAAAGACTGACAATACCAGTTATGTGGTACATAAGCAAGGGGGCACACATTCCTACCCCCTATGCAGACAAGCCATGACTTTGTGGAACACAGCACTGACCTACCAAGTACATCTGCGGGCACAATTCCTGCCAGGAACAAAAAATACACTGGCAGATGAACTAAGCAGGAATCTCATGGATCCTCATGAATGGAAGCTAAATCCACAAGTGTTCAACATGATAACCAAGAAATGGGGACGCCCAGACATGGATCTTATTGCCTCCCCCTCACAATTACCAAATACAGAAATTTTGCACAAGAACTTATCACTCTCAAGCATGGAAAGTGGATGCTCTGTCATTCAGCTGGAAAGGCCTGACAGTCTATGCTTTCCCTCCAATGCCTCTTCTCACCAAGGTGCTACAAAAAGTCAGACAAAAAAGGCCAAAAATGATCCTGATTGCACCAGACTGGCCATGCCAGCACTGGTACCCAATCCTAAAGAATTTGTCTCAAGGCCCAGCTTGGCTTCTACCTCAAATTCCTCATCTTCTGACACAACAAAACAATCAGATTCTGCACAGTCAACTCAGAACTTTAAACTTGGCAGCATGGCAGATAGTGTAGCCACTCAGACTGCACCTTTCTCTAAAGCTGTTATGGATATCATTTTAGAAGCCAGGAGGCCCAACACTAGGAAATCTTATGCAGAAAAATGGAAGAGATTCTGTGCTTGGAACCAGGCACAAGGGCTCGAACCACTTGTCCCTAATATACCTCAGATTTTACAATACCTAACTGAGATGCTGGACAAAGGCTTATCTTTCTCATCAATTAAAATCCATGCCTCTGCTATTTCAGCTCACTACAATACAGAACCTCCTATTTTTTCACATCCGCTACTACAACAGTACTTCAGAGGGGCAAAAAACATAAGACCCCCAAGGAGAGCACCAGTACCTACTTGGGACCTCAATTTTGTTTTAGAAAAACTCACACTGCCTCCTTGTGAACCATCTAGCACAGATGATCTAAAATTTGTGTCATGGAAAACTGCTCTGCTCCTAGAAATAACTTCAGCAAGAAGAGTCTGAGTTACAGGCATTAATGGCTGTGGAGCCTTTCCTCACTTTTCATCAGGACAGGTTTTCTCTTAGGACAAACCCAACATTCATGCCAAAAGTGGTCTCCAATGTGGCCTTAAACCAAACCATTCATTTACTTACTTTTTGCCCAAATCCCCAGAATAAAGGGGAGAGACTACTGCACGCTTTGGATATACACAGACAGCTATGATTCTACTTGGACAAAACAAAAACTTTCAGAAAAACTGAGCAACTGTTTGTAGCATATGCTGCAGGATCACAAGGAAAAGCCTATTATAAAGCAGACAATCTCTAAATGGCTAGGACACTGCATCCGCTTCTGTTATGCACAACATGGCAAACCAGTGCCTAAGGGCATTAGGCCTCATTCTGCCAGAGCAGCAGCCACTTCAGCAGCTTTCCTCAGAGGAGTACCAACCAAAGACATTTTAGAAGCTGCAACCAAGCGCTACCACTTACCTGTCTACTCTAAATCCAGAGCAGGCTTTGCCACTGCAGTTCTGCAGAGCTTGGTAGCCTCTCCAAATCCAATTTAGACCCAGCCACCCAACCTCAGCTTTGGGATTCTACCCAAGTGTAATGACTGCAACAGTGAAACACGATGAACATAGTACAGTTGTGTACCTACCATAAATGTAGATGTTCGAGTGTATTCACTGTTGCAGTCCAGGTTACCCACCCACCATCCCTCTTTTTTCATTGCTGGGACTTTTCTGTACTTCTCATCTCTATACTACCTATGTGGAGTATTTGCTTGTAGATGAAGGAAATGTTTATAGTAATATATGCATGTTTTTTGGCATAATTTTTTCTTTCCAACCTTCCTATCTGGGGGCACCTGACATCTGGGGCAAGAAAAACTGAAAAAAATGGAGTCAGTTGCATCTTTTATACCCCTGGTGCACTGACGTCAGGGAAGAGGTGACAGCAACCGACGCTGGACCAAGACTTTGAAACTCGGGTTGCCTGCCAGCAGGATAACCCAAGTGTAATGACTGCAACAGTGAATACACTCTAACATCTACATTTATGGTAGGTACACAACTGTACTTTTCCCGTTGATGTTCAAAGTAATGTATTTCATTTATGACAAGTTATAACAGTAGTGTTATACACAAGCCCATGTTATTAAACTGAGTGTCTATTGTAAAGTTAATAATGTTTGTTCAGAATATGAGTGTTACATTCTATGCCATTTCAAGTTCAGGCTTCTGTTGTTTCCCTTTAACAACTTTGTCAGTTTGATGTCGTGTATAAAACATTTAGTTACATTGGTAACCTCTTAAGTGTTATATATGGTCAAGATGGGTTACAAAAACTACAATTCAAGTTAAAGCAATTACATGACTTGTTATGCACATTTACTTATATAAGAAAATCATCATGCTTCCCCTTGATGTTCAATGTAGTGTATGTCATTTATGACAAGTTAAGACAGTAGTATTATTATACACAAGCCCATGTTATTAAATCCTGTCTTTAATATCTAAATTCAGCAGACTGCTTCATCTTATATGACAGTTGTATATTTTATGTCTAGATTTACTAAAATCATACATTACATAACTATTGTGTGTCTGTGTTTTTTTTTTTTTTGGCTGTTGGTTAGTTATTTGAGAGACCACAAGCTGTAATGCTTATTATTATTATTAGCTCCTTCTGAGCATGTTTATACAGTCCATAGACTTTAAATTATGAGACCCTTCTAGTTTTTTATTTGTTATAAGCATATTTCCATCCTTACATGCACACATATCAGTACTTCAAGCACGGACAACAATGCCCATCCAGTTTTGCCAGAATACCATTCACTAGTTCATGTGGTGTGTTTCCAGGCTGTTCTTAAAATATTCAAACCAATATTTGTCCTGTTCCATTTTACCAGCCTGTTCCATGCCATGGCCACTCTGCCAGTGAATCACTCAACACACCTTCCATTCCCACAGATATTTCCACGAAGGAAATCTGATGACTCTCTTGCACTTCCTGGCAACCCCAAACACCCCTAGAATCAGCTATCCCCATATGTCCAACACATCCAAGCAAGCTGTCCTCCCAGACCACTACAAAGGGTACTACTGCACAAGACCATGTACTCTTAGTCTTTCACAGTAACTCAGACGTCCACTCTTATGCAAGTCCTTAATGTGTTTGGACCAGAATACATTTTAAATATAAAATTGGGCTTATTATTTATTTATTTGTTTTTTTTGTTTTTTTCCAAGAATCAACTTAATGAGCTAAACGGGCTGTTGGGACACCATCAGTATGTTGTACGTGTGTTTTAAAACAACCCTTTTATTATTTATTATTTTTTTTTTTTTTTAAAGCAAAAACTTCATTGCCGAGAATCGTCTCGGAGGATCCTTAGAGCTGTTAAGCATTATCATCACTCTGTTTCCATTACCATAGCAACCTGGGAACATATGTTTCTGTTAGTGTGTCTGTGTACTGCATACGAGAGGCTCGTGATGCACATGAAGCAAAAGCTTCACTTCACTGCAACTTCAAACCTAAATTCCCTCCCTTTCAACGAGGCAGCACCCAGGAAAAGAACGGAGAGCAAACAAAAAAACTTCCAACAAGCCACCACAACAAGTGATAACAGCCACACATTCTTCCAGTCTTCCCACCTCTCACTCGGCAGATGTATAAACAAACTATTCTCTGCCAAAATATCCCAAATCACAATTTTATCCAACCTCTTCCCCTGGACCCAGGCTAAAATACTAAATGTCTCTTCCTAATACAAAAGCATCAGTAAACCTCGATCACAAGCCGCAACCCACAGCTTCCCGGAGAGGAAAACAGCAAAATGCAACACCCGCCAGACACATCTGCAACCACACATACCATGTCAGGCTTAATCTAACAGCACTCGAAGCTCTGATGCCTGCCATGATTGATATTAACTATGTTTAGACAGAATAATAATGACATTTGTAGTAGCTGCCAGACACGTCTGCATCCACGCACACCATATCAGGATTGATCAAACAGCACTCATATCTATGATACCTGCCATAATTGATTTTAAGTATATTTGGACAGAATAATTACGGCACTTGCACTGTGCTTGCTACTATTACTTAACCAGGATATACATGACATTTCTAAATCATATTTTAACTGAAGGAAGGCATTAGTCTTCATGACCGCATTTTTTTTTTCAAAACACTCTACTATTACTGCTGATGTTCTTCGTCTCACATTGCTGCAGTCATAACCTGTGGGTAGTCCGCTGTCCTCGGTCGGCCCGAATACCAAAGTGTTAGGCTGGCGCCGGTCATGGTCGCTCAGAGCTGACGTCAGTACGCAGTGGTACTTAAGCGCATGACCTACGCCATATCCTCAGTCTTTCTTGCCGCGTGGTCCGAAGCAGAAGCAGCGTTTGCAAGTGCCGTTCGGCGTTCTGAAATTTTCAGTTTTCGAGTTTCAGACCGAAGACCAAGTTGGGCTAAGTACCCCGTTGGGGAAAATTTTTGTCTTTTCTTGCCTCAGTTAATCCGGATGTCAGAAAAAGTTAATAATTATATTTCTTGTGGGAAACAGATACCTCATAGGGACTATCATTCTCTCTGTATTCCTTGCCTGGGGCCTGAGCACGACGTAGTCGGGTGTCGCTTTTGCGCTAGATTTAATAAGCGCACCATTAAATGCAGATTAGACTGTGCTAGGCTTGTTTTCGGTGGCGGTGTAACTACAACATGCCGCCGGATCCTCCGGCCGCTACCGCAAAAAGCGAAAAGATAAATCTTTAAGGTCTAAACCGGATGAGTCGCTGCGGACGCCGGTTCTATGGAATCTACGGTTGAATCTGTGGATCCAGCCGAGGTCTCGGCTGAATCCCAGGGGGAACCTTTACTGTTACAGGAGTTGGCCTCTCAGGAGTTAGGCCAGGCCGAGGGTGCTTCTCAAGTTTCTGTGGTTCCATCCTTACAAAAGGTTATTAGGCCTTCTACTTCAGTCACTAAAGGCCCTGCTAAGGCTAGACCTGGTCTTTCTGGTACGGGCCATAGCCCTAGTTCTTCTGGCTCTGTTCCTAAAAAACATATGTTGAAAATGGCAGAGGATTTGATTACTTTGATCAGGGGTTCTGTGCCCCCTCCAGAGAAGAGGCCTAGGGTGGAGACAGATTTAGAGGGTATGGAGCATTCCTCAGATTACTCTGAGTCCTCAGCTGAGGATATTCAGGATTTTCCTCCCTGTTCAGATTCGGATGCAGAGGATTCCTGTCCTTCTGCTTCACCTCCAGAGGATTTTTCCTTTTCTGAAACCTTGCATTCCATGAGGGAGCATTTCAAGTGGGAAGGTCAGGATTTTTCAGATTCTCGTAAGAGGCTTAGTGTTTTGTTGTTTTTGCCACATCATAGACCTTTGGCCTTACCTCCTGTTTTTGATGTAGTTCAGGATGTTTTTCTGAAGCTTCCCTTAATCCTGATTCTTTACCCTGCCCCTGTCAAGCCAGACAGGTATTACAGAGTTCCAGAGGCACATAAATATTTGTATAAGAGCCCTAGAGCTGACCCGGAAACTATTATTCAAGGGCCTAAGGGTGTCAGGGCTTCTGTGGTTAAGAATCCAGTTCCTTTGGATAAAGATTCTAGAGCGTTGGATAGGTGGGGTAAAAAGTGTACACCTCTTCTCGTTAGCTATGAGGGCTTTAAATTGCCAATTTCATATGCTGAAGTATCAGAACTTTCTGTTAGGTCAATTGAAATCTAAGGTAGATGCTTTATCTGAGGGTATAGAGTGTAAGGAATTGCAGGACTTGGTTCATGCTTCAGATCAAGTTGGTAAACATTCCTTGCAGTGTGGCTTCGATGCCCTTCAGGCTTCATCCAGGGTGGCTGCTACTGGTTCAGTTATTCGTAGACATGCCTGGCTTAAGGATCAAAATTTGTCAGAGCATGTTAAAGCTCGGATTTTGGATGCACCTCTTCAATCTGAAGTTCTTTTTGGTTCCCCTGTGGAGTCAGTTTTGAAAAAGATGGAAGACAAAGCTAAGTCTATGCAGACGGTTAAGGAATTTTTGCAAGTGCAGCCTCCTAAGTTTAGCAGGAATTGGCCTGCAAGAGGATGGTCTTACCCTTCTTCGGATTTTCAGTCTAAGGGCAGGTCTAGACATGGTAGGGGCAGGGCTCACGCTCAGGGTTCTTTCAGACCTAGGACTTGGAGTTCTCCTGCACAATCTTCTGGTGAGGGCAGGAGTCAGTCCTTTCGTAAACAGACCCAATGACCTGTATCTTCAGCTGCCAGATCCTTCTTTTCTGGCAGCTCCTCTAGGAGGAAAGTTGGCACTTTTCAGACAAAATTGGCATCTGGTCACCCAGGACAAATGGGTGTTGGACATAATAAATCAAGGCTACAAGTTTTATTTTCACACTTTTCCTCCTTTCAAAGGCATGCCAGATGTACCTCCTCAGCAAAGGCTGGAGGCTCAGGAACAAATTTCTTTGCTTTTACAGATGGGGGCAATCCAGGTGGTACCTCCGTCAGAAGAAGGCCTAGGGTTTTATTCTCGTCTATTCCTAGTGCCAAAGAAAGGAAACACTTGGAGGCCAATTCTGGATTTGTCCATTCTCAATACATACCTAGACATTCCAAAGTTCAAGATGTTAACATTACAGCAACTTCTGCCTCTGCTAGGCAAAGATCACTGGATGGTAACTCTGGATCGCAAAGAGGCCTATCTTCACATTCCTATCAGGCCCAGCTGCAGGAGATTCCTGCGTTTTCGGGCTGGTACTTCTCATTATCAGTTCTCTGCATTGCCCGTTGGTTTATCTACTGCGCCTAGGGTGTTCACAAAGGTTCTGGCTCCTGTAATAGCTTTCTTAAGACTGAGGGGAATACAAATTTATCCTTATCTGGACGATTGCCTGATTCTTGCTCAAGACAAAGACAAGTTACTTCAACATCTACAGTATGTAATGGCAGTTTTAAGGTGCCTAGGGTATTCTGTGAACGAAATAAAGTCCATTCTAGTACCCTCTCAGGACATGTGCTTTCTGGGTGTGAGACTGAATACAGCTTCTCAGATGGCTTTTCTGACCCCGGACAAACAAAGAACTCTTCACCTATACTTTCAGCGATTATCAGTACTGTCCAGGCTGACTGCAAGGACAGTCCTTCAAGCCTTGGGGTTCATGGCATCTTGCATTCTAGTCCTTCCCAATGCCAAACTGCATATGAGGAAGCTACAATGGTATCTCAAAAGTGTATGGACTCAACACTGCCACGATTTGGACACTGTCATTCAGATAATACCTTGCATCCAGAAGGAATTCTTGTGGTGGGCACAGGAATGTCACCTAAACAAGGGACTCTCTGTGACCCGACCAGAGGCGAGTCAGATCTTAACGACGGATGCCTCAGACTTGGCTTGGGGAGCACACTTCAATGGGAAATGGATTCAGGACACGTGGCCTCCCAGACTACAACATTTGCACATCAACATGAAGGAGATGTTAGCAGTCCAATTTGCCCTGATGGCCTTCAAGGACCTTCTTCAACCAGGACAGGTGTTGATTCGAGTAGACAACACAACAGTCATGTGGTACATCAACAAGCAGGGGGGAACCCATTCTTACCCTCTTTGCAGGCAAGCAATGATATTGTTGGAGACTGCTCTGAGTTTGCACATCAATCTTCAAGCACGGTTTCTGCCAGGAGCACAGAACTCCCTAGCAGATGTATTGAGCAGACAAATTGTGGATCCCCACGAGTGGAAATTGGATCCTCACGTATTCCAACAGTTGACAGTGGCTTGGGGAACTCCAGACATAGATCTGTTCGCTTCTCCACTAAATTTCCAACTGCCAAAATTTTGCACAAAGATGTTTCACCCAAAAGCTTGGAAAGTGGATGCTCTATCTTTCAGTTGGAACAACCTTCACGTCTATGCTTTCCCTCCTCTGCCTCTCCTTCCCAAGGTACTCTTGAAAGTCAGGGACAAGCCTTGCATGATTCTAATAGCACCAGATTGGCCACGTCAGCACTGGTATCCTCTGCTGAGGAGTTTAATTCAGGAGCCTCCTTGGCCTTTGCCACCGATTCCTCACTTGTTGTCCCAGTCAAGCAATCATTTTCTCAATGTCAGGGTACAGTCCCTGCATCTAACAGCCTGGCGTATTCTGTTTTAGACCCTGGGGGGTCTCAGCTTCCTCAACAGGTTTTAAATGTCATTTTGGAAGCCAGACGGCCTAGTACTAGAAAAGTTTATGCTGATAAATGGAGGAGATTTTTTCTTTGGAGCACAGCAAAGAGCTATGATGTCTCAGTGCCTAATTTGAGTTTTACACTACAGTACCTTACTGAATTACTAGACAAGGGTTTGTCTTTTTCCTCCGTGAAAGTTCATGCTGCAGCCATTTCTGCTCACTATGATTGTGACCCTCCTTTATTTTCTCACCCTTTGTTTAAACAATTTCTTAGAGGGGCAAAAAATATAAGACCCCCACGTAGAGCTCCTACTCCTTCCTGGGATCTCAATTTTGTGTTGGAGAAGCTTACTTTACCTCCTTTTGAACCTGCAGCTACGTCTGAGTTGAAGTTTCTATCTTGGAAGACTGCTTTTTTGTTGGCCATTACGTCTGCTAGGAGGGTAGCTGAGTTACAGGCACTCATGGCAGTTGAACCCTTCCTGATATTCCATAAGGATAGGGTGTCTTTGCGTACTAACCCTACTTTTATGCCTAAAGTGATTTCTGATGTGGCCTTAAACCAGTCTATTCATTTGCCTACTTTTTATGCTGATCCCCAAAATAAAGGGGAAAAAGTCTTGCATTCTTTGGATATTCACAGGCAGTTATGCTATTATTTGAGCAGAACTAAAGAGTTCAGGCAGACTCAACAGTTATTTATTTCTTTTGCTTTGGGTTCACAAGGGAAAGCTGTTTCAAAGCAAACTATTTCTAAGTGGATTGGCCATTGTATTGCTTTTTGTTATTCTCATCATGGCAAGAATGTTCCTGCTGGGATCAGACCTCATTCCACTAGGGCTACTGCCACATCTACTGCCTTTTTGAGGGGGGTAGCTACTAAGGATATTTTGGAGGCAGCTACTTGGAGTTCAGTGCACACTTTTACTAAACATTACCATCTCCCTCTTTATTCCAAGTCTAGGGCTGGGTTTGCCACTGCAGTTTTACAGGGCATGTTAGCAGCTCCTAATGCTTTTTAGTTTGCCAGCCTCCCTTTACCTTTGCTTTGGGATTCTACCCACAGGTTATGACTGCAGCAATGTGAGACGAAGAACATAGTGCAGTTTTGTACCTACCATAAATGTAGATGTTCGAGGATCCACATAGCTGCAGTCCAATTTTCCCTCCCTCCTTCCCCTCTATAGTTTGGGGTTGCTGTGTTTCTTTTGGGATTATTATTATTTTCTCTATGGTGGTTGTTGGGTATTTACTATTTTGGCTATGGCCTTTCCCTTTTAGGCCTTCTGACATCTGGGGCAAGAAAGACTGAGGATATGGCGTCAGTCATGCGCTTAAGTACCACTGCGTACTGACGTCAGCTCTGAGCGACCATGACCGGCGCCAGCCTAACACTTTGGTATTTGGGCCGACCGAGGACAGCGGACTACCCACAGATTATGACTGCAGCAATGTGGATCCTCGAACATCTACATTTATGGTAGGTACAAAACTGTACTTTATATATGATGTTAATTTGTTACATTTGAGTCTGAACTCTGAAAAATGGTACCTCATTGAATTAGTTGATTAATTACTTAAAATTATTATAAGTAAAAGCAATGAAAAATGAACAAGATAAGTATTCATTGAGTTCGAGTAGGAGAATAGAAACTTCTATGTTTGCATTATATGTTGCTTTGTTTGGCTTATAAAATACATTATTTCTTTCCCAGTAATGTAAATAGTAACCCATCTTGACCTACCTTTGTGAAGAATTGTTGAACTCTTTGAACATTCTGAATAAATCATTACGGTTTCTCAGTTGTTTAAGAAACCCTCCTTTTTTGTTTTCAAAACAAGCAGATGACAAGTGATGCACCATATCAGTTGATAGTTTGAGAGATGTCCTTGTAAGAGTTATTTTTTTGGGACAGCTATCTTGGAATCAGTTTTTTGTTTCTGCTTTCTAGCATCAGTCCAAGGATTTGTTTCTTATATTCTTTTAAGAGTAGGGGCCATCCATTCCATTTCTTCTGGGACAGACACTATGTCGTTGTTTTTGATGAATGTATTAGCTGTTTCTAAGTCATTAAATGTTCTCATCTCATTGGCAAAAAGTACTTTTATCTTGGCTGGAAAGGCCAGCTGTGCTTTAATGTTGTTTTGTTTTAACAGTTTTATTATTGGCCAGACTTTTTTCCATTGTTCTAGTATTCTAAGTGAAATACACCAGTGAAGGCAGCGATGCGGGCACCCATGGAGGAACCAGTGTTACAGATCTTTTGTCTCAAAAGTGCAGCTTTTTTGCTAGGGAGGCCCCTTTAGCACTAGGAGCATGTGGTGACGTCCAGTTGGGTCAGGCCTAAGCTGCCAGGGGGAAGACCACCTTACTGGAACGTGTGGCCAAAGCCCTGAGGAGGAAACAGTAGAAAAGAAACAAAGTTGTAACCCCCAGATGCCAGGATAGCCTTGTGGGTTAGTGGTTCCTCTCAGCGGGCCAGTGGTCACAATCGCCGGTGCTACAGAAATCTCAGCAAAAATCTCAGTAAAACCCTATCTAGTATTCTGGAAGAATAATCATTGTCAAACCTTATCAGGCTTAGATTGTATTTTAAGGGTGATTTTCTCCAAGCAGATTTTAATATTAGTTCCTTGTCCAGAAATGAAAGAAATTTTATAATTATGGATCTAGGTGGAGTATTTCAATTCCAAATGAAAGTTCCTCTTTCAAGTCTAAAATTTCAGGAATCCAGGTTAAGAATGAAATAATGTCTTCTCCTTCAGTGTTTTCAGGCAGACCAAAGATCCTTATGTTGTTTCTCCTTTCCCTGTTCATCTGTTTATAGTCATCTATTTTGTTAAGCAGCCATGTATTCTGTTTAAGCAGAAATTCTTTTTGGAGTTCTTCCTCTTTGAGTCTCCATTCAATGTCATTTAGAGAAGTCTCTATATTTGTTATTTTTGTATGGTGTTGCTGTAATAGTTCCTTAAAAGTATCATTCGGTTTTTGAGAATTTAATTTGAGGTTTTCTAAGTCATTTTTAAAGCCATCCATCTTCAAAGATGGTTCCTGTAAGGTAGATGTCATCAATTGCAGTTCTTTTTTTCAAAGCAGCATCTGGATGAGAATTCCTCGAGGAGTTCATATTCAGTGAGTCAATATATCTCCAAGTTACCTGACAGGAAAATTTTTGTACATCTCCACCAAAATTGATATTTATGTATTTTAGTAGTTTTATCTATAGATTTCTGACGTTTTAAACTTGAAAATAATAAAATGTTCATATATTATTATACTAGTTTATGGAGCTCTCAAAATTCACTACTCTCAGTTGGCCATCAAGGCTCTGCCTAAAAAAAAGAAATACATTTCTTAGGGTAGTCATCCACATCAGACTGTCCAGGAGGCAATCTGCCCCTCCATGGGACCTTGACTTTGTTCTGAAAATGTTGACGTTGCC
This sequence comes from Protopterus annectens, assembly GCF_019279795.1. Classification (NCBI taxonomy): domain Eukaryota; kingdom Metazoa; phylum Chordata; order Ceratodontiformes; family Protopteridae; genus Protopterus; species Protopterus annectens. The sequence continues at coordinate 350,929,411 of NC_056726.1, forward strand.
TCCTTTTGAACCTGCAGCCTCCGCCCAGCCAAAAGTTTTCTTGGAAAACTACCCTGCTGCTGGCTAATAGCTCAGCCAGGAGGGTGTCTGAACTGCTGTCTGTCATGGCGGTGGAACCATTCCTCATTTTATTTTATTTTATTTATTTATTTGCTGTTGGTTAACCAGGATAGTCCATTGGGCCAAGAGAACCCATTTTCAATGGAGTCCTGGGGAGAAGAGCTGCATTACAGATTATATATTATAGAGAGTTATATCCAGATTAGATATTATAGAGATTTACATCCACATTATTGTACATGACATCACGAGGTACAGTGGTTACAATGAGTAAAGTTAAGCATTAATACAATCAAAGTATAAAACATATTAAAGTTGAAATCAAATTATATCATAGGCACAAGGATAAGGCTTTCAGGAGGATAGGAACTATTAAGGAATAGATTACTGTCTGAGGTAGAGAGAGTAAAAGGTGGAATACAGTAGAGAGTATAGAAAGATTATGTGGGGTAGGAGCAGGAGCATTCCCATATGGATGATAGGTAGGAGTGGAGTGATTTTTTTAAAGGTAGGAAGGCTAGTGATGGTACGAATGGAGGGTGGGAGGGAGTTCCATAGGCGTGCTAGTGAAAAGGAGAGGAGGTTATGTCCTGGGGGGCGATGGGGTCTATAGACTTCTATTAGGTTTTGATTAGTAGATCTAAGAAGTCTTTGAGTTTGGTGAATTTTAAAGGTAGTGGACAAGGAGGGACAGAGGGATGGTTGAAAAATTAGTTTGTGTGCATATGTTAGTTGAGTGTAGGAGAGGTAGTTGGGAAGTTCAAGCCAATTTAGTTTGTGGAGTGGTACACAGTGATGGGTTGAAGATTTATTGCTAGTGGCAAATTTGGCTATTTTATTATAACAGGTCGAAAGTTTTGTTTTGAGAGATGATTGTAGATTAGTTAAGAGGGGCACCATAAAGGAGGGAGGGTAAGATAAATGTAGTAGAGAGAATGAGTTTGGTAGTAGGTGAGAGGAATTGTTTGTGACGATACAGCAGGCCTAGTTTTTGGTGGTTTTTTTTAATGTTTTGTAGTAGATGGGACTTGGAAGTAAGGTTATTATCAATTTGGACTCCTAGAAGCTTGGCTTCAGTTACCAGTTCAAGTGGGTTATTATTTTGACTGGTGATGGAGAATGGTTGTTGATCCAGTGTGTTGGTTTTAGAGGGGGTGAATATCATTAGTTTTGATTTAGCTGCATTAAGTGCAAGATGGTTGTCTTTCATCCACTGTTCTGTGGTGGAGAAGGCATCTTGAGTCAGCTTTTGGAGAGTTGGAATGGAAGATGAAGCACAGATGATTGTAGAATCATCTGCATATTGGATGATGTCAGCATAGGGGATAGAGTGATAGTAGTCATTTACAAAGATATTAAAGAGAAGGGGTCCTAATATGGAACCTTGTGGAACATCTGTGTGGCTATTAAGGAAAGAGGAGATGGATTTTTTCCACTTAACAGCTTGATGCCTGTCTGAGAGATAGCTGGTGAACCAATTAAGAGCAGAAGGTGAAAGGTTTAGCTTGGAGAGTTTAGTTAGAAGTAAGTTATGGGAGGTAGTGTCAAAAGCTTTGGAGAGATCAAGTAGAATGGTAGATACAGTGAGGCCAGAGTCTCTAGCCTTGTTCACATTTTCAAGGAATGATAGGAGGGCTGTCATAGTGCTGTGATTGGGACGGAAGCCGTGTTGAGTAGAAGTTAGAAGGTTGTTGTCTAGTAAGTAGGGAAGGAGTTGAAGGTGAATACATTTCTCTAGAATTTTTGAAATAGGAGAGAGGATAGCAATGGGGCAGAAGTTGGTAACACTAGTATTATTTCCTCCTTTATGGCAGGGAATTATAAAAGCCTTTTTCCAGATTTGAGGAACGTGACTTTCTTGGATGGAGTGGTTGATTAGGATACTAATTCGCAGGGCAATAGCATCTGCAGCTATACTGAGAAAGTGTGAGGGGATGTTATCGGGGGCATTGGTGCAAGGTTTTAGCTTTTTCAGGAGTTTTTTGATAGTGGAAGTAGGGATTGGTTCCAGGGAGAATTTAAGTGGTTGGGAGGTAGTAGTATGACAGAGTGGAGAAGGAGGAGGAGTAGGGGGGGTGGGGGGAGGAAGTTGGAGGTGGATGGTTAGAGGAGAAGGAAGAGGTTAGTTTGGAAATGCAGTCAGTGAAAAAGAGTTAAACTCGGTGACAAGGTCATTGTCTTGTACGCTTGGGTTGGGTTTGGGTTTTCAGTTGTACCGGGTTTTAAGATGGAGGTTATACCTCTCCAGAAGTTTTGTGTGTCATTTTTGTATTTACTTTGAATAGAAGAGTAATAGTTGTGTCTGTCTGCTGTGATGAGCTTTTTTACTGAGTTATGAAGAGTTTTGTAGTCATTAAGAGTAGTGGGAGATTTGGGCTTCAGATAGCGTGCCCAGGCTTTATCTCTTAGTCGCATGGCTGTTAGTGTATTTTTAGTTAGCCAAGGAGTAGTTTTGTTTTTTATTCTTCTGGTTTTTAAGGGCGCATGTGTATCTAACAGGTTTAAGAAAGTGGAATTAAAGTGAGTGATAGCACTTTCCAGGGGAAGAGTTTTTAGTGGGTACCAGTTAAGGCATTTTAGGGAGTTGGAGAAGGCTTCTGGGATGAAGTTTTTTTGGCCCCTGAAAGTGATGTAGTTATGAGAAACTTGTAGGGAAGAAGAGAGGCGAGTGGCAAAGATGGGAAGGTGGTCGCTTAGGGAGTCAGGAAGAATTCCACTATCAGGGTAATTGTGGGCGTGAGAGACTAATATCCAATCTATAGTACTGCCAGAAGAGAAGTCTTTAGAGGGCCTAGTAGTGGAGTTGATGAGTTGAGTGAAGTTATACAGGTTGATGTTAATGGAGGGGGTATGGTATCTTCTACCCAGACAGGGTTTCCCTCAGAACTAACCCTTCTTTCATGCCCAAGGTGGTCACTGACACTTCTCTAAATCAAGCCATTCACCTACTTACATTCTTTCCTAACCCCTAGAACAAAGGTGAAAGAATACTTCATTCTCTGAGTGTGCATAGGCAGCTCTGCTACTTTCTTGACAGAACAAAAGCTTTGAGAAAATCTGATCAGCTTTTTGTGACTTTTATCCTTGGCTCTGAGGGAAACCCAGCTTCTAAACAGACTATCTCAAAATGGATATCCCACTGTATCTCCTTTTGTTACAGCCATCATGGCAAAAAAAATAATCTCCTGAGGCTGTCAGATCACACTCCCCTAGGACTTCTGCAACCTCTGATGTCTTCTTGAAAGGGTTCCCATTAAAGACATACTAGAAACTGCCACCTGCCCATCTATGCATATCTTCACCAAACACTACCACTTGGTAGCCTTTTTTAGGTCCAGAGCAGGATTCGCAACTGCCATCCTGCAGGAAGGGCATCCTCATTTCTCCATAATCTCCTTCCTCACTCTCTTCAGATTTGGGAATCTTCCTACATGTCAGGACTGCAACAGTGAAACACAAAGAACATGGTACAGTTGTGTACACTTAAACATAGATGTTTGAGTATTTTCACTGTTGCAGTCTTCTTTCCCTCCCTCCTTCCCCTTTAGTCTATTAGGTAGTTTTACTTATAACCTGTTTTCTAGGCAAGGGCACCCTCCTTGGCCTGTCTTCCTCAGTTCTGTAATGCTCACTTGGGGCTCCTACCTGTTAGGGGGAAAAAAAAAAATGATTTCATGACAGACTGGTGCCCTATATACCAGAGTGTACTGACATCAGTTAGGGCATAGGGATCCTCCAGCCTTAAGAGGAAGAAAGAATTTGCTCTGGTAGTCGGGCCGGCCAAGCGCCTTCACGGCAGGAAATTCCCACAGGTCAGGATTGCAACAGTGAATACACTCAACATCTACATTTATGGTAAGTGTACACAACTGTACTTTGCTGAGTCACATCCTGCTTGGCCCTTCAGTATTGTTGAGCTAATTAAACATTGGTCATCTGCGTTACAGTCAGGGCTTCATCTCTGCACCACATGGGTGGGCTAAAAATGGTACTTTTTTAAAATGCTGAAATGCCTTGCATTTTCCATTTTTAAGCTTTTTTTTTTTTTTTACATTCTTTGTAGGAATCTGGACTGAGTTCCATTTATGTCTTCAATCCAATTTTTGGAAAGCAGAGCCATGTTGTCCCACCTGTGCTTCACCATCAAGTCCTTCAATCGCTGCTGCTACCAATCATGGATCAGGATTATGCAAAAGTTCTTCTGGTGATTGATGATAAGTACAAGGTAACATTTGCCTGTTAAGATGCTGTTTAATATCTGCTAAATGTCCTGATTATGTTTTACTGCATTGTTCTTAGATATGTGCTATCAATTTAGTATAAAAATGGACAATGTACATTTGTAAATAAAGATACAGAGATAGATCTGCTGAATTGTGTTGACAGACCCAAATGTCAGTGGCCACAGTGTCATCCACAAAACAACAAAAACATGAGTAATAACTTTGATGCATACAAAAATAAAGTAAAATTAGAGAGTAAAATGTTTTTTGCAGCGAGGGCAAGCCCCCTGCTAATTAAACATATTAACTCTGAGATCTTATGCTGCAAGAGAAAGGGCATTTTTCCTGTCCCTGAGAATTGTGCGGTTTCACACATCTTATCGACCATCGGTGTAGTCGACCACTAATCAGATGACAACCATACATGGATTTATGTAAATTCATTTCCTCCATATACACACATGCACACAGCCTTAAGAGCCAATTTTGCCTATTGAGAAAATAAAATTATAAGAACTATCATTTAGATTATTTTTTATATATACCTACTGTATTTATTTTTTCATGCTTAATAATTGAAGAAATTGCACTAAACCTAAAACCTCTGTCCCTTAGTTGTTGTGATGTCTGTATATGGAGCTGTAGCTGTCAATGGGATATCAGAAAGAAAACATTGCATATAGTTGTGAGGAGACATTTGAAGCTTATAATCTCTAAAACATTAATTTATTGATTTATGTACGTACATATGTGTTTGTTTGCTAACTCGGTAGGTAGTCTAGTCCAAGGGCTTTTTCAGTTATAATCTGGGCCTAGAGAGATGGTGATGGACAGAATAAGGTGCCACAATACATAGCACTCATAAACATCAGTACAGATGTATGTGCACCAGTTAATATACAACAGGGTTTTAAAGTATGAATTCTTAGAAAATTAGAGATGCAAGAGAATTATGAAGTAGATTTGTGCCTAGAGTTTTTTGAAGCCGCTTTTATTTTCTAATGTCTTGTATTTCTTTTCTCATAATGTACAAATTCAGACATGAGTGACATACTGTTTGCATAACATCCTTGGCAGTTTAATATTGTATTTCAATTTTATTTCCATGGTCAATGATTAATCAGTTTTGATGACTGATGTGGACATAAATGGAGCTGCCAAATACAAACATATTTTGATTGCCATTTTTATGCTGGAAATAATGTTGGTAGATCATTTTCTGAGCCGCAGTGAGCTGTTGCATGCCTCTATCAAGGAATGCAGAAGCAGCAAAAAAAATACACAAACAGAGAAAATTGTCTATAGACTGTTGTTGGCCTGTAATAAGAAATGGGGAGTTGCTGGCTTTTTTTTTTTTCATTTTGTATGTATATTCATTTTTTAATGTAGTTAGATGCATTTTAACGCTAATATACTTGCACAGACGTGTGTGTGTTTGTCTTCTCCAGAAAACCGCAAGTTATGTAGATTGCCTGATACACACACATTGAGTTGTGTTATAACTAAATGTAGGTATTGAAGTATTTTATATGTGATAACAGTGTATCATGCCCCATGTGGTGCATTGCCTAGTTCATATATCATTAATATTGTAATATGCCTTCAGTTTACAACAGGTTATCTGAAAATTCCTTCCACATGAGGGATAAGTTTTCTATACATTTAATGTTAATATAAGCACGTGTATCTTGCGTTATATACAAAAAGGGATTTAACATTTAATGTACTTAATTTTCTCCAAAGTTGTCTGACAGTGGCTCCTGGCTTCTTGAACTTTCATCTGCTGGTTAGTAGTATTTAGCAAAGCTTTTCACATCACATCATTTAGAAGATACCACCTCTATAAAACTCCATTTGTCAGCATTGGTGGAGGGACATTTATTACAAATGTTGCAGACCATTGCTTCTTATTATCTGCTACTTTTGGCATTGATGACCAGCTCAAGAAAGCGGGTTTATTTTTAATGTCCACATTTCATATTATTATTGTGTTTTTTTTATAGCATTCATAAGTTTACTTCTGCATATTAGATTTCTGATTACTCTTTTGCCATTGTTGTAGTTAGGTGATCACAGTATGATGCGAACACTGTGTGGTTTGTATCCTTTTACTTGGGTTTAGACCATACACCTGAATCATGCCTATTTTCCAGGTAGTCTACTTTACAGCGTGTTATGCATTGAACTTTCATCAGATACATAGTGATGCTGTACCTGAAAGCTTCCAGACTGCTATTCCTAGATGGATTACTGTGCCACCCGTGACACTTGGATGATGCAGAGCCTCAGGCATAACCAAAAGGAGAGATAAAACATCATTCTCATTGCTAGTTGTGATTGTGAAATGGGATGAAGCCCTAACTATGGTCCAAATAACCTGAGTTCATTTAGCAGGTCGGGCATCTGGTGAAGCTGGCTGTGGAGGATAGGAGTTGAGAGGTCACTGACGCTTAACCCATCCTGGAGGTTAAGGAAACAGCTCTTCTTTCCCACTTAGGTAGCACCTAACAGAAGTACTAGGTGTTGCACCTGTGGAGCACATGCCTACAGCCACATGCTGTCATCATGCATAAGCACTTATGTGAATGATGATGCAGAGGTTTTAATCAGTGTGGCCAGCAGCACATCTCAGAGCCCCATGAAGTTCCACTATGAGGGAGGGTTGTGCTGATTGAAGGGGAAGAGTAGGTTGCTTTGCAGACCTAGCAAGCTGGGCTGCTGTCTGTAATCTGACTCTCACATTTCATGACCAGTTGGGCTACTTAGACAGAAACAAATGGGTTGCAGAGCTTTCACCTAACTTGGGGATGTCTGACTTTTGCCATACAGAACAAATGGGCTGATTGGATGCAGGTAGAGTAGTCATCTGGCCGGTTTTGTTGCGCTACAGTATTTGTTTTCTACTACTTCTAGAAGAATGTATACTTCCATCTGGAACAGAATTCATGTGTTGGATTGATGTAGTTTGTTCCTGACTTTTTCTTAATTACTCACCTGTTTTCAGCAATTATGAAAGAAAAGACCATCTTCCAACATGTATCCCTACAAGGTGAACCTCCTATAATTGATTGTCATGGCTATAAAGTGAACAGTACCAAAATCCAGTAGCACCACCAAAGAACGCTCCAGTACACAAATTAGAAGAAAACAAAAAAGGAGCGTAGCACCATAGACATAAAACTGGAACTTTTAATACAGCAAAAACAAGAGCAGGATAAGCGCTTTCGGCATGTGCCTTCCTCAGATCCTGAAAATAATTCCTACACACAACTATTTAAGAACCAGCTAACCAATCTAGTTAAAAGGCAATTAAGCAATTAAAAAATGAGACAATGAAACATAGCAACACTTACTCCCCATTTGCATAGTGCACTTGTAACAAAAACATGTTTTAAAATAACTTAGATCTAAGCTTAAAGCAAAGCTACATTTTGTTAGAGACAATCAGCATAGAATATTAAAAGTTATAGTAAATAAATAAAACACTGATGTCATAACCATTACACAGCTTGTAAGTCTGTTAAAAACTCAGAGCTCATAATGTTAACATAGCAGGTTCACAACCATAATATTAAAGAAGCAACAGTCACAGCCTGATACACAACAAACAAATAACTATTGTCATCGCATAGAAGTCTGGTGAACATTCAGAATTCATATTATGAACAAAATAGACACAAAACTAACCCGTTAATAGCAGAATACACTGTAACTTCAAACTTAAAAAGATGTCATGTTCACATCTCTAAAAGAAATGAAAGCATGCATAAACACCTATTCTATAGAAAGTATACAGAAGGAATGTCACAGAGCTGACATCTCTAACAAATACAGATAGAAAGTAAAAATAATAAATATATAATGAGCTTCTGTAATGGCAAAAAGTAAATCTTCAACACCATTAAGCCCTGGGATAGTGATTTCAACCTGTCCACATAAGACAGGTGTTGGAGGCCATAGATTCTGTTTGTGAGGTATTTCTGTGGCCTTTCCAGTTGGTGCAGGTATATGGAGAGGTACATATGAAATAGGGCATTATACTTAATTATTGGCCTAATGAGGGAGTAGTACAGACAGGTAATAACCTCCTTTTTTTCTGGATGCAGTCCCTTCACTTATAAGATTAACCAAGTAAAAGGTTTTTCTGACCACTGTCGCCACAAGATGGTCGGATGTCATTTTGTTGTCAACCTGACTACCCAGGTCTCTCATCACAGGTTGTGTTCATAGGGGCTTGCTGTTGATGTGGTAATCAGAAGAGGCCATGTTGTTGCTGAATGGTATGATAATACATTTTTGTGCATTTAACTTAAGGCCATGACTTTGGCACCAGTCATTTGTTGCATTGAGACCCTCTTACTTACTTATGCCCGTCACCCTTGACAGGGTATGGGCCACCAACTACAGCTGTCCACCGAATCTTGTCCTAGGCCAACTGTTCTATTTGGTTCCATGTGTAGCCTCTAAGCTTAGCATCTGCCTCAAAGTCTCGCTTCCAGGTGTTTCGTGGGCGGCCTCTTCCTCTCTTCCCCTGAGGATTCCAGCGCAATGCCTGTCTTGTAATATTGTTTGCTGGTTTGCGAAGAGTATGCCCGATCCATCTCCACCTCCTCCTCTTAACTTCTTCCCCAATCGAAAGTTGGTTGGTCCTTTCCAAAAGGGTGGCATTGCTAATAGTGTCTGGCCATCGAATCCGTAAAATCTTCCTGAGACAGCTATTTGTAAATGTCTGAAGTTTTTTAGTGGTGGTCTTGTTTAACCCCCAGGTCTCTGCCCCATACAGCAGTACTGACTTCATGTTAGAGTTAAACAGCCTTATCTTGTTGATCAGGGATAGTTCTCTTGTTTTCCAGACCCTATTTAACTGTATGAAGGCTGCTCTTGCTTTTCCTATCCTTGCCCTGACATCAGCTTCTGATCCGCCCTGCTTGTCAATTATGCTGCCAAGGTAGGTAAAGGACTGCACTTCCTCCAGTGGCTTCCCTTGCAGAGTGATAGGGTTAGTATTTGTGGAGTTTAATTTAAGGATCTTTGTCTTCAGATTGTTAATGTTAAGACCCACCTCTAGTGCTGTAACTGCCACCAAATTTGTCTTGTTTTGCATTTGCTGCTGGCTGTGAGAGATGAGGCGAGATCATCAGCATAGTCCAGATCTTCCAGCTGATTCCATAGGGTCCATTGGATCCCATTTTTTTGTCCTGCAGTAGATTTCTTCATAATCCAATCGATAACTAACAGGAAGAGGAATGGTGACAGTAAGCATCCTTGCCTGACTCCAGTTTTTACTTGAAAGCTTTCAGAGAGCTGCCCTCCATGTATAACCCTGCATGATAGACCATTGTATGAGTTCTTTATCAAATTTACTATTTTCGTTGGTATACCATAGTGCTTCAGAAGGCTCCACAGTGTCTCTCTGTCCACGCTATCAAACGCCTTTTCAAAGTCAACAAAGTTAATATACAATGGTGAGTTCCATTCAACTGACTGTTCCACAGTTATTCTGAGCGTTGCAATTTGATCAGTACACGATCTATTTTTGCGGAAGCCTGCCTGCTCTTCTCTCAGCTTTTTGTCAGTGATGTCCTTTATCCTTTCCAAAAGGATACGGTTGAAAACTTTTCCTGGAACTGATAGAAGATTGATACCTCTGTAGTTGTCGCATTTGCTAAGGTCCCCTTTCTTGGGAAGCTTAATGAGATGGCTCTCTTTCCATTCTGAAGGAACAGTTTCCTCTGCCCAGATTCTTTCAAAGAGTGGATACAACATCTCCACTGATGTATTCAGGTCTGCTTTAAGGGCCTCTGCCGAGATGTTATCTGGTCCTGCCGCTTTCCCATTTTTCATTTGGATGATGGCTTTCCTGATCTCCTCCTTGCTCGGCTTTTCACAATTGATTGATAGATCTTCATTGGCTGGCTCAATAATTAGAGGGTTTAGAGGTGACGGTCTGTTTAGAAGTTCTTCAAAGTGTTCCACCCACCTTTTCAGTTGATGTTCTATACTATTGATGGTTTTCCCTTGCTTATCTTTAACAGGTCTCTCTGGCTTACTGTACTTTCCATGCATCTTTTGACCTCTCTGTGGGCATCTGCATATTCTTCTTGGGCCTTGCTGTTTGAAGCTCTAGTTTTACTGTTATTTACTTTTGCCTTCTTCCTCTTTCTGTCTTCTATCTTTACCAGTGTTTCTGCAGTGATCCACTCTTTCTGATTATACTTTTTAGGTCCCAGTATCTCTTGACAAGCTACGTCTACAGCCTTTTTCACATTCTGCCATGAGCTGTTTACTCCACCCTCCTCAACCAGTTCTTGTAGCACTTCAAATTTGTTCTTCAGTGCAATGTTGAACTGTTCTTTTGTCTGAGAATCTTTCAGTAGATGAACATTGTATTTGATTCTCCTAGATGACTCTTGAACCTGGGTTCTTTTAAGCTTTAGCTTCAGTCTAGCCACCAGCAAGTGATGGTCAGATGCTACAATGCCCCTCTTTTCACTCTGACATCTTCTAATGTTCTTCAAAACTTTCTACAGATGCATATGTGATCTATCTGGTTTTCTGTTGTATAGTCAGGGGAGACCCATGTATTTTTGTGTATCTGTTTGTGGGGAAAAATGCTGCCTCCAATGACCAAATTGTTGAGAGCACATAGATCAACAAACCTTTCACCATTCTCGTTGATTGTTCCCAGAGCATGTGTACCCATGATTTGCTCATATCCTATGTTACTGGATCCGACCTTGGCATTTATATCACCCATAAGGATAGTAAGGTCTTTGTCTGGGTAGGTCTCGAGGATCTGCTGCAGTCTTTCATAAAACTGATCTTTATCTTCCTCTTCACTGTCATTAGTTGGTGCGTAGCACTGGATCACATTCATTACAATTTTCTTCTTCTTTGTACGGAATGAAGCTGTGATGATCCTAGGGCCATGTGCTTCCCATCCAATCAGGGCTTTCTGGGCCTGTTTGGCCAACATAAGACCAACCCCTTGGGAGTGAAATGCTTCACTGTCCTCATGTCCAGAATAAAGCAACAACTCTCCTGTAGATAATCGACACTGACCAGCCCCTGTCCACCTCGTCTCGCTGATTCCCAACAAACTCAAGTTGTTATTTCTCATTTCTGCTGCCACTTGGGCTGCCTTGCTTAGCTCATACATGGTCCTGACATTCCATGTGCCAATGTTTATTTTCCTGGTAGAGAGAAGGGTACTCTGCTTTGTGGCGTCCCTTCGGCTTTGGCCACAAAACTTCATAAATCTTCCATTTGAAGAACTCTCCTCTTCCAAGACAAGATTGTCTGTGTTTCCTGTAGTTGGTGTTTTTGTAGCAATTTGGTTTTTACGGGATGGGGTTGCTAACCCTAAGCCCAACCCTCCTCCTTTTTCAGACGGGCTTGGGACCGTCCTTAGCGGACTTTGGCACCAGTCATTTGTTGCATTGAGACCCTCTTGCAGTATGTTAAAATCATTTGGGGAGTCAATGACAGCACCCAACTTACAGTCGTCTACAAACTTGGTCAGCCACAGGCCTTTTGTTCCTCTGAGAAGTAGATGCCAAACAGTAGGGGGTCCCAGGACAGATCCCTGAGGAACACCACTAGTGACAGGCCTGCTGACAGAGGTGGAGGTGCCTATTTTGACCTTGAGGGTCCTATCGGTGAGCCTGTTGGCCACCCACCTGATGAGATAGGGATTTACGCCACATTGTGTTAGCTTTTGAATGATGCTTGAGTGGGGGATTATGTCAAAGGCCTTGGCCAAGTCAAGGTAAGCTGTATGTACTGACTTTCCCTCTTCCAGGGCCTTGGTGACAGTCGGAAAGAAGTCAAACATGTTCAACAGGCAAGATCTGCCCTTGAATCCAAATTGGGTGGAGTCAAGTGCTTGGAGATTGCCTATGTCCTTGTTTATAATATCCATAATAATATGCACCATGGCTTTATAGTTCAGACTTGTCAAGCTAATGGGGCAATAGTTTCAAGGGTTAGTAGTGGCACCAACTTTATGCAAGAGGATGACAATGACAGTTCTCCACTCTGCAGGAATGAAACCTGTACTTAAGCAGTGGTTGAATAGGGTGCTCAATGGCGAAGGTAGTTCTTGCTGGAGATGGTGCAGAATACAGCCTGGAATACTATCAGGTCGTATGGAAGCTGTGTTCTTTACCTTAGATAGGGCATTTAACAACCACCTGCATAGAGGCGATCTGTGCCTGACGTATAAAGCCATGTCCAACCCGGAATTAATGGACATGCTGCACCTCAGAAAATCCAAATCCAGTCTAGCTACGCGCTCGAGAGACTTGAACCTCAGCACTGAAATAAATAGGACATGCTGGAGGGACAGATTCATAACCCAGAGGCTCCCTTCACTCTGGAATAAAATCCCAGTCCAGCTTAGGCAGAGTCCCTCATTGACTCTCTTCAAGAGGAATCTTGATGAGTGGATGGGAGATCGTAGGTTTACCCCGGGTATCACTTCTGTGTCACTGTTAGACAGAGGCACAGTATACTAACATCGAAAAAGGGCATAGCAAAATTAATTTAAAATGGGTGGCGAAAGTCAAACACACTCTGGCTAGGCTTATAAATGCCCTAGGGCAGATAGCCTAGTATGAACCTATGAACCTGATCTAAAGAGATGTGAGATGCAGGCCAAGTATGGGGGATGTCGAATGGGCCTTTGGGGTGGATTGGGGGGGGTGAAGTTTGCGCTGAACCTATCTGCTAGCAGGTTGACCAAGTCAACAGGATCAGTGTAAGTGGTGTCGTTCGGTACTAATTCAGAACAAACCTGGGCTTTGCCATGGAAGTTCCTGATGTAACTGAAGAAGGCTTTGTGGTTTCCCTTTGTTTCTGGGGCTAGTTTTAATTCGTAATTGGCTTTGGAGGTTTTCAGTAGTGATCTCATTTTCTTGTTGTGGCTGAGAAGGGCGATTTTTCCAATTTTGAATTTTTTTTCCTTTTTACCCTTGGAAAACAGTTTGTTCCTTTTGTTGTAAAGCCTGTTGATAGCGGATGTCCACCAGACAGGTATATGTTTCCTTGAGCAGTTTGTAGTTGTGTTGGGTATGGCTGAGTCCATGCAGTTGTACAGGTGATTGTATACTGCACTGGTGTAATGTTCAGCATAGATGTCCTTCAAGGATGCATCTGCAGTCCTTACATATGGGGTTGTCCTGCCTCAGGCAGCCCTTCGGTCGGCCGGATTCCAAAGTCTGGGTCCGGCGTCGGCTTATGTCGCCCTTTTCCCCGACGTCAGAGCGCCTGGGGTATAAAAATGTCAGCCGACACCATCTTCCTCAGTCTTTCTTGCCGCGCGGTTCGCAAGTGCCGGTCGGCCAGCTCCTGTGATTTCAGCTACCGAAGTCTTCAAAAAAGCTATGTACCCCATTGGGGACTCTTTCTTGCCTCAGCTGATGTCAGATCAAACGGTTAAAGTTAATTGTTTATCTTGTGGGAAACAAATACCTCATAAGGATTTCCACTCTTACTGCTTACCCTGCCTAGGCCCAGACCACGACGTCTCGGCCTGTTCAGCCTGTGCTTCCTTCAATAAACGCACTCTTGGGCGTCGGGCAGAGTTTGCAGAGGAATATTTTGGGGAAAATTTCTGTTATATCATGCCGTCGGAGCTTCCGACAGCTCATTTACCCAAAAAACGAAAGGATAAGGACCGACATATGCGGTCCGCGGTTTCGACCGACTCCGCTCCTAGGCCTACCGCAAGTGTCTCAGTCTCTACTGAAGCCGAATCTCAACCGCTTCGACCAATGACACCGCACAACCGGTAACTTGGGTACCGGAGGCTATCACTGAGTCGGTCATAGAATTCCCCTCTGAAATCGGTGCTCAGGAAATATCCGACACCATTTCTGTTGATAAAACTACTCCAGCATGTGGGGCAGCCAGGCCTCCTGTATCCATGTCCATTAAAGCCTTTACACGGGCTAAAGCTGCTAAACAGCCAAAATCTCTCCCTCCCAAGGCTGTTCCTCAGGGATCCACTACCAATTCACAAATTTTAAGTTTGTCTGAAGACCTTATTTCCTTAATCAGGGGCTCACAGCCACATCCAGACAGGGGCTCTCAACCACCTACAGGCAAAAGGCCCAGGATGGAGCAGACAGATCCCCAGTCTTCTGATGAGGCCTCAGATGACTCTGCCCTTTCAGACTACCAGGAGGAGGCCTTCCGCCTCACGAGGATTCTGATGCAGAGGAATCTATTCCCTCGGCCTCCCCCCTGAAGAGTTTTCCTTTGGGGAGACCCTTCACTCCATGAGAGAGCATTTCAAATGGCAAGGCCAGGAATTCTCTTGATTCCAGGAAGAGGTTGAGGACTTTTTTACATTTACCTCAGCATAGACCTTTGGCTATTCCTCCTGTTTTAAATGTTATAGAAGATGTGTACTCTGAGTCTAGTATTTCCCCTGACTCCCTTCCTCCGGCTCCTGTCAAACCTGACAGGTACTACAGGGTCCCGGACTCACATCTATACCTTTACAAGGGCCACTCTGCTGACCCAGAAACTATTTCCCAGGGCCCTAAAGGGGTTACAACCACCACTGCCAAGAATCCCCTTCCTTCTGAAAGGGAATCCAGGGCTTTAGAGAGATGGTGTAAAAAAGTGTATACTTCCACTCTTTCTATGAGAGCATTAAATTATCAATTCCATATGATACAGTATCAAGAGTATCTGTTAGATGAATTGCATAAAAAACTAACCTCGCCTGAACCCCTAGACCGCAAGGCGCTTCAGGATCTGGTGCATAACTCTCAGCAGGTTAGCAACCATTTCTTACAGTGTGCTTATGATGCATTGGAAGCTTCATGTAGGTCAGCAATGACAGGTGCAGTCAAAAGCAAAGCTTCTGGATGCACCACTGGAAAAACAAAAGTTATTTGGTTCCACGGCTCAAGAGGTCTTAAAGAAATTTGAGGAAAAGGCTAAATCAGTACAAACAGTCAAAGATTTTCTCCAGGTCCAACCACCAAGATTCAGCAGAAATTGGCCTTCTAAGAATTGGTCCTTTCCAGACACAGACAGATTTCAAAGAGGCAAAAACAGGCGTGCCAGAGGTAGAGAGCAAGCTCGAGGCTCCTACAGAGGACGTCAGTGGCAGCCTCCTAACCAGAGAGGTAGTGCAGGACCTACAACTACTGCGCAAAGACAAACTCAATGACTTCACTTTGACTCTGCCAACCAGGGCTCAATTGGAAGCACCTTTGGGCGGAAAGCTATCTTTATTCTCAGAAAATTGGCACAGTATTACAAAGGACAAATGGATACTGCAAATAATAGACAAAGGATACAGATTCCATTTTCATACATTACCAAAAAGACAAGGCATGCCAAACCTGCCACCAAATCAAAGGGCAGAGGCTTTCAAGCAAATTTCCAAACTACTACAAATGAAGGCAATAGAAAAGGTTCCTTACACAGAACAAGGCCAAGGATTTTATTCCAGACTATTCCTTGTTCCAAGAAAAGAAAAGCAATGGAGGCCTATTCTAGACTTGTCCGCACTGAATACTTATCTCATCATGCCAAAATTCAAAATGCTGACCTTACAGCAACTCCTTCCCATGCTGGGCAAGGGGTCCTGGCTGGTAACTCTGGACCTCAAGGAGGCATACCTGTATGTCCCTATCAGACAAAGTTGCAGAAGACACCTCAGATTTCTTGCAGGTTCAGAGCATTATCAATTCTCAGCATTGCCCTTTGGCTTATCTACTGCGCCCAGAGTAGTCACGAAATGCCTGGCATCAGTAATTGCACATTGCAGACTTCAGGGGATTCAAATATACCCATACCTGGACGACTGTCTTATACAAGCGGACAGCCAACAAACATTGGTACAACACTTGAACTATGCCATCCACCTACTACAGGCCTTGGGATACACAGTCAACATTCAAAAATCAAGACTTGTTCCATCCCAACGAATAATTTTTCTGGGTGCAAAGCTGGATACAAACACCCAAATGGCTTTTCTCACAGAAGAAAAACAAGAACAATTACCGGATTATTTCAGAAATCTGACAACACAAACCCAGCTGACTGCATGGAAAATCCTGCAGGCCCTGGGTTTCGTGGCATCTTGCATTCTTCTGATTCCACAAGCAAGGCTGCATATGAAGAAACTACAATGGTACCTAAGGAGTCTATGGTCTCAACACAGACACAGCCTAGAAGCTTTGATCCCCCTCATTCCATGCCTTCAAAAGGAATTTCTGTGGTGGGCACAAGCAAGCCAGTCAAACATGGGTCTGCCTTTCAGCAAGCCACATATCAGCCAAACCATTACAACGGACGCCTCAGACCATGGATGGGGAGCGCACATGAAGGGCAGATGTATTCAAGGACAATGGACACAAAAGGAATTGCGCCTGCACATCAACCAAAAGGAAATGCTGGCAGTGATGCATTCAATCGAGGCCTTTGAGCATTTCCTGCATCAAGGTCACCTGCTAATAAAGACAGACAATACCATAGTTATGTGGTACATAAACAAGCAAGGAGGTGCCCATTCCTACCCTCTTTGCAGGCTGGCAATGAATCTTTGGGAACTTTCCCTAAAACTCAATATAGAACTACACTCCCAGTTCGTACCAGGAAAGGACAATGTACTGGTTGACATCCTAAGCAGAAACACCATGGATCCACATGAATGGATGTTGCATCCAGACATTTTTCTTCAAATAGCACAATCTTGGGGAAGGCCGGACATAGATCTTTTTTTCCTCCCCCCACAACCATCAACTGAAGAAATTCTGCACAAGGACTTACCATCCTCAAGCTTGGAAAGTGGACGCCCTCTCCTTCAGCTGGAATGCTGTAACAGTATATGCTTTCCCACCTCTTCCGTTAATGACCAAGGTCTTACTGAAGATCAGGACAGAGCAACCAAAAGTGATTCTGATAGCTCTGGACTGGCCAAGACAACACTGGTACCCACTGTTAAAGAGCATGTCAGGCACGAAACCGTGGCCTCTACCACAATGGCCACTTCTTCTGACACAGCACAATTACAAAACTCTGCACTCCAGCCTAAAAACCTTGCAACTGACAGCCTGGAAAATACCTTGACTCCTCGCCAGGATAAACTATCCAAGAGGGTAAAGGATAATCATCATGGAAGCTCGGCGGCCTTCCACAAGAAAGGCATATTCAGCAAAATGGAAAAGATTTCGTACCTGGAGCATCACAAAGGGTCGGGATCCATCAATGATGAGCATTCCACATATCCTTGAATACTTGTCTGAAATGCTCCATAATGGCCTTTCTTATTCATCCATAAAAATTCAGGCTTCAGCTATTTCAGCAGAGTACAACACTGATCCACCTGTATTTTCTCATCCTCTGCTAAAGCAGTTTCTAAGAGGGATAAAAAACATCAACCCTCCAAGGAAACCACCACTGCCTACATGGGACCTTAACTTCATGTTGGAAAAATTAACTCTACCCCCCTTTGAACCAGCAGCATCTTCAGAACTACAATTCCTGTCTTGGAAGACTGCCTTCCTTCTGGCCATAACCTCAGCAAGAAGAGTATCTGAGTTACAGGCCCTCATGGCATTACAACCATTTCTCATTTTCCATCAGGACAGAGTCTCCTTGAGAACCAATCCTTCATTCATGCCAAAAGTGGTATCCAGGGTCTCACTGAACCAGGCTATCCACCTGCCTACTTTCTTTCCAAATCCACAAAATAAAGGAGAGAAACTTTTGCATACCCTGGACATTCACAGACAGTTGCGCTACTACTTGGACAGAACTAAGACTTACAGTAAAACTGACCAACTGTTTGTAGCATATGCTGCTGGTGTACAAGGAAAAGCAATTTCCAAACTATTTCAAAGTGGATAGGAAATTGCATTCGATTTTGTTACTCTGTTCATGGAAAAGCTGTGCCAGCAAACATCAGACCTCATTCCACCAGAGCGACAGCCATCTCCACAGCCTTTTTAAGAGGGGTGGCTACAAAGGACATTTTAGAAGCTGCTACATGGAGCTCTGCGCATACATTTTCCAAGCATTACAACTTGCCTTTATATTCCAGATCCAGAGCAGGCTTTGCTACTGCAGTCCTGCAGGGCATGTTAGCTACACCATCCTTTTCTTAGGTCCTACCACCCCCAGCTTGGCTATGGTATTCTACCCATATGTAAGGACTGCAGATGCATCCTTGAAGGACATAGTACAGTTTTGTACCTACCATAAATGTAGATGTCCGATAGGTATGCATCTGCAGTCAGGTTTTCCCTCCCTCCTACCCCTCTGTGGTATTCTTTGGGTAACTATCCCTCATTTCAGCTAGCTGGGGTTATCTTTTATGGTGTATTTGTTTTTTATTGCTGTGCATGTTTGGAATTTTTTCATTTCTCCAAATTTAGCCTTCTTTAGAGGGCACCTGGCATCTGGGGCAAGAAAAACTGAGGAAGATGGCGTCGGCTGACGTTTTTATACCCCAGGTGCTCTGACGTCGGGGAAAAGGGAGACATCAGCCGACGCCGGACCCAGACTTTGGAATCCGGCCGACTGAAGGGCTGCCTGAGGCAGGACAACCCCATATGTAAGGACTGCAGTTGCATACCTATCGGACATCTACATTTATGCTAGGTACAAAACTGTACTTTCTCTGCTGGAGGCAATGGTGTGACGCTACTGAGGGAGGTTGTAGTCAGCTTTTGAGAAGATTTTTTGCCTGGTTGTGGCTCGGGGGGAGGGGGGTTGGATGGTATAGAAATTTTGAAAGAGACCTACAGTTGTTCTGATCTCACTAGGGAAGAACATACTATGGGAGTGGTGCATTGTCACCCATGTTGATGAGAACCAAGTTCAGAATGTTATCTCCCCTCGTGGGGGATGAGACGAGCTGGTCTAGTGCATTAGAATTGATGAAGTAACTGAATTGTTGGATTAGTGCAAGAGTAGTTCACCCAGTCTATGGTGGGGTAGTTGAAGTAACCAAGGATCAGGGTGTTAGTGATTAAATCCACCTTCATAGATTGGTGGCATGCCCCTGGCCTCTGCCTGTTATGCACTCTAATAGAGATCTAAAGTACTTTTCCCCTGTACAGTGTAATTTTCTAGACAAGCACCTTCAAGAAGCTTTGGTCATGGGTATTACAGGGCATGACCAGTAGAAAATATTCCAGCAACTAAGTGATCTCTCTTCTGGTATGAAGAAAAGCTTTAGTATACTGTGGGAAGGTTGTTTCAGCATTAACTGTAGTGATACATACCACTAGTAACGAGGCCTATACCATCTGTTTTAGGGGAGAACCTCTTAAAAAAACAAGTTTGTACTGGACACTAAACCTGAATGTGATGTGGTGTATTATTGTACTGCCTTTATGGCATGTGTAACAACTCTGCTTGTAGGCTAACCCTTTTCAGTATAGACATTCATTTATCAGAATGTTTTGTCCTCCCACAGGTGTACAACAAAAAATGGTAAACTTAAATGACAGATTTGCAGTTGGTACTCTTATGTGCAACTCCTGAATTTTACTTTTCTAACATCAAGATTGGGATATTAAAGTTTCTTTTATCTTCTTATTTACAGTGATCTGAGTATATCTAGAGCCTTGTTTCACCAGCATCTCTCAAATCCTCAGATATCTCTTAGACCTTATTGTGAGGCCAAGCACCCATCTGCCTGCTTGCCACGGAGTCATCCGGTGTCCAACAGCTCAGTAGTGAAGTTTTTCAGCAGTGACATAGTTTGTGTGAGATCGCCAAAGAACTCACCTCTTCTCCATATGACTTGAACTTTGTGGTAGAAAAGCTCATTTTGCTTCCTTTTGAGCCAGCTAACTTAGACAGTCTCAAGATTCTGTCCTAGAAGACTCTTTTCTTAGTTGCCCTAACTTCAGCAAAAAGGATTTCAAAACTGCAGCCATGAGTATAGAGAGAATCGTACGTAGTTTTATACCAGAATAGGGCATTTTTAAGTAGCATGCTTTCTTTCATTTCCATTGTGGTTTCTGAAGTTGTCCTCAATAAATGTTTTCTGCTGTTCCATCCTAATCCACAAAGTACAGTGGGATGCTTTGTATAGCATGAATGTCTACAGATGACTAAGACATGTTACTAACATGACCAAATACTTCAGGCACTTTGACAAACTGTCTCCTCAATGCTGGGGAAGTAGGGCATACCAGTATCCAAACAGACCTTTTCTAAATTGATAGCCAGTTGCATGGTCTTTTACTTTAACCAGAATGGTAAAACTATACCTGGACAAGTTAAGGCCCATTCTCTTAGGGTAAAAGCTACAGCTGGCAGCTTTCTTCTGCTCCTCAGATTTGTGAGGCTGCAGCACCAACTTACCATTCAAACATTACAGACTGGATCTGTAGTTTGGGAGTCAAGCTTGTTTCACAGACAGCATACTGAAAGGTATCCTTTTGCCTCCTGTATCCATGGCCTGGACTGTCATGTGTCTCCCAGTTTGTATTCTCCCATTATATACAGTATGGGTTGTTGGTCTAGGGATATGAGTCTCATCTTTGGTGTGAGAGGTCCAGAGTTAATATCTTGGGCAAGCCCAGTGTTTTGCCTATGAAACAGTACTGGGGATTAAAGGAATGTGCTATGAATGAGCTGCTTCAGGAAGAGTTTGATTCCCTTATTCTCCATTTACCTACTGTGAGAATGAGTCACTTAACTAGACATTTCTTTATTGTAATTGGGAAATAGGGAAAGATCCTGTGATCAT
The DNA here is from genome assembly GCF_019279795.1 of Protopterus annectens. Lineage (NCBI taxonomy): Eukaryota > Metazoa > Chordata > Ceratodontiformes > Protopteridae > Protopterus > Protopterus annectens. The sequence continues at coordinate 350,950,423 of NC_056726.1, forward strand.
CCTTTTGGTCACATGCCTAGTAACTTTTTATGAACTTATAGTAACAGTTAGATGGTTCTATAACTTCATCGTATTGCTGGTATCATTTTTTGTCTGACAGTTGGTGAAGAGAGTTAAGACTGTGAGCTGTAGTTCCTTTGGTACAAGGTTCGAATCCCTCAGCCTTTATTTTCCTTCTTTGTGACCTTGAGTAAGTCACCTAACCAGACTGTGCTTGGTTTCAACTGGGAATTTGCACTAGGTTCCTCATTGCACTTCTGGACTGCAAGCCTGGTAACTACCCGTGAACCTATGAACTACCTGTAAACTGCAGCACTGATCCTTATGACGAACATAGTACAGCTGTGTGAATGTACATACTAAAACTGTAGATGAAAATTTAAGGTAATCACTGTAGTATGAGCTCCTACCTGCCAGTCCCCTTTGTAGTGTAGTGAGGCTAGTCCCTTCTCTGAGGACTACCTTTTTGAGTACTTGCCTGGAAACTGCCTTTGCATTAGAACAGAGTTTTGTTCTATGCAGAGCTTATCCTCATAATCCATCTTACTGTGGTGTGTGTGATTTGTTTTAGGCAATATATTCTGCATTTGTGTAGTTTAGCATTTTCCAAGCAGAGTTTCTCATGTACTGAACTCTATTAAGTCAGCATCCTTGACATTTCTAGGTAGTGTGTGGATTTTAGGCACATTTATTGAGGACCTAGGCTTTCAGAAGAACTGAGACTGATGTAAGTTACTCTCCCATTTACAGCCTGGTTTCCGGATGGCAGTATCAGTGTTGGAGATAACCTTGAACCTGGAAGAAGATGTCCATGAAATATAGATGTTCCCCTGTGATGAAAAGCCCGATTTACAAAATATACAATAGCATAGCTCCTGTATTCAAGAACATTTATGACTGTAGTGAGTACTCGCATACAGCTGGGCTTTTGTAACAGCAATTGTTTCCTGGACGTTTGGGTCAAAAATAAAAAAAAAAAAAAAATCATTCTTTTGGAGGTTGGGAACTCCAGATGCCAACCCATTTGTATTTGAGAAAACTGCAGTATTCTTTAGATTCTTCTTCTTCAAACATGGCAGAGGGCTGGGCAGTGGACATATCCTCTGTCAGCTGGAAGAGGAGGAGGATTCTGTATGCCATTCCTCTGTTTTCTACAATTTTTCATTTGCTTGTGAAGTTTCACATAGAATAACCATAGCCCATTATGCTGGTTCTGTGATTGCCTTGAAAATGATGGTTTTGGGCCTGTTATGACTCTTGGACTCTGTATAATTCATGTCAGGCTGCCATGGGCTTCTTTACTGCAGCAGAAACATCATCTCCATTTTTTTAACCATAGGGGTATGCATTAGTCCCTATAATTTTACAAGATCTCCCCAGGAAGAAGTCTAACATACTACAGTATGACCAGAAACTTTCCACCAGGCACACCTTCATGCCAAATGGAATAGGGTTTGTTTTGGCTGAGAAATGTCTTCCTCCTCAGTCTCCCTGTTTTTCTCTGTTCACCCTGTTCATTCTGCCACTGCTTCATATTCTCTTACTTTTTTCTTGTGGTAAAGCCATTTGAAAATATTTCATTGTAAGTTAGATTTTAAATGTAAGTTAGATTTTAAATGTTATATATATAAAAAAAAATTCTAAGCTTGTTTCCTGCCTTTCCTGTAGGTAGTCTAGCCTGGATATAGATTTGTTCTGTCCAGGACTATTTGTAGGCTTCTAGGCCCCCAAGCCTTTCTGTGTTGGAGGGAAGCCTTGTAGCTTAATTTTGTTTTAGATCTAGCCAGTTTTTTGTTTCAGCACTTGTTCAGAACTTATTGTAAGCACTAAATAAGCTACAAATTACTACAGCACTCAACTTTCCTCGCTGTCTAGAGGAAAACGGTTTCTAGTACTTAACAAATAAGCACCTATTCAGGCATGTCTAAGGGTCAGCTCCCAGTGTTTTCTCCTGTCTACCTGATGAATCTGGGCATCTTGGGGCAATGCAGTTATTGCCTCATGTACACAGACAATCCTCTCCTCCTACCACCCAACACTACAACCTGTGAGAGATGCACTTATATAGCCAAACTGGAAGCAAAGCTGTCTTCACCCAAGACTGGACTAGACAGTCAAGAGGAGAAGGTAAACACTTGCACCGCACCACACTCAGCACATAGTCCCTCAAAACCTACACCACCAAAGCACACGCATAGAAACACAAAACACACACCTACATTCATGGAGGCTCTCAGTAAAAACCTACCCAAGCAACAGGGACCTCCAAAGCAGAAACACAAGCACCTTCCACCCCCCAACACAACCCAAATGACACATAGCCCACAAACTCAATGTGCCACTCAACCACAGCCTATAAGGCATAACAACATACCCAACACTCTAGTCATAGGTGACTCTATAGTCAGGCACACTGATGTTCCACTCACCAGGCTAAACAAGGAGAAAGTTACTGTCAGCTGCCTGTCGGGTGCCAGGATCCACCACATAACGCATGCACTCAGGTCACTCCACAACAAGTACAAATATGACTCTGTCATTGTCCATGTTGGTGTGAATGACCTGAGACGTACCTCCTTGGACTACATGAAAAGGGACATGGAGGAGCTGTCCGATCTTGTAGCCCAGGCAGGTATGACCCTAGCCCTGAGTAGCATCCTGCCATCACCCAGAATGATACCACAGTACAAGGACAAAATGATTGACTTCAACAATTGGCTAAGCTTCTGGTGTCATTCTAAAGGGATCCAGTATCTGGTATAGCACAAGCAAAAACAAACTAAAAATCCACAAAAACAGGTAGAGGCAAGCAAGGCAGCAAACACCAACAGGTGACAGTTAATCTTCTTTAATACAGGTAAAATGTTCGTAGAATTAATATTTAATAAAGGTTTAAATAACTGCCTATTCCGTTTGGACCCCACTTCTTCTATAAGTTCATTAATCAGATTCTCAGGATAGCCTCGGTGAATGAACATATTTTTTAATAAATGACATTCTTTAATGAAGTCTGCATCAAGAGTTGACATGCGGGCTGCCCTGACTAACTGGCCCTTTACTATAGCCTGCTTCTGGTGCTGAGGATGACAGCTAGAATAATGCAAAAACGCATTAGAATATGTGCTTTTTCTATGTATCTTAGCTGTATACCTCTGAAGTTGAGAATTTTTAGTTAATAAAATGTCAAGGTACGCTATAGAATCCGTACTAAAAGAAGATGTAAACTTTAGGAAATCTGTGGTGCTGTTGAAATAGTCGACTACCATGTCACTAATGGCTCTGTCACCTTTAAGTAAAATAAAAATGTCATCAAGGTAATGTGTATAGAAAATGAACACATCTTTGTAATCGGAATTAGGTAAAACAAAAGAGTGTTCCCAATGAGCCATTACCAGATTGGCTATACTAGCACCACAGGGGGAACCCATTGCTACCCCCACCTTTTGCAAATAAAATTCATTATTAAACATGAAAAAGTTATTGTTAAGAACAATATCCAAAAGTTCTTCAAATAGATCAAGTTCTATTCTGGTACACACTTTTACTCTTAAATCCAGCCTGATCCAGTCATTAACTATTTCATGTGGGATACAAGTGTACAAATCTTTGACATCTATAGTTAAAAAATTATATTGGATGTCAAATGGTAACTCATTGATTCTCTCTAGAAAAGACCATGAGTCTTTACAAATTTGTACATCATTAACTAAAAATTTTTGCAAGATTACATCTATAATTTTAGCGCATGCATACATAGGTGAATCTCTGCTGTCAACTAAAGGATGCATGGGAGGGTCCAAAACGTCTTTATGGATTTTAGGAATACCAAAAAGACTTGGAAATCTAGGGTAAGTGGTCAGCATGTAGTTAAACATTTTCTGGTCAATTCTCCTGTCAATAAACATTTCTTCTAATGTATTCTTTATATGTAAATATGCTGTATCCACTTAAGAACGTGAACTAACTAAATATGAAGGGCTATTCAAAAGTTTTATCATTCTGTTAGTGTTATCACCGCTATCAAATACAACCATACCCCCTCCTTTGTCCGGTTTACAAACTTGAAGGTCATGTACCTTAATAAAATCAGTACAATCCTTCTCATTTAATGAGTCTGCACAACCATAATTATAATGATGTTCAGACTGGAATCTATGACAAATATCCAGCTCACATATAAGTTCAAACATCTGAAGGGTAGGATGGAGGGGGGGATTAAAAACACTAGATATTCTAAATGTGTCACTAGTGCCCAAACTATTCCAACCCATCATAAGGTTGAAATGAAGTTACCTAGTGAACAATTTGAGGTCGATAATAGACCTTACAACATCCAATCTCTGTGGTGGGTCATAGGTGTAACCCTTAGAAAAAAACTCGACTATATCACTGGTGATGTTTACCAGAGAATAATTATAAACCTTAAAATCACCATCCTCATTAAGAAGGATCTCAGGACCTGAACTATTATAAACAGTGGACTGGTCTTCATTCACATGGTTATCAGCAATCAGGTTAAAAAACTGGACTGGTGTGTCATGACATACTTGAAAACCATCAACAAAAGAAGCCGGCAAGGCTGTCAAAAAATGGGAACTGTCAAGGAAAGCAGAAATATCAACAGTACTATTTAAAAAGTCCGTGGCATGAGCATCATGCCCTGATACGGAACTAGAAGAATCAAAGCTCATGTCCTGTGAAACCGTGATTTCTGCTTTGACTTCTGTTGAAAGGATGTTTGTTTTGGTCTTGCCCCTAAAAAATTAGGGTTATATACATTACCCTTAAACTGTCCCGACTTACAGTTATTTTGTAGTCTCTCACTTCGTCTCAATTCAGGTTGAGTGACCGAACCACAAGCCGAGCCACTGTTAGAAGCGTGTTTTGTAATGGTTGAGAGTCCGAGTGGGTAACCCTAGCCCTGAGTAGCATCCTGCCATCACCCAGAATGATACCACAGTACAAGGACAAAATGATTGACTTCAACAATTGGCTAAGCTTCTGGTGCCTTTCTAAGGGGATCCAGTATCTGTCTGCCTGGGATGACATGATCGACAAGCCACAATGCTTTGCCAGAGATGGCCTGCACCTGTCATCCCTGGGATTCCAGATACTGGCTAAGGCTCTAGCCACCCCTATAGTGCCTTTTTTAGGCAAGGTTCAAATGACAAATTCACCACCCTAACAGGTACAGGCAAGAAGAATCTGAGGGTAGTGCTACTCAATGCTAGAAGTCTAAACCTCAAAATGCACTCTCTCGGGGCACTCCTTAAAATGGAGCATATCGACATCTGTGCAGTGACAGAGACCTGGTTCAAGGCTCCAGAGAGTACCCCTACATTACCAGGCTATAATTCATACCACACCTTTCAGCCACCTAACCTGGACCGAAACACTAAAGGCGGAGGCATGTCCATATTCATTAAGGATATCCACACCTCCAGGCTAGTTGCTCAGTATAATGCATCCAAAATTATCCAAGTGCAACTAACTCTGGGCAAGACCGCAATCCAAATTGTAGCTTGCTACAGATCCCCCAAAATGCCCCAGGATTCCCACTCCTCATTTCTTAATACACTGGAAAATATTAGAGTACAACCTAACACCCTAATAATGGGCGATTTCAACTACCCTACCATTAACTGGGAAAACTACTCCTGTACCAACTCTTGTGCTCAACGTTTTCTGGAATTCATAAATTCCAATGCCATGGATCAACTTATCCACACCCCCACCAGGGGCAGCAATATCCTAGACCTGGTTATTACCAACATGGGCAACCGGTCTCCACACCAGAGGTCAATTCCTCGTTGGTCAGATCCGACCACAAGCTAATCACCCTAGACATCCACATCCTTCCCCCACCCCCCATTAGGGAAACCACAGTAAAAAATTTCTCCAAAGCCAACTTTACGCTTCTTAAGACAGAAGTGGCAAACTTCACGACACCCATGCTGACAGACAATAGAGGTATGACTGCTGAATCCTACACAAATGCACTTTATAAGCACTTACACAAGTGCATGGATCGTGCAATCCCTAACAGAACCAAGATGCTATCCTCCAAAAAAAGGAAGCCAATCTGGTGGTCCCCTGCCATAAACAAACTCTACAACAGAAGAAAGAAACTGTTGCAAAAAAGAGTAAAATCCCATGATTGGAGAAACTCCCTGGTCAGCCTCAGTAAGAAGCTGAGATCCCTCATAAAATCCTCCAAAGCTAGTTATGAAAACAAAATCGCCACTGACTCTAAAGACAACCACAAAGCATTCTATAGCTATGTCAAGAATCTCAATGGCAACACTCAGATCTGCTCTGAGTTACAGCACAATGGCACTAAATATACAGAACCAACTGATATTGTCAACATCCTGGCAGATAGGTTCAGTGCTAACTTTACCCCTCTCTCATCCCCTAAAGGGCCCATCTCTATACCAGAAGAATGCAAAGTTCCTGTAATCATGGCTGCACAGGTAAAAAACACACTATCCAAAGCCAAGAACACAGCATCCATGGGACCTGACGACATCCCAGGCTGTGTTCTACATGAACTACAGAATGAACTAGCACCCCACATAAGTACCATGTTCAATCATAGCCTCACCTCAGGCTATGTGCCCACTGAATGGCGCACAGCAACAGTTATCCCACTCCACAAAGGGGGAGCCACCACAGACCCCGGAAACTACCACCCCATTAGCCTAAGTTGCCTGGTCTGCAAGGCTATGGAGCGTATCATCATGGAACTTATAAACAATGACATTGGTAATCTCCAAACTCAGGACCCCACCCAGTTCGGGTTTGTAAAGGCAGATCATGTCTCCTAAACCTGATAGACTTCTTTGAAGTAGTCATCAAAGCCGTAGATGAGGGTAAGGTGGTTCACACAGCCTATCTAGATCTTGCCAAGACTTTCAACACCATCCCCCACTCTGGAATTATAGATAAACTCACTAAACTAGGTATACATCCCTATGTCACAAGATGGGTTGCCAAATGGCTCACTGACAGAACCCACACTGTGAAAGTAGCAGACTCCAAATCCAACTTCAGACCAGTGACAAGTGGAGTACCACAGGGTTCAGTCCTGGGTCCTCTCCTGTTTGGTATCTACTTCTCTGAAGTACAGGCTAGGAGCCATAATCAAAACTCCAAAAGATGTGGACATCCTACAAAAGGGCCTCGCTGAGACAGATGCCTGGTGTCAAAGCCATGGCCTCAAGCTCAATGCCAAAAAGTGCATTGTCATCCCTTTTGGTAAAAACTCAGTACCCAAGAACTACCACATAGGTGGTAGTCTACTTAACACCGAAAGTGTGATAAGAGACCTTGGGACACAGGTGGACAGTAGTCTCTCCTTTGATAATCACATCGCCACAGTAGTTAGGAAATCCTTCTATGTGGCACACCTCATCACAAAAGATTTCTCATCCAGGAAAAAAGAGGTCATTGTTCCCTTCTATTCGTAACTCATTAGACCCATTATAGAGTACAATGCCCCTTTTGGTATGTACCTCACAAGACATCTACAACAACTGGAAAGGCCACAGAAATACCTCACAAAGAGGATTACCGGCCTCAAAGAGATGCCCTATGCAGACAGTCTCAAAAAACTGCAGCTTTACTCTGTTGCATATCGCCTACTCAGAGGCGATCTCTGCCTAACACACAAAGCTATGTCAAACCCAGAGCTTTTAGACATGCTCCACTTAAAGAAATCCCAATCCCTACAAGCTACACGCTCTAGGGACCTAAACCTCGTCACCACAATAAACAGAATATGCTGGAGGGATAGATTCCTGTCCCAGAGACTTCCCATACTCTGGAACAAACTACCTATCTATATCAAACAAAGCTCCTCATTAGCACTCTTCAAGAAAAATCTTGATGATTGGATGGGAGATAGGAAATTCACCCCAGGGATCACTTCTGTGGCTCTGCTCGACAGTGGCACAGGAAAATAATTTTCTTGGGTGGCGAAAGCCAGGATACATTTGGCTAGGCTTATATAGGCCCTGGGGCCAATAACCTAGTACCTACCCATGAACCTATAAAATATCAACTTCATATGTTCAACTACTACTTTTCATATTTTCTAACGTCCTTGCTTTGCCACATTTGTTCTGTGTTAACTGATTTTGATTTTTATACTAGAAGAGATTTTACTTTTGAGCGGAAGCTGAAATTAGCCCATCCATGGGGATCAGTGCTCTATTCAAGTTAAATAAAATAAACAACCATTTAAAAAATCACAGAAGAAATATTTTAAGTGTTTGCCCACTGCAGAGAAATCACTTAGTAAAGTGGAGTACTTAGAGTTTCTGGGTAAGTCGCACTTGTAACTTTGCTTATGGTTGCTTAAACATTTTCACATTTTTAGTTGTACTGTATTCCATTTAAGCCAGTTTTACTACCGACATATGATTAAATGTATTTAAGTTTGGTAACCAGGTGACTGAACTGGTACAAGGACCTTTTCAGTCTTATCCCAGGCCATATACAGGGTATAGTCATACATGCATTAATTAAAGTTGCACTCAGATGGTACAAAGCCTGTTGCTTGACAATCACCGTATGACTCAAAGTAAAGATTTACAGTGGTACTGCTGTTGCGAAGTAAGTGGCCATCATAGTAAATGCAGAGTTACAGACATGCCAGATTACATACTAAGGTAAAGAAAAGGTTTTGCTATAAAGAAAGGGTTTTGCTATATGGTTGTACGCATAATTTGTAAGTGTGGGTGCATCAGTAAAGCAGGAGCATTCTGTTATTGAAGCTGTAGCTTTAGTTGATACGAAATTATATCGAGTTATCTAGCTTTCTTATTTCAACAGGATGGGAATTCTAGGTTGTGTGTCAATCTTTGCAAAAGATTTTTCACCAGAATAAAGAACAGAGGGAGGTGTGATACGTGTATGGCATTGCGGTGTCAAACAAAATGGATGCTAGAATGCCTCTGTAGTTTTCAGCTAAGAGGAGGGCAGTAAGACTCATGTAAAAGCTTAAGTAAAAAGTTTCGGAAGGTCTGACACTCTTTGAGTAATAGGGAGCTATGTTTTTTGTAACTAATACAGTGATTGTCATTTTGTGTGTAATATGTATAACCAAATAATTGTATTTTCATTTTGCTTTTTAGTATAAAGGTATTGAGGGAGGGGTTCAAGGCAAAAATAGGAAGGTATTATTCAGTATATGGTATAAATACATGCTGTCCTTCTGGCCTGGCCTATTGTGTCAGAAGGTTGGATATTTTGTAAGCTACTTTTAGCTGATTTGGAACTTTCGGGGATTATTCTGCATAAACTTGGAAGGTAAGTGTATGATCTATAATTATTCTAATGTATATTTGCCTGTTAACATTAGGCGAAGGTGTGTCATTTGGATCAGTAATTATTAGTGTGAAAGCATTGTGAATTTTTCCAAATGCCCTTAACATTATGATATTAGACTTTAGGGTATTCATTTTGAGTTTTTGTAGCAAGCCAAATCTGGAGTAGTGGCAGTTCAGTTTGCAGGGAATTTTGCAAAATGGACACATTTTTATTTTCATTAATTAAAAAGTGAGCTCCCCTTTTTCAGGTATGTTTTTTCCACCACTTTAAGGTTCTGTTCATTTTTTATAATGAAAGCTGTCGGTTGTGCTGTCTGACCATGCAGAGAGTATTAAGGCTGTGAACTGTCAAAGTGCTTCATTATGTAGGCCAGGGTTTGATTCCCTCAGCCTCCATTACCTACTCTGTGACTCTGAATTATTCATTTAGTCAGACAGCCAATGTGGATCAGTGCTGTACTTTGGTTAAAAAATAAAAATAAGTAAGAAATGGATTGCTACATAGAACAAACAGAGTTAAAGAACATACACCTCTGGAAGGGAAGAAACTTCAGTGACTGGCCATTTGTTGGGATGCTGAAGGCAAGGAAGCCATAATTTGTTCCTCTTGTAATTTGTTCCCTTTATATTCTTCTTGTTTCTGCCATGTGACTTTCAGTTGTCAGTTCCCATTTGTAAACAGGGTAATATAATAGTCAATCTGAAGTTGTTGTCTTCATTTGGTCTTCAACCTGTAGGTTCCCAGATCCGATATGGATCCAACGGCCGCATACTCAATATTTTGATCCAAGCTGCTCCCCTACCCATAATGCCCCTGTCTCCTTCCTCCCCCCAGATCTTGTTTGCCGCGCTTCAGTTTGCATCATGATCCATGTTCCGAGCTCTGTTTTTGGGCAAGTGTTGCTTTTTAACCCCCTTTTGCCTAATTTTCTCTCCTAAAGTTTACCTTTTCTGTTTTTCTACCCTGTCCTACCGAGCATTTCCGTCGGTTAAAAAAAAAAGTCCCTCTTTTTCCTTTTCTGTCAGTGTGCGTGTGTTCGTGTGCAGGCTTTTTGTTTTGCTTCTCTGTACCTTTTATTATGTCTGAGACCCCAAAACCCAGGCTTAGAAAGTGCACAGAGTTTGGCCATAAGCTCTCCCCAGCCTATGGCCACACTCTATGCGTGGTATGATTGGGAGCAGCCCACTTAGAGACCTCCTGTTCCATCTGTGCCAGGTTTAATCCCCTGGCACTGATGGACAGGAGAAATAAGTTAATTCCAAAAGGGCTTCTTCCCTTTCCTTCCACCGAGGCACAGGCCTCTTCTGGCTCTGTCTCCTCGGCTGTCTCTGCCCCAGCCTGTGGGGCTTAAACTCCCGCCAAGAGGCCTAGGGATGGAGATAAGCCTCCTAAGCATAAGGATAGGTCCAAGAAGCGATCCCCGGATCACTTGAGTATGGCGGGTCCGCCTCCCAAGGTTAGGTCAGCCCCAAGGTCGGAGTCCCACTGGCTGTGTTCCCCACAGTTCTCCCTAGAGCCGGAGGAGCTTCAGACCCAGTCACTGGTGCAGGCTTCCCCTCACTGCCACTCCAGGCCGGTGTCAATGGCCTCTTCATCTCGTTCCACCCACAGTCTTTCCAAAGAGGAGATGGACAGGATGATGCGGAAGTTTATCCGCACACAGCTCTAGTTGGTCTTGCCTGCCCCCTCTCCCTGCAGAGCAGGGGGAATGCAGTCTGTGTTCATCCCTATTTCTCTTTCTCCGATTTGGCCATCTGTTGCAGAGCCATTGGATCTGAGGACACACTGTGTCAAGGAGTCTGCTCTGATGGTACTTTGTACCTCAAAGCCGGCTATGGCCTTGAGCAGGTCTGAACCATCCAGCTCTCAGAGCTGGAGCCTTGGTGCTGGATCCGAGGAGATGGTGTCATCTCCGAGCCTTTTGGAGCAGAGCCTTCCCATAGGTATCTCGACCCTATAGGCTCTGCTCTGACTCCCCCCATCAGGTCAGAGGGATATGGCTCTGACTATCGTCCCTTCTCAGGAAGTCTGTTCCCCTTCGGCTTTTGACATGGTGGAGAGGGTCCTCTATCCTATTGAGAACCTTGACTATCTCATTTTCAGAGTCCATCCTGGCTCCCTCTCTTTCTGGTGCGGCTCTGAACATTCTGTCATCTCAGGGACAGCCTGCCGCCTCTGTGCCCAGGGTGGCCCATCCTGGGAGCAACAAGCCTTTGGCGAGTCCTCCTCAGAACCCACACTGAGGAGGCTCCTATCAAATGCACGTGCAAAAGGAGGTATTTGGACTCCCCAGTGGAGTCGCTCATTGAAGACACCGATTTGGAGGAAGGGGAAGGTTCCCCCAATCACCCCCCCGAGAATGTCTCCTTCAGAGACATCATGGAAATCCTATGCCAGCGTGGGGGGTGGTCTGTCCAAAAACCTAACTCAGACAAATCGGTGTTGCTGGAGGCTTTTGGCACAGGACCCTCTACTTCTTGGGTGTCCTCTCCCATGGATCCCTTGGTGAATTGGACGTGAAAGGAACTGGACATGGTGGAGCCCATTCCCAAATGCCCTGACAAAGTTTTGAGCCCCCCTTTGGATAGGACCTATTGGCACAAAGGTTCCCTGGTTGATGCCATGGTGGTGGCAGCTGCCCCTAAGAAGGTGCTCTCAGGAGAGCTGCATGGTCCACCCTTCATACCGAGAGTCCAGGACGATGGATCATTTTGGGAAGCGGGTGTATGCTTCAGCGACCTTTTCTGTCCGGGCACTGAACTACCTGGCACATGTGATTAGACTGCAGCATGTCCTGGTCAATGAGGTCGCTGAGTCTACCCTGGGGTCCATGTCAGCAGAGGACAAGAACATTTTCTCCTCCTGAATGGCCACCCTGGCATCTGTTGCTAACACTTCTATGCATCTCCTCTCTCATAGAAGGCACTGCTAGAGCTGCTGGTACTGGCATTGCCATCGTGTCATGCCTGGCTCAAGTTATATGCCTTTTCGGAACTCTTTAAGGTGTCTTTTATGAATGCCCCATACGACGGTTCCTCCCTTTTGGGGAAGACAGTACGTGACACTCTACTTCAGAGTGAGAAGGACGGGAAGACTCTGTCTGCCGTTGGGATCCTCTTTTCGACCCCACAATGATCCTTCTGTAGGAATCAGTGAGGGACCAAGAAGATGTGGTTCCGAAAATCTCAGTTTCCCTCCAGAACACTCAACACTCATCTTCCCCCAGGGATAGAGGGTGATTTGATAGACACCGACCTAGAGGCAGAGGGGGTATGACAAATCAAGGGTCTTGAGAACCTTTCTTGGACAGACCCATGCAGCAGCCCTGAAGGGTTGCCCAACTGCTACTCTCTGGATGCAGTCGTGGGACACCTTTCACTTCACCTAACGGTTTGGGAGTCCATCATGGAAGATCATTGGGTGTTGCAAATTATATCTAGAGGTTATTAAATCCCCTTTCTAAAGTCACCTCCCAGACGTTCCACCCGTGCACAAGGAGGATGCAGCACTGGAAACTACAAAGCTGCTAGAAAAACGAGTCATCCAACATGTCCCCCAGACCAGTCCAAATTAGGCGTTTATTCCAGGTTAGTTTTAGTGCCAAAGAATATGGGGGACCTAAGACCAATTCTGGATCTATCCATCTTGAACCTGTCAGTAGCCAAAACAAAATTTTGGATGTTCACCCTTCAGTCTATTCTGCCCTTCCTGCAGGAAAACGATTGGATGTGCTCGATTGACCTCCAAGATGCATACTACCACATCAAAATGGACAGGTTCTGTCAGAGTTTCCTGCGCTTCCGGTTGGGAACTGATCATTACCAGTTTCAAGTGCTCCCCTTTAGTCTCACCACAGCCCCCAGGTGTTCACCAAGGTGATGACAGTAGTAGCAGCTCACCTGAGATTCCAGGGCATAACAGGTCTTTCCTTACTTAGACGATTGACATCGGGGTCCATGGTGGCCAAGATTAATCTCTTACCTCTGGCGCATTTTCACATGCAGGTTTTTCAGTGGACTCTTGCAGTCCAATGGTCCATGTTAGATCTCCCATTGTCTCACCCTTTCGAGTTAATTGGGTGTGCAGGGACTCTCTTCAGTGGTGGTTACATTCCCACGACCTTATTTGGGGTCGCCCCTTTCTTCCTCCTTTCCCCTCGACCCCAGTGACTATGGATGCTTCCCTGCTAGGGTGGGGGGGGCATTGCTCGGGAAAGACAATCCAAGGCACGTGGTCCCCCTACAAGATCAGATTACATGTCAACGTCCTGGAGATGAGGGCGGTGCATCTAGCGTTGCAGGCTGTCCATGCCCATCTTCCCTCAGGAACAATTGCTATCCAAACGGACAATATGTCTGTGGTCTGGTACATCAACAAGCAGGGGGGAACCAGATCTTATCCCCTATGTCGCAAAGTCATGAGAGTGTGGGAGTGGGTGATTTCCACTGGCCGTTTTGTGGTGGTAATGCACATTCCAGTGAGGTCCAACATTCTAGCGGACAGGCTTAGCAGGTCTATTCTGATGCCCTGCAAGTGATCTCTGAATCCTTCAGTAGTAAAACTGATCTTTCTCAAGTGGGGTCAGCCTTGCTACGATCTCTTCACCTCTCCTTCCAACGCGAAATGCAGCAAGTTTTTCACTGTAACCCCCAGAGATGCTCTTGTCCATGCTTGGCCCCCCCGGTCTTCTGTATGCTTATCCTTCTCGTCCCTTAATACCAAAATTCCTTCAGAAAGCTCGCTGGCTGGGAGGCCTAGAGGCTTCATTGGCCCATTCTGCCCTCGCCAAGTCTGGTTTCCCTCTCTGTGGTCTCATCTGGTGGCTCCACCATAGTTACTGGATCCAGTTCTGGATCTCGTTTCTCAACCTTCAGGGATTCCCCGTCCAGACCTGGGCAGTTTGAAGCTCACTGCTTGACTGCTCCAGTTCCCCTGATTGTCAGGACTCCCTGCTTATCTTCACTTGTAAAAAAAGATCCTGGTGGCAGACCATAAATCTTCCATCAGAAAGGTATACTCCAGTAAATGGAGACGTTTTTTGATCTGGGCTTCACAACGTGCCCTAGACCCTTTCACTGCTCCAGTCTCATCTGTTTTGGATTTTTAGCAGAGATTTTACAACAAGGTTCTAGTTTTTCTACAGTCAAGATTCAGCTTGCAGCAATTTCTAATTTTCATGTGGGACATAATATGGCTTCCTTAGCATCTTCAAAGCTTTATAAAGACTTCCTAAAAGGCACCTTTCTTCTTTAGCCACTGGTGAAGGCCCCCACGCCACCGTGGGATCTTACTTTAGTTTTACAGGCATTGAATTCACCTCCCTTTGAACCCGCAGCCTCTGTGGATATGCAAGTTTTGCCTTGGAAGATGGCATTTTTGGTGGCCATTATTTCTGCCAGAAGGCATTGTCATTCAAACCACCTTATATGGTTTTTGATAGGATTTCTCCCTAAGGTAGCTTCAGAGTCCAATTGTAATCAGGTAATCAATCTTCCCATCTTTTGACCAAATTTCCAGAATAAAAGGGAATACAGATTGCACTTATTGGATGTGCATAGTTGTGTTTTTACTTGCACAGGACTAAAGCATTCCGCAAGTCTGACCAGCTCGTCATATCTTGCTCTATACCCTTCTTAGGGAAACCATTATCTAAGGTCACCATCGCCCATTAATTTTCCCAGTGTATTTTGCTGGCCTATTCCGGTAAGGGATTGACTCTGCCAGGTCAAGTGAAGGCACATTCCAGAAGGTCTATGGCTACTTCAGCTGCCTTCTGATCTAGAGTTTCATTAGACAGTATTTTTTCTGCGGCCACCTGGGCTTCATCTCATACCTTTGTCTTGCACTACAAGTTGGACATCATATCCAGGAACAGGGCATCCTTTGGCTCCACTGTACTCCAGAATATCCTTCCATGAGGGCCTCCCAGGTTTCTAGTAGCTGGGGACTCTGTCCCACAGGTTGAAGACCAAATGAAGACAACAGCTTCAGATGAAGTTGTTATGCACTCACCATAATGTTCCATCTGAGTTGTTCTCCTTCATTTGTCTTCAAACGTCCCTCCCTCCTTCCCCATGCCTGGCATAGACTATGTGGTGGTATGATGAGTAGAGGATGTGGTTATCACCAAGATGCCTGTTTCTCCTTTCTTCTTGTTTATGGATATTTGGCATGAGATAAGTTTTTGGGTCAGGTGCGATGCTGAGTGGGGTAGCAAACTCGACCTGAAGGGAGGAAGGAGACAGGGGCATTATGGGTAGGGGAGGAGCATGGAGCTCAGATGAAAATGCTGAGTATGCGGCTGTCTGATCTGTGCTGGACCCGGGAACCCACAGGGTGAAGACAAATGAAGGACAACAACTCAGATGGGACGATGTTCTTCGTGTTTCACTGTTGCAGTCATCACATTTGGGTTATCTGCCTGCAGGTAGCCTTCAGCCGGCCTGAATACCAGAGTCTTGGAGTCCTGTGTCGGATGCTGTCTCTTCTTCCATGACGTCAGGGGTATAAAACATGCAGCTGATGCCATTACATCAGTCTTTATTGCCACATAGTGCCCAAATCAGAAGCAGTTTGCAAGTACTGGTCGGCCGACTCCTGAAATTTTTGTTTTCGAGTTTCAGAACTGAAGTCTTCAAAAATGCTAAGTACCCTGTTGGGGATCCCTTTTCTTGCTCTTAGCCGATGTCAGTAAAAGTTAACAATTGTATTATCTGTGGAAAGCAAATGCCTCATGAAGATTTTCATTCGTACTGCATTCCTTGGTTAGGCCCAGACCTTGACGTCCCTCGCTGTCGGTTTTGTGCCTTGTTCAACCCCAGGACTATTCGTCATCAGTCTGTATTTGCAGCAAATTATTTTGGTACTCGGTCTAACTATCCAGAAATGGCTTTGGTAAGCCATCTGACTACCGATATTCCGAAAAAAACATAAGGATAAAGACAGACAGACTGCATAGGTCCAAAACTGCCGACGACGCTTCCGTTAAGCTAGTCGCCAGTCTGCCGGTACTCAGTGAGGTGCTTTTGCAGCCCCTGATACCTGCTACTTCAGATTTGCAGGGCTCTACTGAGTCCCATTCGGAGTCCGGTATGCCGCAAGATGCTTCTTCAACTATGGAACATGCGGATGTCTCTACCTTGGATGGGTCCAGAGCCGCTGTGCAGGCACCGGCTTCTGAGGTTGTATTCAGGCTTACAGACTTGCATTTTAAACAGACGCCATCTTCTTTATCAAGGCCTAAAACTCAACCCACGCCTAGAAAACTGACGTCCAAACCGCATGCTCAGGCCCATATGCCTAAATAACAAATGCTTACAATGGCTGAAGACCTTATTACCTTAATTAGGGGAAGCCAGCCTTCCCCCTCTAATAGACCTAGAACTGATTTTCCTTCTGATTTTTCTGATCAGGAATCTGATATTTCTGTTTCTTCTGATTACCAGGATTTGCCCATATTTACCTATGAGGATTCTGATGCAGATGATTCCATTCCCTCTGCTTCCCCTCCAGAATATTTTTCTTTTGGTGAAACCTTGCACACTCTTAGGGAGCATTTCCGCTGGGAAAGCCAGGATTACTCTGACTCCAAAAAGAGGCTTAGGGAATTTTTACTCCTCCCTCAACACAGGCCTTTAACTATCCCGCCTGTTCTGGACATTGTGGATGATGCTTTCTTGGAATCTAGCCTTTCCCCAGACACTTTACCTCCAGCTCCCAGAAAACCTGACAGGTATTACAGAGTACCTGACTCTCACAAGTTCCTCTTCAGGAATCCTACTGCAGATCCAGAGACCATTTCCCAAGGACCAAAGGGCATTAAGGCTACTGCTGCCAAAAACCCTACCCCTTCTGATAGAGATTCTAGAGTCTTGGACAGATAGGGTAAGAAAGTATATACTTCTGCTACTTTGGCCATTAGGGCTTTAAATTGCCAGTTTCATATGTTAAAGTACCAGCAGCATATTATGGGACTACTTACACAGAAAATGATATTGATTCTTGACTGTGCTAAATGCAAACAATTACAGGATTTAATGCATTCTGCAGAACAAGTTGGTAAACATACTTTGCATTGTTGTTTTGACTCTTCAGAAGCATCTTGCAGGGCTGCTGTCACTGGGTCTGTACTTAGAAGGCATGCTTGGCTTAAGGAGCAAAACTGCCAGATCATGTTAAAGCTAAATTACTCGATGCTCCCTTAAACCAAGACCACCTTTTTGGCAACAAAGCAGAAGTCGTCCTCAAAAATATGGAGGAAAAGCTAAATCTATGCAAACTGTTAAAAATTTCCTGCAAGTACAGCCTCCCAGATTTAGTAGGCATTGGCCTTCAAATAATTGGTCCTTTCTAGCCTCTTCTAGGCCTTCTCAGTCCAAACCCAGGAACAGCAGATCACCTAGGTTACAGTCTCAGGCTATGCACAGGTCTAAGCAGTGGGGAGTAGTAAGACACCTCCCCTACGGGAAAATGGCACAATAACTTAACCTTAACCCTTCCAAGCCGGGCTCGGCTGCCTGCTCCCTTAGGAGGAAAGCTCGCCCTGCATGCAAAAAACTGGGAAGTCATTACCCAGGACAAATGTGTTTTGAATATAGTTTCCCAAGGATACAGATTCCACTTACACAACCTACCAACCCCAAAGGGTTGGCCAGACCTACCCCCAAATCAGTGGGCAGAGGCTCAGCAGCATGTTCTCTCTCCTCTAAGTATCAGGGCTATTCAACCTGTTCCAGCAGAAGAAAGGGAACAAAGTTTTTATTCAAGACTTTTCCTGGTACCCAGAAAAGACAGCTCCTGGCGTCCTATCCTTGACCTCTCTATTCTAAACACTTTTTTGGTAATCCCAGAATTCAAGATGCTAACACTTCAACAGCTGCTCCTGTGATAGGCAAATATGTTTGGTTGGCAACCTTAGACTTAAAGGAAGCTTACCTGCACATTCCAATAAGGGAATCTTGCAGGAAATACCTGCGCTTCAGGGCAGGCTCCATGCACTTTCAGTTCTCTGCACTTCCCTTTGGCTTATCTACTGCGCCCAGGGTATTCACAAAGTGTCTAGCTATAGCCATTGCATTTTGCAGGCAGAGAAATATTCAGATATACCCATACTTGGACGATTGTCTGATTCAGGCAGAAAGCCAGGAATTGCTATTAAAACATCTGGCATTCGTAAAGAAACTTCTAAACTCACTGGGGTACACCATAAATGAAAATAAATCTCACCTAGTACCCTGCCAACAAATTGTATTCCTGGGAGCAAGCTTGAATACAACTTCCCAGATGGCTTTCCTCACTCCAGAGAAACAAGTTTATTTGACAACCTACTTCAAACTACTGGCCACAAAGACCCTGCTATCTGCAAGGAAAATTCTGCATGCCCTGGTGTTCATGGCCTCTTGCATTCTACTAATTCCATATGCAAGACTGCATATGAGGAAACTGCAATGGTATCAGTGATTCCTATCATTCCTTGTGTAAAGCAGAGTTTCTTTGGTGGGCAGAGGTTTGCTACCACAACAAGAGGCTCCCTTTCACTCTACCCCCTGCCGCCCAAACCCTAACAGACGCATCAGACCATGCATGGGGGGGGGGGGGCTCACTTGGCAGGGCAGTGCATTCAGGGCAAATGGAACCCGAGACAGATGCACCTGCATATAAACCAAAAAGAAATGTTAGCTGTACAGAATTCCCTGACCGCCTTCAAGGACCACATTCTTCCAGGACAATTATTGGTAAAGACAGACAACACCACAGTTATGTGGTACATAAACAAGTATGGGGGAACCCACTTGTACCCTCTCTGCAGACTAGTCATGGCTCTGTGGAACACAGCCTTGAGCTACCAAGTGCACCTACAAGCTCAATTCCTGATAGGCAAGTTATATTCATTGGCAGACGACCTAAGCAGAAATCTCATGGACCCACACGAATGGAAACTGGAGCCAAAAATATTTAACCTCATGAGGAACAAATGGGGGACCGGTTTGCCTCCCCTCAAAACTTCCAATTGGATAAATTCTGCATAAGGACTTCCACAGTCAAGCTTGGAAAGTGGGATGCCCTGTCCTTTACCTGGGATATCCTCTCAGTTTATGGCTTCCCTCCTCTGCCTCTCCTCTCGAAGGTTCTGCTAAAGATCAAACAGGACAAACCAAGGACAATACTGATTGCACTAGACTGGCCATGCCAGCACTGGTACCCCCCTGTTGCGCAGTATGACACTGCTGGAACCATGGCACCTGCCTCAGACCCCTTCCGTGCTGTCTCAGCAGGCGGTCCAGATTCTGCACTCTCAGCTTCAAACCCTGAACCTTGCAGCCTGGCTAATTCCTTGAGCTGTTTAATAGCATCCCTCAGTAAGCAGGTGCTAGATGTCATTCTGGAGACAAGGAGGCCTAGTACTAGAAAATCCTATACTGAAAAGTGGAAAAGATACTGTTCCTGGAGCCAGACTCAGGGGATGGGCACAGGAGTTCCCAGCTTACCTCATATTCTTCAGTACTTAACAGAAATGCTCCACAATGGCCTATCCTTCTTGTCTATTAAAGTTCATGCCTCTGCCATTTCAGCACATTATAATACTGAACCACCCTCTTCTCTCATCCCCTGCTAAAGCAATTCCTCAGAGGGGCCAAAAATTTAACACCCCCAGGAGAGCCACTACTCCTGCCTGGGACCTTAACTTTGTATTGGAAAAGCTCACTCTCCCTCCTTTTGAGCCAGTTGCAACTGCAGAGTTGAAATTCCTTTCTTGGAAAACAGTCTTCCTTCTAGCCATCACTTCAGCAAGAAGAGTGTCTGAATTACAGGCCCTCATGGCAGTGGAGCCCTTCATTGTCTTCCCTGCAGATAAGGTTCCCCTCGGACCAATCCTTCCTTTATGCCCAATAGGTGGGATGTAGGGTGGCCCTTAATCAGTCCATTCATTTGCCTACCTTTTTCCCGAATCCACAAAACAAAGGAGAACGAATACTGCACTCTTTGGAGGTGCACATACAACTTAGATTTTATTTGGACAGGATTAAGCCTCTCAGAAAATCTGAACAGCTGCTAGTTGGCTTTGCTGCAAGGGCAGAGGGGAAGGCCATTTTGAAGCAAACCATTTCTAAGTGGATAGCCCATTGCATTCATTTCTGCTATAAGCACCATGGAAAATCTACCACACAGGGGATAAGATCACATTCCACCAGGGCTGCATCTACCTCTACAGCCTTTCTCAGAGGTGTCCCAACCAGAGACATCCTAGAAGCTGCTTACATGGAGCTCTGTACATATCTTCACCAAGCATTACCACATGCCTATTTTTTTGTAAATCCAGAGCTGGTTTTGCCACTGCAGTCTTGCAGGGCTTAATAGCTGGCCCTAATGCTCTCTAACTTCCTCTTCCCTTCCATAGCTTTGGGAATCAACCCAAATGTGATGACTGCAACAGTGAAACATGAAGAACATAGTAAAGTTGTGTACACTTACCATAAATGTTGATTTTCGAGTGTATTCACTGTTGCAGTCATGGTTACCCTCCCTCTAGCCCCCTGACTTCTCTTGGCTCTACCTTTCCTTCTTGTTTGGTGTGTTTAAGCTTTCTGGTGTATTTTCTTTTTGTTGGAGGGGTGCCATCACATATAATTGCTTCCCATTGTGGGGGCACCTGACGTGGGGCAAGAAAAACTGATGTAATGGCGTCAGCTGCATGTTTTATACACCTGACAACCTGATGTAATCGAAGAAGAGACAGCATCCGATGCAGGAATCCAAGCCTCTGGTATTCAGGCCGGCTAAGGGCTACCTGCAGGCAGATAACCCAAATGTGATGACTGCAACAGTGAATACACTCGAACATCTACATTTATGGTAAGTGTACACAACTGTACTTTATGGTGAGTACATAACTTCTTTTTTTATTTTGAAAGATGGTTTGGCATCATTTCCATCATAAACTGAATTTAGTAGTGCTGACTTTGTGGCATGGAATGAACGAAAGCCTCACTACAACACAGATGATTAAAGGTTATGTAGAAGCCTGAGTACTGGAGGAGCTGGCTGTGGAGAGGAAGAAGTGATGTGACTCATGCGTACTCACCTGTCACACTGGAGAGGGATAGTGGCATTGGTTCATCATCATCAGAAATGATACTGCGAGTGGTGGAGGTCAAGTTGCAAGTATAAAGGTGCCAGGACAATGTGGACTTGGCTTTACCAAGCAATGCATTGGTGTTGTAGACAGAATCAGTGACTGGATTACTGGATTACTGGATCAGCATTGCTGATTCCACTTAAGTGATACACAAACCAACCACTCATCGTAATGGTGGCAGAAGGTTAGGACTAAGTAGGAAAATCCCTACTGACTGCCTTGTTGATAGTCTCCAAAGTTGGTAGTCATCAGTTAGTGGATCCGTAGTGCTGTTCTCAAGTATGTCAGTCAAATGTATGTTTATTGTTTATTTTTTTATTTTAAAGTATTAAACGTTGGACAGCCCAGTGGTGTAGAGAACTATTTTATTTTATTTTTATTTTATTTTATTTTACATTTGTTAACCGGGCTAGTCTAACTGGATATATTTCCATTTTCAGTAGAGGCCCGGGGAGAAAAGCTCCACATAGAGATAAACACAGTTACATAGTATACAAAAAATGATCTGAGGTAAAAAAGGAGAAAGGAGGTGGGAATAGACAAATATACAGGAAAACATCATAGGATTCAATATTCACATAACATCATAGGATTCATCATTCACACACAAAAAAAAAATAAAAAATGGAAACTTATTTCACATTATTTTATAGGAAGGTTATAAAAAGAGAGTAAAAGAGAAAAGGGAAATATTCAAAGTGAAAAGAGTGAGTAGATTAGATAAATTTATACTTTCAGTAAAAAGAAATGCACCTAAAGGAGGAGAAGGATATTAGAGAGCTAGCACTTATAAAGTGATGGTAGTAAAGCTTGGACAAGAAAAGAAGGAAGAAGGAGAGGGAGGAGTAGAGGAGATTAGTGGGAGATCTAGTCGGGGTTACAGCAGGGACATAACCATTGATTTTTAAGGTAAGTTCTGAGTTTTTGTTTGAACAGAACAGGAGTTGGAATAGAAGTAAGTTCAGTAGGAAGTTGACTAAAGCCCTAACTGTGATCCAGGTAATTCAAGTTTGACTAGTGAGTCAGGTGGCTGACAATTCTGGCAGGAAAGATGAGTGTGTGTCTGTCTTAGGGGAAGAGTGGCATGCTGAGTGGATGTTTTTATGAATACTGGTGGAGACTGGGGCTTAAAGATTTCCTTGCAGTAGTCAGGGATGCTGATGAGGTTGGCTGCTGTGGTCAGGTGTATGTTCCCTAAAGCCACACCTCGTGAACCACCCTGCAGACATGCAGAAAGGTTTCAGTACCTAGGGTAGGTTATAGGTCAGCAAAATCCATCGTCAGCTGCAGTATCATGGCACCTCACTTGGCCTTTCCTGCTCTGCAGTGTGCTGACAGGTGCACCCCAAAGCCCTGTCTCAGAGTAAGCTTGAAGTTGGATTTACAGAGTGCTGTCTCAGTAGGGAGACCCTGCTAGTGTGAGTCATGTAGTAGAGACTATTGGATGTAAGGATAACCAGTGATGGGACACTGGGACCAAGCTTGGAGGGGCCTGAATTCATCGGTCGTGGGAAGGCAAAATAGGCAAAAAGAAAAAAAAAAACTGTTACATTAAACTGGCTATTATGTAGACTTGGATGAGCTTTGATATCTTTGTCATTAAAGACGCAAACAGAAGATTCATAGGTTCATAGATTAGTACCAGGCTAACTACCCTTGTGGGCCATTTCAAGCCTAGCCAATTACCCCATGTGAGAATCAAACCCTGCACCATATGTTTGTAAGGTAAACACCTTAACCATTATGCCATCCTCCCACACGCTAGAAGAAAAGACACGACACATATTTGTGAAGTCCTATGCCACTCACCTTGAATGTGTTCACATTTTCATTTAGAATGGGGAAGTAACTCTCCATTTTGCCATTACAAGAATTGAGTGGTATGCAGTGTGTCCCTGAAGTTTCATACTGTCATGTCAACTTTCACAAGACTTTCCAAGATACATGGTTATTCTTCTCCTCAAGGTTATCAAAACACTCTTTGACCACACAGGCAAACTACAATGGCACTCCAGTATCTGTAAAAAGACACAAGTTGAGACACTTTTTCCATGGCCAGGAAGAAATCTTTCTTGCTGTGTTTGTTTAGGAGCAGTTGGGCAGCTCAAGCTCACTTCCTTCAAGCTGCTGTAATTTCAGATATACTCATGAGCAGCCTTTTGTTCCAGCATGTTGTTTAAGGATAGAAGCCCATTAACTGTTCTTTATTTGGTTTCAAATCACACAAGCCTTCTGGTAAAAACTGAGAGTATTTATTGCATCTTGTCAAGAACTAGTCTCATAGTCTGAAGCAGGATGAATAATCTTAATAGTCTTTAGCTGCATATGCATAAACAGTTTTCCATTCTGCCACTTAAGACTTATATTGAGGTGATCATCTTTCTATTAGCAAAAACTCCCAAATGTACTGCACTTGGGCAGGGGATTGTGAATATCCTTACACCTACAATGGGTCTTTCATGAGGAGCAGCTTCAGAATAGTAACGACATAGCTCTTCATTAAGAAGCCTACTTCCAAAAAACAGTGCTGTGTGTAAATGTAAGACCAGCTTTATGCAGGTAGCACTTTCCAACTTGCTACACAAACTGTGGCTGTTCCCCAGCAATTAGGTGGTACTCTGTGTTCCAATAGCCAGATTCCTTTGTCAGGATCTAATCTGTTGTAGTCAAACTTATTCCATGACATCATACTTGACCCTCACCCTTGATGGTGGTAAGTCCACATTTTGGCACTTTAAAACTTATTTTAAAACTTTTTTTTTCTGATTGAGCCTTGACTATGTCATCCTTTTAGCAGGATGTCATTGGCAAACATCATCTGAAGCCTGATTTCAGTGTTAGTCCCTGCATCCCTGTTCTAGATGAGGGTGCCTCCTGCAAGAGGCCTACTAGGCATAAGTCACGAGAAGGAAACCTTGGTGCACACCCATTGGGCAGTAGAAAGATTACATATCTGGAGATGCCTGTGGACCCTGCAGGATAAACACTCCTAATGTCAATCAGGTCGTCAGTAGTACACATGCTGCACCCATCACACACAGCATGATGCAGACACACAGACTCCATATGCTGAGGCACTTGAATGTAGCCTTCCTAAATAGCAAAGACCTCCTAGATCAAGCACACTTAACAGATGTCCTTAGCATCCCAAAATGCACTCTTTCAAAATAACACTCACATCAACACATATAGCCACATCTCACAGTCTCTACTTCAAAGCCCATAAGGCAAGCCACCACACAACACAACATTCTAGTCATTGGAGACTCTGTTGTGAGATATACTGATGTCCCTCTCACCAAGGTGAGTAAGGAGAAAGGCATGGTCAGTTGTTTATCAGTGGACAGGATCCACCATATTATCCATACACTCAGGTCATTAGAACACAAGTACCATTATGAGTCAGTCATAGTCCATGTGGGTCTAAATGACCTGAGACATGCCTCCCTAGACTACATGAAGAGAGGCATTATGGAGCTCTTGAAATGTGTGCCCCAGTCAGGTATGAGCTTAACACTGAGCAGCATTTTATCTCCAAGGATGATGCCACAATATGAACAGAAGATGACTGCAATAATAATTGGCTTAGTTTCTGATGTCATTCTAAGGCAATATTTTTCAGCATGGAAGGAGATGGTCAACAGACCACTCTGCTTTGCCAGGAATGGTCTACACCTCTACTGTCTAGGCTTTCAAATATTAGCTAAAACATTGTCTTCTCCCACGGTGCTTTTTTAGGCAGTGCCAAACTGAAAATACTTCAACATATTTAATAAAAACCAAAAAAAATCTGAAGGTGTTACTGCTCAATGCCAGGAGTCTAAACAAGAAACTCCACTTCCCACAGGCTGTCTTCACCATAGCAAATGCTGACATCTGTGCAGTCAGTGGGACAAGTTTTAAAACTGTAGAGAGCATCCCGACAATGCAAGGTTTATAATGCCTTCTACACATTTAGACATGCTACTATACAGGCAGGGACTAAAGGTGAAGGTGTCTAGATTTTTATAAAAAATAAATATACCTCAAGGCTTGTCAAACAGGAGGATGCACTTGAGCTTGTCCACATTCACATCATGATAGGCAAAATCCTGTACCCGTAAAGTTAGAATTGGGGAGTCCACCTCTACAAAGAAGCCAGTCACCAGCAGAGTCCCTCAGGGATCAGTCCTGTTACTGCCGTTTTTGTTATCCACTTCTCTGAAGTAGGAGCAGTCATAGAATTTTCCACCAACACTAATGTTCTCCAAGAAGGGCTGACACAGACATATAACTGTTGTCAGATTCACGGACTGAAAGTAAATGCCAAAAGCATAATAGTATCCTTTAGGAAGTCTGCCACCTCTGGAATCTTGTCATACTGACAACACACACCCCTAAAAGTTGACCCAGTATTCAGGGACTTGGGGACACGTGTAGAAAGTAATCTAGCCTTAGACCATCACATGTCTACAGTAGTAAGGAAATCATTCTAGATTGTCAGTTTATAAACAAAGGTGTGTGTGGATGGATGGATGGCATCTAGGTCCAAGGAGGTTAGTGTTCCACAGTATTTGGCATTCATCACTATTACTGAGTATAGTGCAACTTCTGGTATGTATTTAACCAGGCACATCCAACATTTGGAAAATCCACAGAGGTTTTTCACTAAAAGAATACAAGGTATAAATAACATGTCCTGTGCAGATCACCTCAAAGCCCTGTCACTGTATTGTATCTCCTACAGACAGTTGAAGAGAGATCTATCCCTGGCATGCTAGGCATCGTTGGACCCCACCCTGATGGATCTCCTGCTTATCTGCAAACAGCATCAGAATTATCCTTGTCTGTGATATAAATAAGACCTGCTGCATAGACAGGTATGTATCCCAGAGACTACCTCTTCTTTGGAAATGGCTCCCCATCTATGTGAAGCAGAGTATCTCTCTAACCCAATTCAAGTGTAACTTGGACAATTTAATGAAGAGCAGGAAATTAATCATCGGTTTGACACCTATGTCTTTAATAGACACAGGTAGCCTTGCAAATGGTTCATCTCCAAGGCCCCTGCTTGTAAATGTTTCGTACTCCAAGTCCATGCTTGCACTTACAAAGGAGATCAGAACTTGTCAGAAATGTGGGATACACAGCTAGGCTTAAACAGGCCCCAGTGGTCACTATCCTAGCACACACCTATGAACCTAAGAAGGGACTGTAAATGAGAATAGGGAAGATGATCATAGTGATTACAGCTGCATAGTGGTATCCCTGCCTGGCTGGTCTTCGTCCCATCCTGGAGACATCAGCCTGTATACTTGTATGTTGTTGAGCCATTTTTAGAACAAATAACAAGGTTTAACTTTGTTTTAGTCTGGATACAATCTCATACTGTAAAACGAAACTGATACTCTGTTGTTGTTTCACGGAGCTGCTGTCTACCGTATTCTCTCTGGTTGATGTGAATGCTGAATTGCCTGATTGTCTGGTGGCTAGTTGTAAATGCCTGAAAGGTCCTCACTCCTTATGTACGTTTTATTTCTAGGTAGACCCCCTCTAAATCACTTTCAAAGGAATCTCCTATGTGAAGGAAGCTATCCTGAACACTGTGCCCACAAAACATCTATCTGGAATCCAACCCACCTTTGACTAAGGTTAAGCCCTATACTGTATTATAATACTACATACTGTTTTCAGCTGACCTGGGTCTAAACTGGCACCACTAATCCGTCCCCCATAGTAATCTGTCTCCCTCTATATTTTCTTAAATAAATCTAGCTGCCCCTAGCTTCCTGTATGGAACTACTTACTGAACCTAACTCTGAATATTCTAATATCACACTGCTCTCCCTCACCTAGCCCTGAAATTGTATTCTGCATCCCTGTCCTGTAGCACAGAAATACCCTGCTAGAGCACAAACACAGTCTATACACTACCCTTACCTTAGTACTAAGTACAGATTATATCAAAACTGACAAAACTCAGTTAAAAACTCATAGATTCAGTTTAAATTCTAATTTACATATAAGCATCTATTTAACACTGCTTAATATAGCTTCGTTAACACTACTTTACATAATATAGCTTGTTTAACACTACTTACATAATATAGCTTACAGATGCACTTGAAGTCAGTATTAGCCCTGCTCCACTCGCTGCGCTTGGGCTCGTTTCGCACCCCTCCCTGCACCCAATTTCCACCTGCCCCAGTATCTCTTCTCTTATAGGTACTTTACCACACCCCTATTACAACACCCAATCACCCCCACCATTATACTCCTTCCACCCTGCATTACCACCCTATCAGCTTTTAAATAACACAATTATTCCTCCTTCCACTCTACTACCTCCATTCTGATCATCTGACTTTATATCTGTTGTGTCATCAAACTGAATCCAACCACTTGACTCCTCCCACATTAGGTTATACTACTCTTTACTACCCCTTCTGCTAGTCACTTATATACTCACTTTGTATGAAAACCAACAGCTTAATGGGTATCAGTTCCCTGCTGGACATACCATCACCCCAGCTTTAGAATATCATACTTTTAGCCATACCATTAACACTGGGTACAACTCAACATCAGTTTCAATCTTAAATCATAGCATCCCACGAAACATTAGCTCAAGATCCAGACACTACTACAAACTTTTATACAAACTCCTGAGGCTTATCACTGAGTATAGGCCTAGTCTTGTACTCAGTGGTGACATTCACCCCAATCAAGGCCCATCCACCACAGATACAATTTCCCTCCCGACCAGCAACCCAAGGCACAAAACTATAACCAATAGATCAACTAACTCTCTCCTTGTCTGTCATCTTAATATTAGGAGCATTAATAATAAGGTCCACAAATTGCACGTCCTCCTGGCTGTCTACTCCCCTGATGTTCTCTGTCTATCTGAGACCTGGTTAAAACCTAACATTACTGACAATGAAGTGCTACCACCCGGATATAATATACACAGGCTGGATCGTGCTTCAAGGAAAGGCGGAGGGGTGGCTGTACTCTATAAATCTGAGTTGAATGTGACTATAGATGTGATTCAACCACCTCAGATCAATAACTCAGAGATTATTGCCACTAGATTGCAACTTAACAAAAGTAAAAGCATCAACATCATCTGTATGTATATTCCCCCAGGTAATAATGTAGCCACACTTGAAGACGCACTTCATTGGCTATCTTGTCACTACCCCCAAGAAACACTAATACTAGGAGACTTTAACATCGACTGGGATTCTTGTTCCAAAGTATCCTCTTCTATCCACATCAACTTGCATGCATCTACACAAACCATTACCACCCCTACCAGACTAGGTAAACCCAACCAAAAAGATAGTATACTCGACTGGGTACTCATAAATAGTAATCCCCAACTGTACACTGCTGGTACCCTCCCCGATGACCTAAGTGACCATCTTCTCACTTACATAGTTAAGGATAAAGCCATTACCCCACAACAACCCCTACTCAGAAAAGTCAGGAGCAAAAGAAACTTTGACCCTGACAAATTCCAACTGGAACTTAGCTCTTGCAATTGGTCCATGCTAAAACACCTACCCTTAGAGGAGGCAGTTGCCTATTTTAACAACAAATTTCTTGGAATTCTTGATCTACATGCACCTGCCCGCTCAAAACATACAAAAGCAAGAACTGCACCATGGCTATCTAAAGAGACTAGACAAAAAATTACCAGCAGAAACAAACTGTGGGCTCAAAGGCGTTCCACAAAAGACCCCCTATGATCTTGTAAAATATAGGTATGCTAGGAATGAAACAAAAAAATTTATTCTACAGGACAAAAAACAGTACTACTGCAATTTACAGACAACCAACAAGGACAATCCTCAGAAGTTCTGGGCAGGGCTGAACAATCTACTCTGTCCTGGTAAAACATCTACACCTGTCCCTTTTGCCACCATTGATAAATCCCCAGAGGAGGTCTCTGACCGTTTTAACCATTTCTTTACCGAAACAATTCAAGCTCTAGCTAGACAATTACCTTCTAGCTCCCCTGCCCCTGATACTTTTACCTCTAAAAACCAACTCTCATTCTCCTACCAACCAGTGTCCACATCTCTTATCCGTAACATGACCAAAAATTAAAAACCTACCATACTCTACGCTGACCAGCTCCCCGCTGAGTACCTTCAAAAATCAGCTGATGCCATTGCCTATCCAATATCGATACTAATCAGTCATGCCATAGCAGAAGCTAACATTCCCACCATCTGGAAAACATCCTACGTAATCCCACTACATAAAGGAGGTTCCTCTACGGAATTCTCCAATTAGACCTATAGCTATACTTTCTCCACTTGCAAAGATTATGGAAAAATGTATGCAAAAACAATTTATGCACCACCTAATGGATACCCAGCATGGTTTTCGTCCACACCATAGCACAACCTCAGCGTTAATGGCTTTTACCAATACCATAAACAATAACCTTAACAATAATCACATATCCTCTGCCCTATTCTTGGATCTTTCCAAGGCATTTGACATGGTTGATCACCAACTTCTGGTCCACACCTTGCTAACTTTCCACCTTGATACTAATGCCCTTCTTTGGTTTACATCCTACCTAAATGGAAGACAACAGGCTGTCCTACGGCAGAACAAGCTCTCTAATCTATTACCAAACACCCTTGGAGTACCACAAGGCTCCATATTAGGGCCCCTACTGTTTTCCATCTTTATTAATGACTTGTATACAGTCATACCAAACATCAGCTGTATCCAGTATGCCGATGACTCCACCCTGATTTGCTCAGCTACTTCTCCCACAGACCTGAGGGTCGCTACCCAGTCCACCTTTAATACCATAGAAAATTGGCTCTCTGAACGTAGATTGTTACTAAATCCCAAAAAAACTAAAATGCTGTTATTCTCTCCAACTCATAGGTCTGCCGCCTTCACCTTTACCATAAATGCAAAAGATGGGACAATAATTTCCCCTGATACTTCTACAAAATTACTAGGTGTCATTATTGACAATAACCTAAAGTTTGACCTACATGTAAATCAAACAATCAAGAACATCAATAAAAAACTTGGGTCACTGTATAGAATAAAAGCCTTCCTAACCCCCTCCAGCTAACATGGCTATAGCTCGCTCTCATCTACTCTCAACACTTTTATACGCCTCCCCCCTTCTCTCCAATCTAAACAAATCTGTACTAAATAGACTGTCAGGTAAACCAGGGAAAGGAAGCCAACAAACTACTGAAACACAAAAACCAAGTCAGCAGCACCAAGGTCTTGGTGCTGCTGACTTGGTTTTTGTGCTTCACTAAATAGACTGTCAACCTGTTACAATCATATTGCCAGGTTTGCCACTGGAATGCCTTTTAAAACACACCACTGCATCAATCTAAAACAGCTTGGGTGGCTAGAACTTCCCAGTCTCATACAATATAACCTGCTGATCATGGCTAACAAAGTCCTCTATAACCCAGATAACACACCTGCCCTTGAAAATATTATCATCCCCCACAACAATCCAAGACTGCTTCGATCCTCGATCAAACTTCTAATTCAGACAATCAAAATCAACAACACTGCTGGATATGCCCTCTTTGCTAACGCTGCAGGCAGAGCTTGGAACTTACTTCCAGGTGATATTACTTTGCTCTCCTCCCTAGGACAATTTAAAACTAAACTCAAACAACATATGGCATTTAACTGGCTTTGCCACTGCAACAAGCCCGGGTAACTTTCAACATGAATGTGAATAACCCAACTAACTATTTATTGTTAATTTTTCTCCTGACTAGAACCAGGGGTATCTCATGTCTGTCTCTGTATTCGTCAGTAATACTACTTATGTACTCTTGTTTTACTTGTATTATTGTATCTGATAAATTGGAGCTTATCTCCTTGGGCCTCCACTGAAAATGGACATGGCTCCAATTGAACTATCCCTGTCAACAAATGTAAAATAAATAAATACTGTCTTTGGCTCTTTTTGCCTTGGGCAAGGTATTCAATAAGTCACTTGTCTCATTAAGATCACTTTCAGTGAGATAATTTCACAGTTAGGATTTTTTTGTCAGTGTAGCATTGTTGTTTTTAATGAAATATAGCTTTGAGTTTTCTAGGGGTTTGCATGTTTCTTGGGGTTTTCCGTGACTGATGATGTCCCCAGGAAAAAAGACATCAACAACAGGTATGCCACAGGTGCAAAGATTCCACTGAATGATCTCTGCTTTCAGTGCTTATTTTGTCTCTGGGAGAATCACCTCATTTCCACATGCAAGGTGGGCTCTTACTTTAAAAGGAAATCTCTAAATAGTGGAGCCAAGAAGAAAAAAGAACCAAAATGCCTTCCTAAAGCATCAAAGGCTTCTGTTCTCAAGCCAAGGGATGTTCACCTGTTACACCTTGACATCCTGAAGCACTGCTGCAGAAATGGAGAAACCTAGGAAATTGATAGGTGAAGAAGCTTATTGCAAGGTCATTGTGAAAACATTAGCCCCACATAGTTCTGTGGGCTTCAAAGAGAGGTATTTTCTGTAAGATCACAGCTGCAGAAGCTGCAAAGCCATTTGTCAAACCCCCTTTGGAGGCTAATGTTGTGGTCATGCTGTCTTTATTTCTTTTTCTGTATATCTTTGTCCATCTCTCTCTCTCTCTCTTTCTCAGAGTCTCACCTATATTTATATATGTGCCACAGCCTACTGCCACCAGTGAGGCAGACCTTTTTATTTTCATGCTAGTTTAGCATTATTCTTTTAACAGGCAACTGGCTGTTATTATAGCAATAACCAACGACTGCGGTGTTGGTTTATTGAAGATTTAACCATAGTTGGTGTGGTTTAATCATGAAGGTGAAGCCAGAGTGATTAAATAAAGCCAACTGTGGGTAAATCTTCAATGTACCACACCACAGAGTCTGTTATTGCTGTTATACAATGACATTATTTAAGAAAAAAAATACTTGCTTTTGTAATGTCTTCGTGGTGCCCTTCCAAATTTTTCCAGTATCCTGGGCCATTTTCTGATATACTGCGCATGCTTGTGGGACTTATGTTCCCACGCTTATGCAGTACATCAGTGCTGTGCAAAGGAAGCAAGGGAGAAAGGAAGATCTCCTTTGTTTTTTAATTTATTTATTTATTCAGAAGAAAAAAAGAAACTGAGAGACTTTTAACATTCAGGAGAGCCGGGACAGACAAATTAAAAGGATAATCAGGTATGTTTCTTTAATTTTGTAGAACGTACATGATTATCCCCTTATTTTTCTCTGCCATGTCTCCTTTGTTGTTTGAGGTCTTCTGTTTTGTAATTTGATTAAAGAAAAGAAAGAAAAGTAAAGCATTTATCAGATATACGGTGGTGGTGCTGCAGTAGCATTGTCGCTTCACAGTAAGACGTTGTCCTTTTTGATTCTCAGCTAGAGCGTCTTCTGTGTGGAGACATGCGTGAATGGGCATACCTTCGTTGAAGGTTGTGCATCAGGGCCGGCAACTTGGCACTTAAAAATCTACTGCCAATCATTAGCGGATCGGAGTTCCACTGTGGCGACCCCTAACTGGGAAAAGCCGAACGACACAACAGCTAATGGAAAAAAGTCCGAGTGACCAGACCTTTTTCCGTTGGTATATTCTTGGATTTACAATGGGCACACTGGTTGGGCTGACCAATCAGCGTGATTTTGGCCAGTCTTTGTATAATTATGAATTTAGCTGAATTCTGGCTTTCCTTCCTTGCATTGGGCATGTGGCTTTGGGATGTTGGTTCCCTCCAATACTTTCTCTAGCCTTCTTTTATTTATTTGTTTTTGTTCTAATTTAACTGGGATCACACACACATCTCAAGGACCATTTTCACACTCTGTCAGGGAGTACAGATCCAAGAAACTTTAATTCAACTTTGGTTAGCCTTAGACAAAAATATAAGCTCAGCCCCTTGTCATCCTCAGAAATCTGTGAAGGGAAGGATTTAATGTAGAAAGTCTAACACAGACTAATTCACAGCATGATGTAGTGAGTCCCCATAGTAAGGAGAAGCAGGAAGATTAGGAGACATCTGAAGAAGAAATAAGGACATGGGAAAGAAAAAGAGATTTAATATGGTGCAATAGGTATACAAAGGAGAAAGCAAAACTAACCAATACAAAAAGAGCAGCAGCACCAAAGATATTTGAAGAGAAATACAGCAAAGGAATCCAGATATGGAAAACTTTACAATACAAAAAAATAAGAAGACAGAGGAAATGTAGAAAAGTAGATCAGTAATGGAGAAGTTAAAGAAATAGAAATTGAGGTTATGGAGTACCTGCAAAGTGAAGGATTCACTGTAGAAAATCTAATGCAGAAACACCACAACAGGATAGAGCAATGGATATCCAAATTAAGGGGAAACCAGTGGATCAGGAAGCAATAGTTCAGGTGCCATATCAAGATATTTTGGAGCCTTCCACAGGAAACTGGTATAAAAGTTCACTTGAAGCTCGGCAGCAAGGAAAGGAACAGGAGACTGTGGAAACTCTGATGCAGTGAGTGTTGAGGAGTGCTAGGCCAGTGAGTTCCCAGATGACAGAGCAATGGATGGCACAGGATGAAATTGAAGAGAAGATGCCACAGGAAGATGTTGTAGAACATTCTGTAGAATGCCCGCAGGAAGTGGAAAACAAAGGATGTGCCCTCAGTCTGGAAGAAAATTAACTAAGGGTAGAGTTGCTTGATTTAATGGACGTAGATAAATTAAAATCAATGAAAGAAATTGACTGCAGAAGGTTAATAAAACCCCAGAAGTCAGAAATCTGATAAAACAAATGAACACCGTAGTTAGGACTGTCCATAGAGATCCATGCGATATAACAGAAGTGCAATTGTAACAAGGCACCAAAATCAAAGATAAATCCAAATAACAACGACAGTTGAGTACACTAATAAACCTTTATAAACAAGACAAAGCTTTCAGGTTAACAAACCCTTTCTCAATGTATGACAACAGGTATACTTAACACGCCCATATATATACACACATATAAAATAATCACGTGACTTGCAGCCATAATCACATGATTCAAATACATAATATCAATCATAAATAATTAATTAGACTATCCCTAAAATTTAAAACATTTACTCTGCAGAATAAAATAAGCAATTATTTTAATTTAGTCTGTTGTATCCTATTTAAAACAGGTTTTAAAGATAATGCTGCATTCAAACCAGGGGGTGTGTCAGCAGAAAATCTTAATATCCACTCATATTCCCTAAGGTCCAAAACATTGGACAAATCACCTCCCCTAGTTGTTGCTAATACACAATCTATTACTCTAAATTTAAAACAATGTTTAATTCCATGGGATTGTATGTGTTTTGACAATGCATTATTTTCATTGTTATGTTTTATATTCGATCTATGTTCTATTATTAGTTCTTTAAGCCTTCTAGTGGTCTTGCCCACATAAAATGAAGGGCAAGTTTGACAGGTTGCAAGATAAACTACATTACTAGTAGCACAAGTTGCATAACCATGAAAATTATATTCCTTTCCTGATGTGGGGTGTATAAAAATACTACCTCTTGTTGCGTCTGCAACAATATCACTACAACTAGTACAGTTATGACATGGATAAGTACCCTGCTTACTGCTTATCTCAAGAATAGGTTTTGTCTTAACAAAGTCCTTATATCCTAATAAGCTTTTCAGAGTACGCATATTTCTATAACTAAAATAGGGTTTATCACCCACTATCAAACGAATATCATCCTGTGCTAGTAGTATCTTCCAGTACTTGCTTATTATTTTTCTAATTGTATCAGATTGTGTATTATATGTAGTTAAAAATCTTAATTTGCTTTCTTGCCTAGTAGGCATTATTTTATCATCTTCTCCGAAGGACTTATTAAAAATAGAACTAAACTCCCCGTCCCTATGTGTTAATATATAATTCTTGGTACTTATCAGTAGATCTTCAGGGTATCCACTATTTTTAAAATCATCATATGTATCATTCAATTGTTCTAAGAAAATATCATATTTTGAGTTAAGCCTACTTACTCTGGCCATTTGTGCTTTAACTATGCCCTTAAAGACATGAGATGCATGCATACTAGTTGCATGTAAGTATCTACCTGCCGCTACTTCCTTTTTAAACACAGATGTGTTCAAATCATTTTCTTGTTTAATTATTGTCACATCTAGGAAGTTTATATTTGTAATCGATATCTCTAACTTAAACTTCAAAAAATCAGTGGAATTATTCAAAAATTGAACAAAATCCATAAGCTCAGTTTGATTACCCTTCCACAAAACAAA
This sequence comes from Protopterus annectens, assembly GCF_019279795.1. NCBI lineage: Eukaryota > Metazoa > Chordata > Ceratodontiformes > Protopteridae > Protopterus > Protopterus annectens. The sequence continues at coordinate 350,986,157 of NC_056726.1, forward strand.
ACAATCGTCCACGAACCTTTGATAAAAAACAATGTTATCATTTAAAAATATCTCACCTTCAGTTATATATTCCTTCTCCCACTGATATAGGACTATATTAGCGTACGTATTCGCAACTGGTGTTCCCATTGCTACCCCCGTTTGTTGCAAATAGTAGTTGTCATTAAAAAGAAAAACATTATTTCTCAACACTAATTCAAGTAACATACATAAATTTTCTATGTGCCTAGCAGTATAATTAGAACTTTGTGTTAGAAAACTTCTTATAGATTCCAACCCATATTCATTTGGGATTACTGTGAACAATGAATTAATATCCATAGTCACCATGTACATATCACTGATATTAATATTTGAATTTTGTAATCTCATGTAACATTTCTTTAATTTTATCAAAAAATCTGATGTATCTTTTAATACTGTGTTACATTTACTTAATAGTGTTTGCAATTGCTTTTGTAAATATAAGGATATCGGTTCTGTAATCCAGCCTATGCCAGATACTATAGGCCTCATTGGTGGGTTGTCTATAGATTTATGTACTTTAGGAATCCCGTATAGTTGTGGAATTACCGGGCAAGGTACTGTGAAGAAGTGGAAAAGATCCAGTGTTATATCATTAGACAATTGAAGTTCATACACACACATATTCACATAACTTATACATTTTTTAACATCTATAACCGATATACATTTGAAAGCTGTTCTATCATCTAATAACAACATTATGGCTTGGTTATATTTACACTTATCCATAATGACTGAACCTCCTTTATCTGCTTGTTTCAATATTATATCCGTATTATCTCTGAGATTATTTAATGCCATGTACTCCGGAAATGTAATATTAAAAGATTTATAGTTTCTCTTACTTTCAAATGCTTGCCTTATATCATATTCACATTGATTGTAAAAAGCTATTAGAACAGGTGGGTAACATGGCATAAAAGTACTACGCCTCTTACAGGAACTGTTGTCATATTCACTATTTCTAAAAATTAGCTTCAAGGCTATAGCTCTAATAAATAGTTTTAAGTCAGTCAGTACCTTTACCAGGTCTTCAGTACGGGTTGGTATGAAGCCCAACCCTTTACTTAGTAAAGAAATATGTTCTGTTGTCAAAACATATGATGACAAGTTTATAATGTATGCCTTTACCTTCTGGCTACTTTCTGCTGTTTTTGCGGACTGTTGTTTTTACGTTTTAAATCCAGTAATGGACGACCATCCCTCGATCTTGTCCTACCCCTCGATGCAGATCTAACTGTAGCAAATTTCTCCTTGTCCTTTACCGTCTGCAACTGAAATGGTTTCGTGAAATAATTGGTCAAAGTTTTTTGTTTGGCATCTGCTGGACGTTCCGTTTCTTCTTCCATAGTCACATTAGCATGAACGCTCTTTGCGGCCTGTTGTGATGGTTGCGTTCCTGCCTCACCAAGTGCTGATACGTTATTTCCTGCGTTACTAGCCAATCCGGTTGAAAGGTCATGTAAAACATTCAGCGGTGATTTTAAAGGAACAGTCACTATTTCAGGGAATTCATCCAACGAGTCTAGCAGAATATTTGTCGATGGCTGTTTCACGTTATTACCCACTTCCTTAGCAGTACATATGTCTGATTCTTTTCTGATTCTAGGTTTAGTAGATAATGCCTCAGTCCTCGGCCAGGAAAAGATATTTCCTTTTTGATAATCGGAAATATCACGAAGTAGCTTTCTTCTTTTGATCGCTTCTAAGCGATCATCAAGACCATTAAGCCTGTCCATCATAGATGTATATAAAGATTCTAAGTTACTAAAGCCAGGTGTAGCCAGGAGTTCTTCCTCTTTCAAGATAATTTCGGCTTTGAGCTCATTTTCGATGTTACTAAAAAATGCATTCATCAGCAGCATGTAGTCTTTGCTTAGTTTTAAATTAAGACATTGCCACTGTTTAAGCAGCTCTGGATACACATTGCCATGGCATTTTTGTGATCCTAAGACCACGTGGAACTATTCCTTGCTCAATATATGCATCAAAACTGAAGCGCTGCCACTGCATGCGCTTAAATGTACTAACCTTTCTTTCTAACACTTGGATTTGACGTTCAAAATCCAACGTATTCATTGCTTTAGTATTTTCATTTTCCAGTATTGGTGTAGTAGTAGATGTGAAATGCAGAAGAGGATTTGTCTCTCTTTCAAACAAAGATTTTAAACGGTTGTGATAGTCCATGGTTGGCTGCTGTGGGCTGTAAAAAGGCTCAACTTTAGTGCAAAAAGAACCACAGTTGTAACAAGGCACCAAAATCAAAGATAAATCCAAATAACAACGACAGTTGAGTACACAAATAAACCTTTATAAACAAGACAAAGCTTTCAGGTTAACAAACCCTTTCTCAATGTATGACAACAGGTATACTTAACACGCCGGAGAAGATGATAAAATAATGCCTACTAGGCAAGAAAGCAAATTAAGATTTTTAACTACATATAATACACAATCTGATACAATTAGAAAAATAATAAGCAAGTACTGGAAGATACTACTAGCACAGGATGATATTCGTTTGATAGTGGGTGATAAACCCTATTTTAGTTATAGAAATATGCGTACTCTGAAAAGCTTATTAGGATATAAGGACTTTGTTAAGACAAAACCTATTCTTGAGATAAGCAGTAAGCAGGGTACTTATCCATGTCATAACTGTACTAGTTGTAGTGATATTGTTGCAGACGCAACAAGAGGTAGTATTTTACACATCAGGAAAGGAATATAATTTTCATGGTTATGCAACTTGTGCTACTAGTAATGTAGTTTATCTTGCAACCTGTCAAACTTGCCCTTCATTTTATGTGGGCAAGACCACTAGAAGGCTTAAAGAACGAATAATAGAACATAGATCGAATATAAAACATAACAATGAAAATAATGCATTGTTAAAACACATACAATCCCATGGAATTAAACATTGTTTTAAATTTAGAGTAATAGATTGTGTATTAGCAACAACTAGGGGAGGTGATTTGTCCAATGTTTTGGACCTTAGGGAATATGAGTGGATATTAAGATTTTCTGCTGACACACCCCCTGGTTTGAATGCAGCATTATCTTTAAAACCTGTTTTAAATAGGATACAACAGACTAAATTAAAATAATTGCTTATTTTATTCTGCAGAGTAAATGTTTTAAATTTTAGGGATAGTCTAATTATTTATGATTGATATTATGTATTTGAATCATGTGATTATGGCTGCAAGTCACGTGATTATTTTATATGTGTGTATATATATATACCTGTTGTCATACATTGAGAAAGGGTTTGTTAACCTGAAAGCTTTGTCTTGTTTATAAAGGTTTATTTGTGTACTCAACTGTCGTTGTTATTTGGATATAACAGAAGTGAACAGGATATGTTACTGTGCAGCTAAACTAATAACTGATAAAGTTCTACCACAAGAGCACAGGGTAGTGAGGTAAAGGAAGGGGAGAAATTGAATACTGTCATGGAAGTATCGAATAGAGAAAAATATAAAGCAATTAAGACAATAATTGTCATTGTTAGAAGACTGTAGAAGAGGGAATAGATCAACAAAAATACTAAGAAAGATAGATGTGATAAAAGAAGTGAGCAGTATTAGAACAGACCAGGATCTATCATGCACTATCACAAATAAAGTAAAAAATTCAGCACAGGTAGAAAAATGTAGAAGACACACAGATAAATATAAAGGAAAAGTACAAAATAAGCAATTTAGTGATGACCCAAAAACGTTTTATTGAGAATTAGGAAACAAGGTAAAATGAATTGAAAGACTGCCCAAAAAAGAAGAAATAGATGCATTTTGGATAAGTATCTATGAATATCCTGTGGAACACAACAAAGATGCAAAATGGATAAAAGAAGTAAAAGAAAGAATAAAAAATTTAAAGGTACAGAATATGAAATAGGATGAAGTAACAGCCAGAGAGACTGAAACAAAGTTAAGAAAAGCCACTAATTGGAAAACCCCAGGCCCAGATTCAGTGCCTAATTTTTTGTTAAAAGTGTTAACATCTTTGCATGAAGACCTAGCCATGAGTAAGAACTATTTATATGCACATCCCGAACAGACACCAGTCTGGCTAACAACAGATAAAACAATGCTCCTTCTTTAGGGTGAACCTGCAAGCTACCCCAAAAATTTTAGACCAATAACTTGCCTTCTGACGACATATAAACTATACACTGGAATTGATGCCAACAGAAGAAAACTCAATTATGGCAGAAGAACAAAAGGGCAATAAAAGAAAGTCATATGGAACAAAGGATCATTTGTTGTCAAATAAAGTCAAGGTGGAGAACTATAAAAATAGAAAGAATCTAAGTATGGCATGGATTGACTACAAAAAAACATTTGATAGTATCCCACATTCATGGATAAAAGAGTGCTTAAAATGTATAAGATACAAACCACACTGACTGACTACATTACACTAACCATGAAACAATGGCAGACCACTTTGCAATTAAGCCATGATAAAGGACAGATTATTATCCCAGGGATAAAAATTCAAAGGGGGATATTCCAGGGTGACTTTCTGTCACTGTTGCTATTCTGCCTTGACATTAATCCATTAAGCTGTTTACTTAACAGCTTAGGCCGTGGCTATAATTTGGCTCCTAGAAAACAAAAAAAGTCTAAAGACTTCTCTTTTCTTTGTCGATGATTTAAAACTATATAGCTTATCAGATGAGGAACTGAAAGCACAGCTGCAGGTTGTCAAAACTTTTTCGGATGATATTAGAATGTCATTTGGCCTTGATAAATATGCCAAAGCAGCCTTTAAAGTGGGAAAACTACATCACCAGAAAACATCAGCTTGGGAAAAGAATGTGATATAAAATAACATGAGCAAGAGAGAGTATATAAATACTTGGGAATTGATGAAGGAACAGCAATAAAACATGAAGAAATGAAAGTAAATCTTAGTAAGGAATATTTTAGATGACTTAAATTATTCCTGAAAACAGCATTGACATCTTGGAACAAAATCCAAGCTATAAACCAATTTGCTCTTCCTGTCCTAACTTAAAAATATGGAGTGATTGATTGACCCCAAAACGTGTTGGATAGATTATATATTAAAACAAGAAGGATACTTCATGCTCACCAAATGATCTATAAAAATCACTGCATACCAAGATTATATATTCCTCGTTCCAAAGGAGGTATGGGCCTCCTTGAAATTGATTACATGTACAGATCTGCAATAGTGGGACTCCACACACATCTGCTGACCTCATGAGACCCAAACGTAGTGAAAGTTTTGAAACATGAGGAGAATAAATTAAGATGACTTCCCTGCTTAACCTAGTAGAAGGATATCAACGTCAAGCAGGAGTTGAAATCAAACCAGAAGTAGATAAAAAATCAGGCAGCAACTGAATGTGCCAAAAAAACAAAAGAAAGAATATAAGGTGAAGGATCAGATGAAAAGGCAAGAAATGTGGAAAATGCATAAATATAATTGCAAGTATAGAAGACTTCTGGAAGAACCTCATGTTGGTCAGGAACGAATGCAGGAATGGTTAAGGAGAGGTTAATTCAAACCAAGAGCTGAATGGTTAATATTGGCAGCACAAGATAGTTGGCTACATACACATTGGTTTACAAAGTCCATTGAACATGTGGGAGAAACAGACAAATGTAGGTTTTGTAAAACCAAATTGGAAACGGTCGCACACCTTATGTTGGTTGTGACATCCTAATGGCAGAAGGACTGCATACTGAAAGACATAATAATGTGGCAATACTGCTACACTGGGGATTGTGCAGATTTTATGGGTTTGAAGAAAAACACTGGAGACTTGGGCCACAAAGCATCATAGAAAATTATGAAGTCTACATCACATGGGATCATCCATTATGAACAATTCAAAAGATAGATGCTAAAAAACTAGATATAGTGGTCCAGGAAAAGAAGACAAAAGTAGCATTGATCATTGAAATTGCCACACCCAGTGACTGTAGTGTCCTGCGTACAGAGACGCACATTTATAAAATATTAGGATCTGCAAGCAGAAATGAGAGCAATGTGGAAGAAGGATACCCAAATAGCTCCAATAGTAGTAGGAGCAATGGGTCTTGTACAAGAGTCTAAAATATACAGCCCTTGCAGGTCTTGAACCCAACTATAGTCAGAGCAGTTAACCACTAAGCCATCACTGCTATTATGCTACTAATACATGTAACTCCATATGAACTGCAGGAGTCCTTGCTGGGCACATTGCAGGTGCTGTGAAAAGCATTTTTGGTGCACATCAAAGAGTGAAACAATACTAATTTCATAAACCTTAATCATACTTTGAATTAGGAATGGGGTCCATTCCCATCATGGTATTAGAAACCCAAAAGCTTTGGAGAAATTAAAAAAGGGAGTACAGATCCAAGAAACTTGATTTCAACTTAGGTTAGCCCTAAACAAAAATATAAGCTCAGCTCCCCTTATCAGAAAGCCTGACTGTTTCTATAGGATGGAAAACATTTTAACTTAACTTTAAGTACTTGGGTGTAAAATCTTAGAAAAAAATTGTGAAGTACAGCAAATTTCATAGTTAAACTAATTATTACAGGTTTGAACCACTGTTATAGTAATTGCAAATTAAGTACAAAATAAATACTGAAATAAATATCCTAATAGTTATAGACATGGCCATAAACCTAGTGAATTCAGCACAAATTTCACCCAGCACACAACACCACTGCAGCCCTACTGTCATTCATAGATACTGTTTTTAAAGCCCTAGATGCAGGCCTTTTTACCTCTGTGATTCTATTAGATATGTCCAAGGCTTTTGATAACAGTATCACACACCAAATTATTGCAAAAGCTAGAAACCGTAGGCTGCTCCATAAATACATTAACTTGGTTTTCAAGCTACCTACAAATTAGGAAACAAGCTGTCAAATGACAAACTAAACTCTCAGACCACCTTGATAATAATACAGGAGTTCGCCAAGGTTAAATTCTAGGACCACTTCTCTTTAATATATTCATACACAATCTCCACAAAGCATCCCTACAAAGTACCCTTGTCCAGTTTGCAGATGACTCCACCATAATTTCCACCTCCAGTAACTTGTCCGACCTACAAAGGATTACACAAACTATCTTCTCATCAATAGAAGCATGGCTAACTAATGCCCAGTAATTTTTGAACCCCAAAAAATCTTAAGCTCCTGTTATTTTAATCAAAAACACTATGATCTGACTTCAGAATTCTCTCTCACAGCAACACAGTAAGAAAACAGGTCAAAACATAAAACTACTAGGAATAACAATTGACGCCAAGCTCACCTTTGAATCCCATATTTTGAATACAGTAAAAAAAAAAAAAAAAAAAAAACACTTTAAACTAGGTAAACTCTACCTTCACAAGCTTTACTTGGCAAGCTTTGTTTTGGTAGGTTTGTTAACACTTCACTAATTGCTTCCCTCCTTTATGGGAGTCCCATTTTCACAAATCTCCATACATCACTGAGCAATAAACTAGAATCTTGCTACTACAAAATAGCAAAATTTGCCTCAGGAATGTCCAGCCAATCACATCATTGCCAAGCCATCTCAGAATTAAACTGGCTCGAATTCCCTCACTAACACAACTCACTCTTGCCAATAAACTAATTCACAAGCCTTATAACTGCCCATCACTCCAACCTCTCATACAAACCTATATCCCAACACGCAACCTATGTTCCTCACATAAGCAGCTTTTAAGTATGTCTAACCCTAACAAGAGAGATGGTCAGAGCCTATATTTTTATAAGATTACTAAGCTCTGGAACAGCCTACCTCCCTTAATCACTCAGCTGGACTCCTTAAATACCGTCAAAGCAAAACTAAAGTCCCATTATCGTAACAGTCGCATCTGTACCTGTTTAAATCATCCAAAACCACCTTAATTTCATGTAAATTCCTGTCCTAATCTCCAACACTGCTTTCCTTTCTGTCATGAATTTCCACTCAGTACTGTTATTTCTATCACTGTACATCCAAGTCTCTGTGTCTTAGCCATGGTCTATTCATCTTACACTTAATTGTGTAACTTTACCTCTCCTCTTTTTTTTCCTCCTTCTTTGTAATCATATGTGAACCTGACTATCTTCGCTTTGTATCTGACCATTTATTTTAACCTTTAAATTTAAATTATGTATCAATGTGCTATGCATTCGTTTTTGTCTGTTGTTTTTTAGTTCAACTTCTGTGTAATTTGTCTCTGTATAATTTTTCATTTGAAATGATTTGTGGGGCTTTTCCCCCAGGGCCTCCACTGAAAATGGGTCCCTGATCCAGTGGACTTTCCCGGTCAACAAATGTCATTAAGTAAATATAGTCCAAGGAAAATATCTAATAAAACCTCTTAATCTGTCTATGGTTTACAGAGAGAGTGTGAACCAATGGACAAAGCTCAGACGTGACCCAACATTTCTTAAAAAGCATAGTAACTTTCACAGTCTGCCATCCACAGACTGAAATTCATTTGTTGCAGTACTATTCCCAAACAATGTTAGTACACAAAGCCCTTAAAGTGATAAAGTTCCTAAAAATGTCAGTCAAGGCTCACTGTTCCTCATATTACAGGCTGGTAAACATGGAAGCAGCAAAAAAAAAAAAAAAAAAGTCGAAGACTTCCGGTAAAAAAAACAGGCTTCACTACAACAATATTACCGCACTGCATTGAAACAGCAATGCCAAAAAAACAGAATCTGGTACTCTATATTTATGCAGCAAATCCAAGTCTGGAGCTCCATATGCACAACAAGAGATTCATTCCTGTGGTTGTGTTGTGTCAAAAACAGCAACAGTGCAGTAGTAGAGAAAAATCAGTACTTTTATTTATATTTGTTTACCAGGCTAGTGCGCTGATCTATATTGACCAGTTTCAGGCTCAGCCCAGGTGAAGTACAAAACATTCAGAAACATAAATACGGAAATGTAAGCAATAATAAAATCGTTCAGAATAATTAAGTAGAAAAAAGTAGTGTATTCATTCAGATGTTGAAAGCAGTAAAGATGTTTCACAGTACAAAATATCAGTCATTTCAAAACTAAGACATTTCCACACACATACAGAAAGAGCAGGAAACAAGAAGAAAATAATTAAGACCTGCTGTGTTTGATAGAAATGTATAAATATAAGAAGATGTATGAGAGACAGGGGCTGCCAAAATGAATAAAACAGGGATGGTCAAAAAATGAATAAGCCAAATTAATAAAGGAATTTGAATTCTAAAGGGAGATCCATGCGGTATAACAGAAATTAACAGAATACATTATTGTGCAGCAAAACTAATGATATACTTGGTATTACCAAGAAAGCATAAATTAGTAAAGGAAAATAAATGAGCAAGTAGATCACCAACCACCATGAAGCACTGACTAGAAACATTTGTGAAACAGTTAAGAGAAGAAGTATCATTACTGGAAGAATACAGAAAAGGAAATCGATCTGAAAAAAAAAATTAGAAATGTGAATGAGCTAAAACAAAAATGCAACATCAAAAACAAATCAGAATTTGAGTTATACTATCCCTAGCATTAAATTAAAAATCTCTGCACTGGGTGAAAAACTTAGGAGATTCATTGAAAATATAAAGAAATAATACAAAACAAACAGTTTACAGATAAACCAAAGACATTCTACAGGGAGTTAGGAAGGAAAACAACAGTAGTTTTCATACCACCAAGGACAGACTAAATTAATTGATTCGGGACAACTATCTATGAGGACCCAGATGAGCACAGTAGGGAGGGTGAGTGAATAAAAGAAGCAAGATAACAGTTAAGAGACTAATAAAGAAGATTTAGTTTGGAATGAAATAACAGCTGAGATAGAAATAAAGTTAAGAAAGACTCCTAGCAGGAAAACGCCAGGTCCAGATGCTTTACCTAACTTTTGATAAAGATATTGACATATTTATGTACATACTAAGTTAACTGCTCTTGTGGGCCATTTTATGCCTAACCAGTTATCCCATTTGAGAATCAAACCTGGCATCTTGTGTCTGTAATGTAGACATCTTAACCATTATTCCAACCCCTGTGATTTAGCTTTAAGTAAAAAATAAAAGTTCTGTACTTACCATAAAGATAAATCCATGTTATCTCTTTCCATCTGGTTCAAACTGTGGGTTATCAGAGTCCAGTCAGATTCGAGACCAACCATATCCTAAAGACTTAAGCCCTTGAGCTCCACCTCCTCTACCCATAATCCTTCACCCAGGTAGGATTACCTCAGATCGAGTTTGCCCCTCTCTACACAAGCTTCCATCGCATAATATCAAAGGAAAGCACTAAAAACCCCAACAGAGGAGGAGCACAGTCCTCCCTGACTCAGTCGTCCCATGATCAAGAGACATATCTGCAGAGCAGGGACAGTTAGGAGGAAAGGTTAAACCAGTCAGAGACAACATGGATCTCTCATTACAAAGATTCCAAGTACTCAGTGATTACATGTAAAAATAATGCACAGTGTGACCAAAAGTGTCTTGGGCAGTCTGCTGCTGCTGTGCATAAATATAGTTGCAGATCCCTGGTTGTTTCACTTAATGCTATCTCAGAGGCTCCAGACTTAGTTATCAAACATTGCCTTATCCAGTGAAAAAAAAAGCAGACTGCAAGATCATTTTGAAAAGAAAGTGTACATCTCTGCAATATAACTCATCCTCCAGACGGTCTGTTTTCAGTCAGAGTAAAAATGTCATAGCAGACCACTTAAACAAATGCTGCTTCATCCCCCATGCATGGACGGTTAATCTAGGGTTTTCAAGTCCCTCATTTGGAGTTTGAGAGGGTCCCATCATTTAGACCGCTTTGCTTCTCCACAAAACTGTTATTTCTGAGGGGGTTCCCGTACAAGCAAGATTGGGTGGTGGGTGAGGAATGGGGTTTTGGTTTGCCTGTTATCTCATCCCTCTTCTGTCAGGGTCCTGATGAAAACCATGGAGGAAAAAGCAAGCCTTCTATTAACAGCCCATTCTAGGTGTGGTAACCTTGATTCTTCCTGCTATTAGCAGCTGAAGGAAGTGGAGCTGTACAGGTGAAGCTTGTTGAAAGATAGAGCATCTGCCTACACAAAATCCCACTGCAGGGACTGAAATCTTCTTTAGAAACCACTGTTTTTTTTTTCCCTTTGCTAACTGCAGTTCTTAAAAAGGTGCTGTTAAGCAAGAATAAAAAAAAAACAGAATAACTGCAGCGGCAATAGCAGAAATTACAAGTATCTGTTTTTTCCATTCCCCTCACTAATTAGGGTTCTTCGAAAGAATGTGTGTAGTGACACTAGAAAAATAAACAGAACTGCTGCAAGTAATTGCTGCAGTAGTTACAGTGATGTGACGTGTGTGTATCCATATGTGCACCAAATTGAGTACTGGGTAGGGTGAGGTTCAAGTGCATTCCGTTGAGTCTGACAACAGTTACCTTAAATAAATTACTGCTGCTATTGTTTATGTATTTCTTCATTTGATTGCAGTAATCTGAGATGTGCACAGTCAGTAAAGTGCTGGATGCGTTTGTCTGCTTCTGTGTGTGAATTTCTGTATGCGCACACACATACATGTTTGTATTTGAGTTTGTGTACATCTGTGTGAGACTCTTTGCCTTTGCATGTCTGTTACTATGTGTGTGTATGTATGTATGTATATATATATATATATATGTATATATATATATATATATATATATATATGTATACACACACATTAATTTACGTGTGTGTGTATATATATATATATATATATATATATATATATATATATATATATACACATATATATATATATATATATATATATATACACATATATATATATATATATAAATGTACATACATATGTACACACATCACACTCTCTCTCTCTATATGTATATGTGTGTATATATATATATATATATATGTATATATGTGTGTGTGTGTGTGTGTGTGTATATGGGTTCCCTTCAGATGATCAAAGTTTTAAAACTTCGAATTTCATATGGCTGAGACCATGTGATCAAAGTTTTAAAACTTTTAAATGTTCTGAACGGAGATCTACATACAGCACAGAATGGGAAATTTTCCCTTTTCCCTAATGTTCTGCGATCTCAGAGTTGGTATATTTAAATAGTGATGGGGGGGGGGTGCAGGGGGGCTCGACTGCCCTGCAAAAACATCCAAGAAAATGTTTTTATTTCAGATTTTCGAAGTTTTGAAACTTCAGTCATATTTGGTCATGGCCATATGAAATTTGAAGTTTTAAAACTTAGATCATCTGAAATGAATCTATATATATATATATATATATATATATATATATATATATATATATATATATATGTGTGTGTGTATATATATATATATATATATATATATATATATATATATATATATATATATATATATATATATATATATATATATATATATATATATATATATATATATATATATATATATATATATATATATATATATATATATATATATATTTTTTCCTATTGTATAGTTGAACACTAAAATGAATAATCTAAACATAAGAAAAATATTTAATGTATTAAAAGTTAAACATTTAACTAGTGTGATATTAATCAATTACATTTCATACAAAACATATTTCTCAGGTGTATGTCATGATAATACTTTAATAAAATTAATTTAATTACAGTCTAAAAAGTGTACCAGCTAGTACTTGTCCATCTTTTTTCTTTATTACTTAAATCTTGCAAATAATTATCAGAGATAAATAATCATGTAATTCCAAAATGTATTCCAGTAAATAAGCACATTTGGTGGTGTAATTTGTGTCTGTAAAGTGTTCTTTGTATGTTCTTGCAGTATGTGTAATTTAGAGGAGTTGAAGTGTGCTCTTTACGGGTATCTTGAGTCTGTGTGATATAGAAACGTCCACAGGTACCGTGAGCAACATAAATAACCAAATGTGTGTCACAAGTTATTGGCACTCTTATTGTGAAGGTGTCAGGTTCATAGGAGATTACTAGACTAATTGCTTAAGGGCCCTTACAAGCCTAGGATTAGTGATCTCCTATGAACCTGACCCATTTCAAGTCCTCTAAGTGGTTGCAGGAAATATGGAAAATATACAGCCTGCATTCATTTTCGGAGTACCAACTTTTTTTTATAACTAAGACCTCACAATGTGTGATCCAAGGTACATTTTTGGTTATAAAAACAAAGCTGGTACTCCACAAATGAATTATTTTTGGAATCAGAATATTTTCATAGGTTAATAGGCATTTACTAGGCTAAAAACCAAGTAGGTCCATCAGAGTGGGGTCTGACAATGCCCTGTATGCCAGGCATAATGCAGAAACAGGGCCTTGAGGTGGTTTGCATAGGGCATTTTACTTGCACCCTGTATTCTTTTAGTGTTGAACCTTTGTGGATATTCCAGTTGTTGTATATGCCTAGTTAGGTACATACCAAAGAGGACATTGTACTCAATGATATAACTGATGAATGCCAAATACAGTGGAACAATGACTTCCTTTGACCTAGATGCCATACCTTTGTTTCTAACTTGCGCAACATAGGATGATTTCCTTGCTACTGTAGACACGTGATGGTCAATTGATAGATTATTCTGTGTGTGTGTCTGTAAGTCCTTGTCTACTGGGTCAACTACAAGAGGTGTGTTGTCAATATGATAGTTACCAGGGAGTGGATGACCTCCCAAATAATACTCTTGTGCATTTCTTGGCATTTAGTTTTAGTCCATGGCTCTGACACCAGTTGTTTGTCTGTGTCACCCCTTCCTGGAGAATATTTGTGTCATTGTGGGATTCGGTGACAGCTCCTAATTTGCAGTCATTTGCAAATTTAGTCTGCCAGAGACCATTGACATTGGCCTTGACTTCAGAGAAGTAAACACCAAAAAGGAGCAGGCCAAGGAATGTCTCTTATGATTACAAGAAACCTTGAAGTGGTTAAAGTGTTGAGAAAGGTTTTTACCTCTTGTATATGTAAACTGGCATCTGTTTTTCAAAAAAGCTGTGTTTGATTGCAGTACACACCAATGTCTCTGTATTGGAGCCATAGGCTAAGATGAATCTAATATCTTGGTTCACTAGTGGAGCCTGATCTTTATATGTTAGAATGTCCTTCCTAGTCATTCTAGAAACCTCCCTCATATGTTCATTGACTGGCCTCACATTACCTTGTCCAGTGTTTGAGTATAACCACAAATACTCTTGGTTCGCATGAACGGGACCTTGGGTCTAATTTTAATTTGTGGGGTGGGTGACCACTGACAGAAGCCAAAAACGTATCCGTGTTAGTCTTGAACTTGGTTTGGTAATCTGTCAGTGTAGTACCTCGCAGAATGCGCAGTAGCAAAGACCGCCCCAAACATGCCTCCAGCCCTGTGGAGGCAGCAGCAGCATGATTATTCAACAGTGGGCAGAATTCAATGTAATTAATATTCAGCATCTGTGCCGAAAGCAACCCAATGTTTTATTGTAAACATTCAGTACCAAAAAATTAAATATTTTATTAGGGACATAAAACTAAAATGCGTGTTGTACATCACATTTCAATCAGTCAATCGGGCAGAGTTAACACAACCAAACTGTTTCTCTAAACGATACTGTTACATTTTAACAGCTGAAAATGTTTCCCAAAGATGCTAGCAGCACTGTTGCACAGCACTTGATCAGTGCTGAACTGGTCACCTGGCCTTTAAGGCATCCAAATCTGAAAAGAAGCGTGTGTGTGTGTGTGGGGGGGGTGCAGCGCCCCCACAAGGGGATGCAGGGGGGCTTGCCCCCCTGAAAAAGGAAAATAATGCTTTCTACGAGAATGGAGTTTGTTGTGTGCGTGAATATTTAGCAGTTTACATGACGTGACATATGAATTAGCATGCCTGTCAGTCTTCCTCGATATCCCCACGCATTTGGCGTGCCAGTCACTGAACTAAGTGTGAGGTACTACACTGGTAGATTACCCTTGTTTCTATATAGGCATAACAAACTGAGCTTTTAAGGCTGTAATGAGTGAACATATAAATATGAGCAGATCTGCATAACTGGGTGCAAATGCGGCACTCATCGCAATCCCTTTAAACTGTAAATAACGCTCTTTATTATACAGAAAGTACATTCCTATTAAGATCCAACTTAGTAAGTTGTAGCAGTAAGTCATAAAACTCAGTGGAGTATTTATGCACATTTTCCAGCCAAAAGTTAATTGCTAACAATCCATCCTCATGAGGAATACTAATACAGCAAAAATGTTTACATGCAGCGTACATAAGAGGCAAGATTGGTCGACTTGTACATCAGTGATTAGATCTATGAAGTTTGTGGTATCCTTAATTTTGGAGGTTAGACCTTCCAATAAGGGCTTCAAACATTTTTTCCAAACAAAATGACTATCTTCTTCTTTCGGCTGCTCCCGCTATGGGTCGCCACAGATCATCAACTGTTTCCATTTCTTCCTGTCCTCTGCATCTTGCTCTGTCACATCAACCACTTGCATGTCCTCTCTCACCACATCCATAAACCTTATCATAGGCCTTCCTCTTTTCCTGTTACCTGGCAGCTTCATCCTTAGCATCTTTTTCCCAATATACTCTGCATCCTTCCTCAGCACATGTTCAAACCAACGTAATCTTGCCTCCCTGGCTTTGTCTCAAAACCTTTCAACCTGGGCTGACCCTCTAATATACTTATCCCTAATCCTGTCCATCCTTGTCACACCCAGTGTAAATCTTAACATCTTCAACTCTGCCACGTCAAGCTCTGACTCCTGCCTTTTTGTCAATGCACTGTCTTCAACCCATATAACATAGCTGGTCTCATTACCGTCTTGTAGACCTTCCCTTTCACTCTTACGGATACTCGTCTGTCACAAATCACTCCTGATGCTCTTCTCCACCCACTCCATCCTGCCTGTACTCTCTTCTTCACCCCTCTTCCACACTCACCGTTACTCTGAACTGTTGATCCCAAGTATTTAAACTCATTCACCTTTGCCACCTCTACTCCCTGCATCCTCACCATTCCTCTATCCTCCCTCTCATTCACACACATATATTCTGTCTTAGTCCTGCTGACCTTCATTCCTCTTCTCTCTAGAGCATATTTCCACCTCTCCAAGGTCTCCTCCACGTGTTCCCTGCTCTCACTACAGATCACAATGTCATCTGCAAACATCATAGTCCACGGGGACTCCTGTCTGATCTCGTCTGTCAACCTGTCCATCACCATTGCAAATAAGAAAGGGCTCAGAGCTGATCCTTGATGTAATCCCCCCTCCACCTTAAATGCATCCATCACTCCCACAGCAGACCTCACTACTGTCACACTACTCTTGTACATATCCTGTACCACTCTTACATACTTCTCTGACACTCCCGACTTCCTCATACAGTACCACAACTCCTCTCTAGGCACCCTGTCATATGCTTTCTCTAAATCCACAAAGACACAATGCAACTCCTTCTGACCTTCTCTGTACTTCTCCATCAACACTCTCAGAGCAAACATCACATCTGTAGTGCACTTTCCTGGCATGAAACCATACTGCTGATCACTAATCATCACCTCCCTTCTTAACCTGGCTTCCACTACTCTTTCCCATAACTTCATGCTGTGACTGATCAATTTAATCCCTATGTAGTTACTACAGCTCTGCACATCACCCTTATTCTTAGAAATCTGTACCAAAACACTTTTTCTCCATTCCTCAGGCATCCTCTCACTTTCCAAGATTTCATTAAACAATCTAGTTAAAAACTCAACTGCCATTTTACCTAAACACCTCCATGCTTCCACAGGTATGTCATCTGGATGAACAGCCTTTCCGTTCTTCATCCTCTTCATAGCTATCCTTACTTCCTCCTTGCTAATCCACTGCACTTCATGATTCACTATCCGCACATCATCCAATCTTCTCTCCCTCTCATTCTCTTCATTCATCACCCCCTCAAAGTACTCTTTCCATCTGCTCAACACACTCTCCTCGCTTGTGAGTACGTTTCCCTCATTATCCTTTATCAGCCTCACCTGCTGCACATCTTTACTAACTCGGTCCCTCTGTCTAGCCAATCGGTACAGGTCCTTTTCTCCCTCCTTCGTGTCCAACCTTTTATACAACTCTTCATACGCCTTATCCTTAGCCTTCGCCACCTCTCTCTTTGCCATGCATCTCATCTCCTTATACTCTTGTCTACTTTCTTCATCTCTCTGACAATCCCACTTTTTCTTTGCCAACCTCCTTCTCTGTATCCTGTACTTCTTCATTTCACCACCAGGTCTCCTTGTCCTCCTTCCTCTTTTCAGATGTCACACCAAGCACCTTTCTAGCTATCTCTGTTACTAGCTCTGCTGTAGTTACCCAGCTGTTCGGCAACTATTCACTGCTACCCAGTGCCTGTCTTAACTCTTTTCCTGAACATCACTTCACAGTTACCCTTTTTCAATTTCCACCATTTGATTCTTGGTGCTGCCCTCACACTCATCCTGTTATTCTTGATCACAAATGTCATCCTACAAACCACCATCCTATGCTGCCTAACTACACTTTCCCCTGCCACCACTTTACAGTCTCCAATCTCCTTCAGACTGGCCCTTCTATATAAGATATAATCCACCTGTGTGCATCTTCCTCCACTCTTGTATGTCACCCTATGCTCCTCCCTCTTGTTAAAGTACATATTCATCACAGCCATATCCATCCTTTTCACAAAATCCACTACCATCTGACCTTCTGCATTCCTTTGCTTAACACCATACCTACCCATCACTTCCTCATCCCCTCTGTTCCATTCACCAACATGCCCATTGAAATCTGCTCCAATCACCAGTGTCTCACCCTTGGGTACAGTCATCACCATTTCATCCAACTCACTCCAAAATTTTTCTTTCTCATCCATCGCGCACCCAACTTGTGGAGCATATGCACTAACAACATTCATCATTACACCATCAATTTCCAGCTTCATAAACATCACTCTGACACTCTTTTCACCTCCAAAACATTCTTAGCATACTGTTCCTTCAGGGTAATGCCTACGCCATTTCTTCTCCCATCCACACCATGATAAAACAATTTGAAACTGGCTCCGATACACCTAGCCTTGCTCCCCTTCCATCTGGTCTCTTACACACACAACATACCAACCTTCCTTTGTGTCCATCATATCAGCTAGATCTCTCCCTATACCAGTCATACTGCCAAAATTCAAAGCCCGACCCTCACTATCACAGTCCTAGCCTTTACCTGCCTTTGGACATGCCTTCCCCCTCTTCTCCTCCTTCGGCCAACAGTAGCCCAATTTCCGCCAGCACCCTGTTGGCCAACAGTACTGGTAGCAGTCGTTGTTAACCCAGGCCTCGACCGATCTGGTATGTATATTATCTGTACTGTTGTCTGCATGTATGATTTGGAAAAATTTTACGCCGGATGCCCTTCCTGACGCAACCCTCCGCATTTATCCGGGCTTGGGACTGGGACGAAGAGATGCACTGGCTTGTGCATCCCCAATGTGATTTAGTTTAATGAGCTATTTCCCAAAACATGTGGTCTGCCTGGAGGTGCCAAAAGATCTTTATATATTTCAAGTAAAATATAAGAAGTCTGGGTAATTTTGTGTTTTAAATCCAATGAAATAACACTTAACTTTTCACAGTAAGTAATAAACTCCTCAGTTTTTTTCTCTTCAAAGTTAAAATTGGGCTCATAAGGTTACTTGCAATAATATATTGAATTTCTCGGCTGTCTTTTAACTTCAGTGTTGTAATCCTCCCAGTCCCAGGCAATCAGAGCTCCACCTTTGTCAGATAACGTGACAACTATAGAATAGTCATTCTCAAGCTCATACAACGTATTTCCTTGTTCTTCACTCATGTTACTTCCATGACCTTAAAAATATTCTCTCAAAATTTAAGTCCCTTATAAGCAAACTTTCAAAAGACTGCATAATTATAAGGGTGGTTAAAGTGAGATTTTCCACACTTAAAGGGCATGGCATCAAAACTAGATACATGTTTGGAATTGTCAGTGAAACAGATTTTTAAGTTCAAAAGTGTATGGAAAGATTTCAGTTAATTTTCATTAACTCAGAACTTTATTAGAAATGTTAATTACCAAATTTTTGCAGTTACCTAAATCTTTTACTTGCATTCATTGTGGCTGCAAAAGCTTCAAATAGATTTGTTTTTATGTTTTCTGCCCACTGCTCTTTCCTTCCTCATCCACATTTGTTAAAGGGTGACCTGATGCTGTCTCAGAATAAAGCCTGTTAGAATGTTATTGTTGTCAATTACAGAATCTAAGTCTATGTCTGTCACAGAGGTTTTAGCTTCATTACTGGTGGTGCTGCGGTAGCGTTGTCGCCTCACAGTTAGACGTTGCCTGTTCGATTCTCAGTTAGAGCATCTTCTGTGTGGCGACATGCGTGAATGGGCGTTCCTTTGTTGAAGGTTGTGCGTTAGGCCCAGCAAGCCAGTATGTAAAAATCTGCTGCCAATCATTAGCGGACGGGAGTTTTGCTGTGGCGACCCCTAACCGGGAAAAGCCGAAAGACACAAACAAACCAGATAGGGAAGGATCAACTTGATCATAGAATAGATCATGGTTAAAAAAACTCCTCTTTTTCTCTCGGGTCTAGTGGGGCCTTGGTGCAAATCAAAGCTAATCTCAGATTGTGTTTTCTGCCATTCTTATGTAGCACCCTTTTTATAATCAAGCCCTTCCGATATTACATTTCCTTTTTTTAATTTTATTATTGTACTTTTTCAAAAAGTCAGATAATTAGAATGTAAATGATAGTAATTTCTGATAGACCATTTGTCAACTAGTTTTAAATGTTCAGCTACAGTAAGACATCTGTGAAGTACCCAGTCAGTAAAGTGTTGGTTACATTTGTTTGCGTTTCTGTGCTTATCTGCATGTGTGAGACTTTCTGCACATGGACATGGATATACACATGCTCCCGCGCATGTGTTTGTGTGTGCGCACGCACGTGCATGTGCGCATTTGAGTTTATTTTTGTTCTGTTTCAGAAACTGTTAAGGTATGAGTATTTTTTAAATATATGTATGTGTGTGGGCGTTTTTAAATGCTTACATAAGTTTAATATTTTGGATTTATAAAATACTTCCTTTATTGACAGCTACATATCCTTCAGCAACTTTGAAACATTAGATGAACTATTTTACATCAAAAATATATAAAACAATGTATACTAATCACAAAACAAATATAGAACAATTTAATAGGTAGCTAATTATTTAAACACAATAATGCTTTTCAGAGTGGGCATTATAAGAAAATAATGGACTTTTCAGGGGTGGTCAAGCCCTTTACCTACTGCATCAGGATGCCTCACTACAGCCCTCTGACAATCCATTATTTCCGTGTAACACCCACCATGTCTGGCATTCTTGCTTGCTTAATATTAAACCTATGCGGACATTTTTTGCTTGTATAGTAATAAATATTCGAATAATGGGATCACTACTGCAGTGTAGACTCCCTCACACTTTCCCCCTTGTACATTCCATTCCTTTGGTGGTTAAAAAGAAGTGTATTTAAATTTTCATTCTTTGCTTGCAAGCTAGAAGATGGTCTTACCCATGCACCTCTCATAGACACACTTATTGAGGATGATCTGTTTTCCTAACACCAAAAGGAAATGAAGATGACAAGGCCTGTTCTCCTTTCTGTGCCTGCCATCAAGCTGATGCAGCTGGTGTGGGGAGGAAACCAGCCTGTAGACGGTGTGTCCAGAGTTGTGGAAGTCAGGTCAGATGGCTGGGCATCTTTCTGCAGGAAATTGTAATAAGTTATTTCACACCTGTGTTTTGATTGATCATGCTTGGTTTACTACTATTGTGTCCTTTGATATAACTGCAACTTGAGAAAGTAAAAGCTTCAGATAAATTAAAATGTGCATATTATCACACATTATTTGTTGTTACACTGTAATTACCTGGTAGTAACTGATTTGCAACTGTTTCTTTCTCTTCCCAGGTCACATCATTCCCTTCTTCCAAGTATGTTCTTCAACAGCTGCAGGAATTGGCTCCTTCAATTTTTTTTTACCTTGTGGACATCATCCAAGGCAAACTATGTGGATTCCGACTGCAGAAAGTAAGAAGACACTCTCTACTTTGACAGCATTTTTTAATTTGTTAATTACTCCATAGGCAATGTAATGATTTTTTGAAAATCTTCCCTCACTGTTCTTTTCCCCAATTCTGTCGGGTATATTTGGATCCCATTGCAAAACTACACACTAACATTCATACAGCAATGCATTCCAATGTCCTACCACCTTCTCATAGGTTTATAGGTAAATACTAGGCTAGCTGCCCTTGTGGACCATTTTAAGCTTAGACAGTTTCCCTTAGTGAAAATCAAGCCCTGTTATACTTAACCATTATGTCACCTTCCAAACATCAGTCAAGTATTTTCTGATTTCACTTTTAAAAGTTTTTCTTGCAGGCATTATCTGTATACATGCATGTCTTTTCTCAATCATTAGGTGTTTGCATGTTTCTAGTTTTTCCTTGTACTTGAAGTCTCCCAGTTCCTTTACCATTTGTGTAAACTTTGCAACATATACTCAACCTAATAGGTTTTTACTAAGCTTAATTGTAGGAAGACCATTGAGAAGTTTCACTGCATTACCTAACATGGTAGAAAGCTAACAGTGTCCCCCATTAAGAATACTTTTTCCACATATCCCTTTTGAAAAATGTGATTACCCTTCCAGGCATCCAGGCTGGTTTTAAAAGTTAATATAGATGTACTCTGCTTGAGAGGTAAGGGGAGCCTGTCCCAGAAATGGGGATATGCTGGGTTAGTTATCTCTCACAGCATCTAGTGGCATTTTTTTTTTTTAACAAGAAGCATCTTTATTAGGAAGTTCCAAGATGGCTGCACACTGAGTAACAGCTTGTTTCAAACTCTTCCGGTGTGAAAATAGAAACTCAGCGGAGAAGGCCAGTAGCCTTGTGTTTATGAGTGAATTTCAGTGACTGGCTGGTGGGTGCACTGTCTGGATGCCAGCAAAATGAAGAAATACAGAAGACCTGGAAAAAATCAGCTACAAAAAATGAGGAAGAGACACGGTCTAGGGAGAGTTCTGCAGCTGTTCAGCAAAAAGTAATGCAACCTTCAGACATGACTTCCAGTAACCTACAGGATGATACAAGACAACTCCATATAGACCTGGTTAAAATAAACAGAATACTGATAGATTATATCAACACAAACAACAAAAGGCTGGAATAAATGGAAGAAGATTTAAACAGATTTTCAGATGAGATGATAAAGCTGCAAAATCAGAGGTTGAAATGAAGAAAAGGCTAGCTGAATATGAGACTTCTCAGGAAGAGATGTTTAAAAAAGTAATAGAATTAGAGGACAGAGCATGTACGGAAAGTCTGAGAGTTTCAGCTATACCAGCGAAGCTGTAAGGACCAGACTGCATTAAATTTATGAAAGCACACATAAGCGACTGGACTGGTATTCCACAGCAGGATTTATTAGTTGAATGGGCACATTATGTGTATGCTCCAAATCTAGCTATAAGAAAGCAACCTAGACCTTTAATAGAAGGATGCAATCCTACCAGCAGAAAGAGTTAATTTTATCAAAACTGTGGCAGAAGGATAAAGTACTAAAAATAGGAGCAGAGTATTTGTGGAGAATGATTACTCATTGTACACCAGGCAGAAGAGCAGCAAATTCATTCATCTGTTCAGAGACTGTTGAGATGCAGGTGTGAGATTCAAGCTGCTGTATCCAGCTGTCTTTACTGTATTCTTCCCGGGAGGGACAAAATAATTTTTTTATGAAATGCATGCTAAGGAGGAAATACAAAAGTTTGTTCAACAAAAACTGAGCTGTGAAACAGAAGGAGACTCCGCTTCTTGTTCCTCTGGTAATGAAGGCCACAGAGAGACTGCACCTGTGAAACCTTTTCCAGTTTTTTCAATGGAAGATGGAGAGAAGGAAGGGAGCACAAGAGTTGACTAGAAGAATCGAGAGTCCGTTATATTTGTGAAATCTGACAGCACAAGAAAATCTGGAAATATTGGGCTTCTTCAGAATTGGTTTGCTGTGTAAGGGACTGAAGTATATGCCCTACTTCATGTCATTAATGTTCAGAAAAATGCTTTGGGGAGGGGAAGAAAGGGGAGAATGCTAACTGTAAGTAAAGAAAACACTTTCTTATCTTAATAGTATTGTATTTGTGTTGCATAGTTTTCTTTGCATGCTATTTTTGGGTGTAATTGGAAATGTAAACAGGTGCTGTTTATTTTTCTCCCCTCTTCTCTCTTCCTTCTTGCACAGATTTGAGAAATATAGGCAATGTAATAATTTTTTTTTAAAAGGAAGCTGGTTAAAGGGGCATGACAGAGTTCAGATTAATGTTTTGTTTTGTTGCCATTCTTGCATGGGGAAAAGACTGATTAAGGGCCTCTGTTTTAAGAGGGACAGCAAGTAAATGAAAAAGAATATTGAATAAAATTATAAGGCTTTCTTTTCTAGCACTTGCGTATATGTATACTAAGTAGCATTTCTGCAGCTGGTCTTCATGCCTCTATGGAGATAATCTGATAAAGAGAAACTGGAGACAGTCTGATGGAAGGGGATTGGCTGATGGAAAAGAAGAAAAAAGAACAGGGAAATTGGCTAGGACATAATGTTCCCTGAAAACAATTAGGGGTTTCCCAGCTTTAAAGATAATATAAAACCAATTAGACTTGAAGTAAAGTTCTCTCAGTTTTTTTAAATGCAGTGGGGATACTAATATAAACAGGTGCTTTTGATTTTTCTTATTCACCCTTCTCTCGTTTTCTTTGTTCAATTTTAAGAAATGTAAGCACTGCAATGGAAAAAAACAAAAAAAAAAGGACAAGGGGAGGAGATTGGGGGAGAGCAGAAAGGCCTGGTTAAGCGAGTATGACAAAAGAAAACTCAGTGTGCTTTTTCCCATGCTTGCATAGGGAAATGACTGGGTAAAAACCCTAGGCAGTATCCAGTAACTAGTTTATTACTAAGCATGAAAATGAGAAAGAATATTGAGTATTGCAAGGCTTTTTTTTTCTGATAAACAAGGTACCCTTAGCAGTTTTATGTCTGGTTTGCATGTCACTAGAAGACCATTCAGAAAAGAGAAATGGCTTGGACAAAGTGTTTACTGAAGGTATTCAAGTGTTTTCTCAAATGGGAGAGTTATACAGGTATACAAAATCAAATAACACAGGCAGTATCATGCATCTTAGCATGACTAACCGTATTTTTGGTTAACTTTAGCCCGTCTGTGTAGCTGTCAACTTAGAGCTTATGATGTCCTTCTCTTCTCATGTTGCAGTATTCTCACATGTGTGATTCCCCCGTCTCAGGTGACCCGAACGTCCGGCTCATCTACCAAAGCTTAGGCCTGGTTGCTGTCAGGTGCATGGGACATCAAACGCAGGGCCATAAATATGATATCTACATGCACAGACCTCAGAACTTCTCTGCCACATTCAAACGTCAGCTTGCTCGTTCTGATCCACGCTTCAGAAGATGATACAGATAAGTACCCTGTTGGGGAATCTTCTTTATTTTTGTTAAGGGCTTAGGTTGTTGTTGGTCTTTTAATAGTCATTATCATCTAAGAAGGGAAAGATGTAAGTGCAGTCAGCAAACTCCTCACAAAGATGCACACAAACGTTTTCTGCTTAGGCCAGTCCCACGACCATATGACCTGTAATATCTGTCAATTGTTTGTCCCTAAGACCCAACGGAGTTGTCTGGCAGCCCTTAAATTGTTTGTTGAGAACAAACGACTTAAACGCCTGGCCGTAAGTATGGATACTGAACCGGCCATCAAGGTGGAGCCGCCAAAAAAGAAGGCCAAGGTTTCAAGGTCTGCTACTGCTGCGCCTCCAATGTCGGCTGTCCCACCAGCTACTGGTCTAGAGGCTGAGGGACATCTGGAAGAAATGGCGACTTCGGAGGGTACCATGTCAGAAGCTGCCCAAGCTTCTCCAGTTGGCACGTCTGCAGAGGTTTCTGTGACGTCGTCCTTTGCCGATGTTGAGAGGGAGCCAGGCTTGCCCAGACAGCTGCTGTCAATTTCAGAACAGGGCTCCTTGGCTACAGGCCTGATGGCTGACACTAGGCCTTCGACTTCTCAAACTATTCCCAAGACTCCTTCTCTGAAGAAAAAACAGAAAACCAGGCATTTGTCTACCCCAGTGGAAGACCAGCCAGCCTGGCAAATGTTCTCCCAGTCCCTTGTTCAGGCCTTTATGGCCCTGCGGTCCACAGCCTCACATACTCCAGCTCTGCCTACCCTTAGTCCTAGGCCTGCCTCTGCCAGTTGCATTTCTCTTCCTCAGACTCAAGAGGAAGACTCTTTTTCCTCCTCCTCTGATGAGCTGCTCACTTACACTTTTCAGCTGGCCTCTCCCCTGGACAGGGACATTTGCTCTTTAGCCTATATTTGTTCTTTTGTACACCTTATCCTGGGCTTCATGTTCTGAGGTCTGTGCGTGTACACATCACATTTATAGACCCTGGTTTATGGCCCTGCGTATGACGTCCCACACACCTACAGCAGCCAGGCTTAAGCTTTTGTATAGGAGCCGACATCGGGTCGCCTGAGGCAGAAAATCCCACAGTATGAATACTGCAACATGGAAGAGAAGGACATCTATGGTTATGGTAAGATTTTACACAACTATTCTTTACAGTGTTATGGAATATTTTAAGACAGTTTCAGATCTTCTTGGGATACAAAATTAATAAAAGCTAAAACAAAGGTAATAGCAGTAAATTATGTACCCATACACAGATTCTTCCAACAATATCCATATTTATGGGGACATGATAAAATGAAGTATTTAGGAATATGGATTAATAATGACTCTGTGATGACAGCTAAAGATATGTGGGAAGAGACCAAACAGAAGACCATACAAAAATTGAGAAATTGGAAGTTTTGTTACATGGACATGGATACTAAGATACATGCCATTAAAATGTTTGTCCCTTTAGTCTTATACACAGGTCAGGCATATTTGTATCAACTGGAGGAGAAGTTGTGGATAGCATTAAAAAGAGTTGAAGGATTTTATCTGGGAAGGGAAAACAGCAAGGGTCAAGTGAGATAAGCTGATTTTTACAAATGGAACAAGGTGGACTAGGACTACCTAATTTAAGGAGGTATTTTAGAGAAACACTGTTAAGACTCGTTATACAGAGGACAAGCAGAAAACTGTAATTCAAAGTTGAAAGGATTGTTGCTGACACAGGGAGGAAGCTCAAAAAATAAGGAGAGATTGGGATTTTGGATGCATACTCTTAAGGAGTATTATATTCATAAAATAGCAGGGAGTATTCTAAGAACCAAACTAGCACAAGAATGGGGAAAAGAGATTTTGCGGATAGGGATGATTGTGGTCAGGGAAACAGATAATAGGCAAGAGGGGACTGGAATTTATTGGAGAAAACTGGCAATGGAGCAAAGGTATTGGAGCAAATAACTAGAAAGGGAAAGGTAATAGAATGGGAAGAGGCCAAGAATTTATTTGGACTGCAGGTAAGATATTTCCTTCCCTATCAAAGACTGATATCAGAGTGTAGGCAAAGAGAAGGAATCAGGGGACTCCTAAATGAAAGACCAGCACTGGTAGAGTTTTTAATAGAGTCTAGAACAGAAGCTGCCATTAAAAAAGGAATAATTAGTAAAGTGTATAAAATATTGCACGGTAATGATATGAATCAATCAGAGGAGCGTAGAAAGGATTGGGAAGAGAGATTGGATAAGCAATTCACAAAGAGACAGTGGAGGTATGTGTATATCTCTCAAATATGCAGCAAAATCTAGAAGATTTAGGATCTTTGCCTGATGTGTTTACATAGCTATGTTTATACCCCGAGTAGACTCCAAAAAATGTTTCCTCAGGTGGATAGCAAATGTTGGAGGTGTGACAGGCAAGAAAGAGGTAGCCGGGAACATATTTTTTGGGAGTCTAATGAGCTGGCAGACTTCAGGGATTCCCTGCAGGCCACTCTGTCGACATGCTGAGTGAGCGGATTGGACTGACTGGGGAGTTGATTTTTTTTTAGCTATGATACAAAATCAGAATTGCCTAGACACAGTAAAGCCTTGCTGAGTCTAATTATGGTGGCTGCTAAAAAAGCAGTTACTAGAAAATGGAAATCAAAGTCTAGGCCAACTTTTACTAGAAGCAGTGAATATAGTAACAGAGGTAAAAAAATGGAATTGGGATCTTTAGAAAAGGGAAGGAGCAAACCTAATAGGAAAAATGAGAATTGTGGGAACAATATATGTAGAGCAGGAATAAGGTTTAAGAGGCAGGATTTGAGTGAGCCATATAACTTTTAACTGACTGTGACTGGAAGGTTTATTGTATAATGTTTGCAACTATAGTTGTTTCAAGGGTGTATGTGATGTAAACTGTTTGCAGCTAAAGTAGTATTATTTTGTATGTTTTTCATTTATGTAAATGTAAGATTGCCTTTGTCATGTGTCAAAATTTAATAAAGATGTTTAGAAAAAATCACTTATGACCTAGGCAATCATGTATTTATATAAATGAAAACAAACCATATTGACATAATTTTAATTGAAAACATTATACATTGCTTATCTACCTAATCATCGTCAGTCAAACATTACATAGCGCATTCAAATCCTACATTCTTTTAAACCACATTCCTCCCCTGTATGTATTGTTCCCACAGTTCCCATTTTTTTTCCTATGCAATTTGTTTTTGTGCAAAAGCAAAATTTAAAGAAGGAAATCTGTCGCACCAAGAAAATATCAGTCTTGAATCGGAATATTATATAAAGGAACTTGAGCAGGAGGGAGTGTATAAGTACTTGAGAACTGACAAAGGATTGACAAAACATGAACAAATGCAAACAAAACTCAGTAAGGAGTAATTTAGAAGACTAAAATTAATACCGAAAACAGCCCTGACATCTAGGGGCAAAGCCCAAGCTGTAAACTAATTTGATCTTCCTGTTCTAAATTATAGTTTTCGGGTGACTAGCTCCAAAATGTATTGGATCTGTTTGACATAAAATTAGTGTATACCAAGATTATATATTCCTCATTCTAAAGGAGGTTTGGGTCTCCTCAAAACTGATTACATTTATAGAAGATTTAGGATTTTTGCTTGGAAATGTCTACATAGATGAGAATTTTTCTTCAGGTAGGCAGCAAATGTTGAAGGTATGATGGGGAAGAAAGGTAATTGCGAACATATTTTCTGGGATTGTAATGAGTTAGCAGGCTTTAAAGATCCCCTGCAGACAACTCTGTCAGCGATACTGAATGAGTATATTGTAACTAGGGAAATGTTTTTTCTGAGCTATGACACAGAATCAGAATTACATAAACATAGTAAGGCCTTGCTGAATCTTATTATGGTGGCTGCCAAAAAAGCATTTGCTAGAAAATTGAAATCATAGTCTAAACCAACTTTACTAGAAGTAGTGAATATAAGTGGTATGATGGTAAGCAGTTCACTGAAAAAATACAGTTTTAAATTATAGGAAATGAATAAGAGAGAGATTCCACAGCAGCATTAGGATATGAATGCATTTAATAGAACAATGCACAGTTTAATTTTATTTAATGATAACCAGTGCACTTTTTCTTAATGTTGAAAGATAATGTTTTCTTAAAGCATACAGGCCATTTCTCACATCTGGGCGGGACTAGAGATGAGAAAAGAACAGACAGCAAACAGTGTAAGTGGGAACACAGGCTGTAATGTGCACTTCAGCATGAATATCCTTAATTTTAGATTAAGTAATGCCTGTGGGTGCAGCTGTCAATGTGGGACACTTATTATCTGGAGGGCTAAACTTCATTAGTTTAGAATGTACATAATCGTGTGTGTTTTAAGTTAATAGGGGATAGAGGTGTTCTGAAAATGAGATTAATTTTCCTTTGATGGTTTTCATTAAAGGAAAAAACCTAGACAAATGTGACATAGCATCAAGTGCAGACGAGAAGAAACAGTTGTAGAAAAGATCAGCCTGCCAAACAGTAGTGTGTGTGTGTATGTAAGACAAAAAACTATCATGTCTAATAAGAGGGAGCAGTAGCTTGTTATCATAATAGCTACTGTATCCATATTATCTTAGAATGTAAATAGCCTTACAGGTGTAGACAGAAAGGAAATAAATCTGAATTATATCAAGACATTCATAGTGCAAATAGTACTGCAGGAAACATATCTGGAAAGAAATGAGCATATGAATTTAACAAAGAAAGGATTTCAGGATAGATATTCAGCAGAATATCCTGGTCAAATGAAAGGGGAGTAGTAATACCAATTGTTAGAGTGACTGCATTAGTCATAGAGGACAAGCAAACAAAAAATACAATAGTGGTGGATTTGTTGTAGTAAGGAGCTGCTGTCAAGGGAGAAGGATTATGCTGCCATGTATTTATATTCCACCAAAACCTCCAGTTATGAATCTTAAGAAATCTTTGGGAGACATGATCTGCTTTCAGCACAGTATGTAACTTAAGGATGGTGATTAAAACTTGATTTACAATAGCAAGGATGTATCGGGGAACTGGTAGGGAAAGTATTGCAAAATAGGATAGATTTCTGAAGAAATGTATGAAAATATTTAATCTGATGTTGTCAACCTTCATTCTTTCTTGACGAATGGAACTCTGTTCTGACTTCTTTGAACAAACTCGGCAGTTATACAGCTCGTGCCAGCCAAAAACTATCAAGCTAAGGCTCTATCCACAAAGCCCTCCTCCCCATTACCTCAGATCTCCTTTCCTGCTCTGAAAATGAGACGCTTCAGTCGATACTTTCCAACTAAGTGACTTTATTGTACTTTATTCCTATATAATCTGTCAAACCTTCTTCTCTTTTAAGTAATAGAGAATTATTATCTCTCCTTTTTATCCTTTAGTGCATATGTTTGACTTTTCTTTACCCCATCAAGATTTAAACAGTGTCTGGATTGTTGTAGAAAGATGCCCAATTCTGACGGTCCTCCCCAATGAACAAAAAATGCAGCAGCTGTTTTGCCCTAATTCCCCTGCACAGGGAGTCCCTTAGAGACGCACTCCTCCATAATTGGCCCCCGGGACTACTTTGTCTTTCCCCCTGTTCTGCTGATCCTCCCCATTTTTGAGGAAAGCCCAAAGGTTGAGAAGCAAAGTGATCCTCATTTCACGCTATTGGCCCCATCAAATCTGGTCCCCCCTTCCTTTGGCCTCACCTGGTTCACCATCCGTAGATTCTCGACCCGGCAGGGATTGGTGCATCCCAATCTCTACAATCTCAAGCTGACTGCTTGATATATCCAGTTCCATTATTGCCAGGTAGAACAGATAACCTTCTTTTGTGCAAAAAATTCTTCTGGCTTCTAATCAATCCTCCACTAGGAAACTTTGTCTTATCAAATGGAAGAGATTCTCAGTCTGGGCCTGTTTGAATAATACAAACCCCTTTTCAGCAGTGGTTGACAAGGTCTTGGAATTCCTGGCTTCACTTTTTGAACTAGATGCTTCTACTTCCACCATCAAAGTCCAATTAGCAGCCATCTCCAATTTTCGCAATGATTTTGATAACCATACCTGATTTCTCACCATTTCTGAAAAACATTTCTGAAAAGTGCTTTACGTCTAAAACCCCATTCAAGGATTCTGTGGCTCCTTGGGATTTGACCTTAGTACTACAATCTTTATTCCTACTACCTTTAATCTAGCAGCTACTTCTGATCTCAAATTCCTGTCATGGAAAACGCTTTTTCTGGTGGCCATCACTTCTGCCTGGAGAGTTTCTGAAGTATAACTTTTGTGTGTGAAGCACCCTTATATGATTTTTTTCACAAGGATAGGGTGTCATTAAGAACCAATCCGTACTTTCTTCCTAAAGTGGTCTCAGAATCTAATATTAATCAGACTATAGATTTGTCGGTCTTCTTTCCAAATTTTTCAAATAAAGGTGAATACTGCTTGCATCTTCTGGATGTTCACAGACAGTTGCATTTCTACCTGGACAGAACCAAACTATTTAGAAAATCAGATCAACTGTTTATATCCTTCTCAGGTCCCACTTTGGGTAAACTGGTCTCCAAAGTTACCTTGTCAAGATGGCTTCGGGATTGTGTTATCTTTATCTACAATCCTAAGAAACTCAAGCTGCCTGTGCCAGTTAGAATGCATTCCACCAGATCTGTATCCACTTTAGCTGTTTTCCATTCCAAGGCCTCTATGGAAGAAATATGTGCAGCCGCAACATGGGCCACCCCCATACCTTTATCACTCATTACAAATTGGATATGGTCTCCAGGTGAAGTGCATCCTTTGGCTCTATGATGCTCAGGAATGTACTTCCTTAGGGCCACGCAGGATCTAACATAGCTGGGGCACTCTGTCCCATTTGTCAAGAATGAATGAAGATTGACATCATCAGATAAAAAAAGTTACGTCTTTACCGTAACATTCCATCTGTTGTCAGTCTTCATTCATTCTTGGCATCCCACAATCTTGCCCCCTTCCAAAGGACTTCTGGAGGATTGGACCTTTGTTTAGGAGGTTTGTAGGGTTAGCCTTAGACAGTGTTTCTGTTTTCCTATACTTTGGTTCCAAACTCGATCTGAGGTAATAGGGAGAGGGGCATTGTGGGTAGAGCCTTAGCTCAAGAATTTTTAGCTGGTACGAACTGTATAACAGTCGAGCCGGTTCCAAGGGGTCAGAACTGAGTCCCATTCATGAAGAATGAATGAAGATAGACAGCACAGATGGAACGTTATGGTAAGGCCATAACATCTTTGTTTGGAACATGTTAATTCTTTAGTAGGAACTCAAGACAGAATTTCCATATTATTTGCCAAGGTACAGTAATTGGACAGAACTTTATAGAAATTGTTTCACAGGAACATGTTCATTTTTTTGAAAGCTTCAGCATACCTTAGATAACTATTTCAAATCATACACCGATAAAAACTAACATCAAAGTGCAGATTAATGAAGTAAAAATGGGACACTGGAGCTTTATCACCTACATGTTAAAAAGAGCTGAATTTAAAGAATAGGTAGTGCAAATTATTTGTGAGTTATTAGAGAAGATAGAAATTTCTTCAGAAGGAATATCTAGTGAGGAGAAGGATATAAACAAGAAGTAATATGGATTATTAAGAGGGGCTGACAAAAAGAGTAAAGTATTTTAGAATACGTTGAATATGTGAGAACAAGAGGAAAAGCAACTGCAAAGTACTAAAGAGAAAATAAGGGACTACTTGAATAAAATGCATTAATTTTTAAAGATGGCCAATGAGCAACTATTTTTAATAATGGCTGTAGAGCACAAAAGCCTTATACACAATGACTTATGCAACAGAAAGTAGAAAGGGTTTTCTCCAAACACAGGGAGCCTATGACAAGGAAAGGAGTAAAGATACTAGAGAAGTATTCGAGGTATTTTGAAAATTTTATAAAAATTGTATAAAGGAGAAGAATGTGGAAACCAAGAAAGAGAGCATAAATGGAGAAATTTATGGAAAACGTAATTATGCCAAAGTTGGAGGAGGATGAGGCTCAGCAACTAATAGATAAGATAGGAGAAAATGAGATAAAAGCAGTGATGTATAATCAATCTACAGAGAAGTTTCCAGAAATAGATGGTATTCCTGTTGAAGTTTGGAATTTGGGGGAAAGAAAGTCATAAAAATCTGGGAGATTTTGTTTAATAGTATTTAAAAGGCGAGGGATGCACCAGCATTTTTGAACAAAGGCTAACCACTTGAAATGTTGGGATCCACTACACTGAGTCCCGAAACACTGAAACTGAATGACCAATAAACTGTCTTACATATACTAAGTCCAGGATGGCATTTTCCAGAAATATTCCCTTTTCTCCAAGGTATGGAAGTCTGGAGGTTGGTATGTATAAGTCTGGGGGTGCGTTGGATCTTGCTGCCCTGAAAAAATAAAAGATTGAAAGAGAGGAGTGATCTTTGAGACTTGCTGCTTTTCTGGGTTTTCAGTCTTTTTTTTTTTGCTTTCTATCGGCATTCAACATTGAGTTGCCAGTATTTCAGTAGAGAGCTGAAGAAAGCTGCAGTGGCTGTATTACCCAAAGAGGATAAAGACCTAAGAACTGTCAGATCCAACTTTATATATACTATTTTCAATTTTTAACAGATATTCTAAAGTGTTTATGGCTATGCTAGTTAAAAATAGTGCAAAACTGTTGCCAAAGCTGTTAGCTATGCATCAGTTTGGTTGTACGGATGGGAGGCAAACATTTGACAACATTAACAGAACAATAATGATCCAAAGGGAAGGGTAAATGTCTAGATTAATGCCCCTAGCTTAAGCTATAAACAAGTTTTTTTGTAAGCAAGTAAGTTTCAAAAATAAGATATAATTATCAGAACCATGAAAAATGCTAAGTTTCTTACATTTGCAAAGATATTAGCTTGTTTTTTTTTCTATTAGCAGATGCTCAGTGAAAGTCAAGAAGTCTGCATCTGAAGGCAGTTGTACATTTAGTTTTCAGTGACGTTTACAAAGATTCATTACTGACTACTTTTGCATGGAGATTCAAACAAAAAGCAAAATTTAAAGGTACAGTGTGAGCACTTCAGTGAAAATAGTCTGAAGTTATGGGGGCATGAATAATAAATAGCCTATCTAGCAGTTTTAAAATGCTTTTATTGCATTTAATAGAACAGTGTACAGATTATTTTATTTAAAGATAGCAAGTACACATTTTCTTATGGCTAAAGGGAAATGTTTTCTGAAAGCATAGAACTGTTTTTCAAATCTGAGAGGGGAATAATGGTAATAAAAGAACAGAAACCAATTGATGTAACTGGAAACTTAGGCTGTAGCATGCACTTCAACATGGGTAACCTTAATTTTAGGTTAGGTAAATGCTTGTGGTTGCAGTTATAGATTTGGGGCCACTATTCCTCTCTGGTGGGTCAAACTTAATTTTTTGAAGATGTATATATATATATATATTTGTGTTTGTTCTAATTTAATAGCAGATAGGATTATTCTGAAAATGTATTTAGTTTTTTGTTTGAATCTTTTTATTAAAACCAAAGGAAAGTTAAAAATCTGTTCTTTAGGCAATGATTTTGTTAAAAATTAAGAAAAAGGAGGTATCTTTTTTTCTTATGAAAACAAGTAAGAATTAAAGACAAGAATGATGGAGAGTGGTGTAAGACAGCGGTCTCTAAACTTTTTTGGACCAAGGACCTGTTTCATGTAAGACAGTTTTCCACGGACCAGCCATTACGCACACATAATAAAGTGCATAATATTTATTTATTTATTTGACATTTGTTTAAAGGGGAGGCCAGACTAGACTAGTAGTCCAGGTTCAGCCGAGACCCAGGTAGAAAAGCTCCAAAGTACAATAAAAAGACAATTGTCAATAATTACCCCCCCAAAAAAAACAAAAAAGTAATAATAAATATATATATATATATATATATATATATATATATGTGTGTGTGTGTATATATCTTCTGCTTAACAGCATAACATTGATCTACTGTGGGTGAGCGGTATGTAAACCTAATGGCAACCTTATTGACTTTAAGTTTATAAGAGCAGTATTTAAAGTCTGTCCAGCATACCTCTCAACTGTACAGATTTTCACAGAATGTCCAGATTTTTGCCTCATAATTTTGGTCTGTTTCTCATAAAATTGTTGATCTGAAGTTGTTTTCTATTGTTCTTTAACGTGAGGGACTCTGATCCGTGATGGCTCCGACTCGGCTGCATACTCCAGTATCAGATCCAAAGTCCAAGCTCCTCCACTACCCATAATGCCCCTGTCTCCATCCTCCCCTCAGATCTCGTTTGCCGCTCGTCAGAACAGCAGCGTGATTCCTCAGTTCCAAGAAAGGTAAGTCGTTAATTTTGGTCTTTTTTCCTATCCTTTTTCTTTTCCTTTGTGGGTATCTTATCGTCTTTTCTTGCCTGTACCCTACCCTATCCCAGTGAGCATGCCGTCGGTTAAAAAAAAAAAACTCTTTTCCTCTCTCTTTTCTTGCCTTGTGGTGAGTGAGTGTGTAGTGTGTGTCCTGTCCTGTTGCCATGGCCGATATCCCCAAGCCAAGTTTCAGGAAGTGGGCACCAAGGTTCCCCATTCTGATCGCCACACTTTGTGCATAGTCTCCCTAGGTGCGCCTAACCTGGACTCCTCCTGCACTGTGTGGGCTTCAACAGCCTCACTTTGATCGACAGGAGGAACAAGTTGATTCTTAAGGGCCGCCTTCCTCCTCAGGCCTCTACCCCTTCTTCTGTCCCGGCTTTTGGGACTCCCACCAAGAAGCCCAGGGACAGGAAGAAGGCCAGTACTAAGGAGTGGGATCGGTCTAGGAAGTGGTCCCTGAAAGCTCTTCCTCGGCCAAGCCCTGGCCAGATCTGACATGGAGCTCTTCTTGACTCTGGTCGCCTCATTTTTCACCGGAGCTGGAGGCTTCCTGGGTTCCGTCCCCCCTCTTTCCCTCCCCTTGGCACCACTCCAGGCCCGGGTTGTTGGCTTCTTCCATCTGGTCCTCTTGGAGTTTATTTGAAGTAGAGGTGGACAGGATGATGCACAAATTTATTCGGGCCCAGATTTGATTGGGAGTCTTGCCTGCTCCTTACCCCTCTGGGGGTGGGAGTATGCAGTCAATGTTTCTCCCCATTACTCCTTCTCTGATCCAACCTCCAGTTTTGGAGTCATTGGGTCAGAGGTTTCCCGTTGTCAAGGGGGTCGGTGGCAGTGGGTCTTGGTACCTTGATGCCAACCGCTGCCCTGAGTGGTTTGGCTCTGACATTTTCGGAGCCAACAGACTCTGAGCCATAGTCTCAGCATTGGGTCTGAGGGAATGGCATCGAATTTCAGGCTTTCAGAGTCTGCCTTTCCTCTTGGAGCCTCGGCGCCGGGATGCTTGGCTCCAGCTCCTCCCTCGACGCAGGAGGCAGCAGATCTGACCTTGACCATGCCATCCTCTGGAATCTGCTTGCCCTCTCCCTTTTTTGGTGGTGGAAAGGGTTCTTTCAGCTCCTTAAGGATCCTTGACGTTTTCCTCCTCTGAGTCTATCCTGCCTCCCTCTTTTTCTGGCCTGCAGTCCACCATCCTACCCCTCAGAGACAGCCTGTCACTACTCCCCTCCTGGATGTTCCTGCATGGGAACTACCTGAAGCTTCAGAGTCCTTACCAGAATTCCCCCCTCGGAGCCCCCTCAGAAGCAAACGTGCAAAAGGAGGCAGTTGGACTCCCCACTGGAGTTCTTCATGGACGATACAGACTTGGAGGAAGGTGAGGGTTCCCCCCGATCACAGCCAGAGGGTCCCCCTCCGATCACCTCCGGAGGATATCTCCTTTGGAGACGTCATGGAGATCCTTCTGCAGCACAGTGGGTGGTCTACCCAGAAACGTAACCCATACGAGTTGGTATTCCTGGAGGTGTTTGGTGCAGAACCCTATACCTTCTGGATGTCCCCTTCCTCTGATCCTCTAGTGGACCAGATTTCTTCTACCGCATGTAAGGAACTGGATACAGTTGAGCTTATCCCCAGGCGCCCGGACAAGGTACTCCGTGTGCCTTCAGATAGGCAACACTGGTTCAAGAGGTACCCGGTCGATGCCATGGTGGTTGTGGTGGCCACCAAAAAAAGAGCTCATGCTCTTCAGTTCATCCTCTAGACAGAGAGTCTTGGGTGATGGATCATTTTGCGAAGCAGGCCTATGCATCAGCCACCTTCGCCTTGCATGCTCTGAATTACTTGGCACTTATAATCGGACTGCAGAAGGACCTGGTTAAAAAGGTCGCTGAGTCTGCCCCAGGGTCCATGTTAGCAGAGAAGAATGCTTTTTCTTCCTACATGGCCACTTTATGTCTATCTCCAATAAATCCTTGAGACTCCTCTCGCATGCTGTCGAGGGCACCTCTAGGTCAGCGGGAACAGGCGTGGCCATTAGGTGACATGCTTGGCTCCTGCTTTATACCTTTTCGGAGCCCTTTAGGGCATCTTTCATGAACACCTCCTACGATGGTTCCACCTTATTTGGGAAAACGGTTAGTGACACCTTAGTCCAGAGAGAGAAAGACTGCAAGACCTTGTATGCCATTAGGATCCACTTCTCGACTCCATAGATATATATAGGTGACTCTGTAGTCAGGCACACTGATGTCCCACTTACCAAGCTAAACAAGGAAAAGGTTACTTTCGGCTGCCTGTCAGGTGCCAGGATCTGCCACATAACCCACGCACTCAGGTCACTCCACAACAAGTACAAATATGACTCTGTCATTGTCCATGTTGGTGTGAATGACCTGAGATGTACCTCCCTGGACTACATGAAAACAGGCATGGAAGATCTCTCTGATCTTGTAGCCCAGGCAGGTATGACTAGCATTCTGCCATCGCCCAGAATTATACCGCAGTACAAGGACAAAATGATTGACTTCAACAAGTGGCTAAGCTTCTGGTGTCATTCTAGGGGGATCCAGTATCTTTCTGCTTGGGATGACATGGTCAATAGACCACGATGCTTTGCCACAGATGGCCTACACCTGCCGCCCCTGGGATTCCGGATACTGGCTAAGGCTCTTGCTTCCCCTATAGTGCCTTTTTTAGGCAAGATTCAAATAACAAATTCACCAGCGTAACAGAACAGGCAAGCAAAAACTGAGGGTAATGCTACTCAATGCTAGAAGTCTAAATCTCAAAATGCACTCACTCAAGGCACTCCTTAAAGGAGTACCGCACCCACAGACTCAAAAAACATGTTTAAAACGTCATGGCATGATGTTTCCTACACTTTAACAGCACTCTGGGATTATTTACAGGATTTTAAATATTTTTATATGTAATTCCAGACTCTGACCACCTGGAGGCTGGCATATTGACGTGGTTTGGATAAATCAGGTTGCCATCCAGTATCCCAGAAATCATTGTTTGGCTCAAAAATTTTACATCATGCAGGCCTCTGTTTGCCTAAAGTTCCTGTCATTTCATAGATGTTGCATGCGTACAAAGTACTGAGTAAAATAGAACAGTGTAAGTAACACTCCCTGCTGCTGGATGACTACTTAAAACAGAAACAGTGCAAATGCCACAGAACACACTCAAAGTGCTGTTTACTGCTGCCTTTTTTTCTAATTTAGTTTAAATGGCACTAATTTGTGAGACAATGAATTCCAGTCCATTTACTTCTCCCCTCCCCCATAACACTTAGCTTCCCTAGCTGTCAAAGTCCTGAGGTTAATTTGGCCTGGTAATTCCACTGATTGGCAGATCTCAGCAGGGTGCTTGACTCATGTAATTTAATCTTTGCTCTAGCATTTCCTTTGTTAGAGGGGACATTTTTTTGCTGCACTACAGCCATGGCCTTACTTGACTGCAATCACATCCAGTAAGGTCTTGCACCAAGGAACTAAATAATAAAACATTTATACTATTAACTAGTTTATTAATTTAAGTGTTAAGGTATCACTTCATGCTTCCACCTTGTTAAAAATTGAGATTTACATGTGCAAAGTGTGTTGGTATGCAGTGTTTGCCTTCATATGTTTTTACTCCACTGGTTGGTTTGCAAAAAAAAAAAAAAAACTTTTGCAGTGTCCCTGGATTTGTCTTTGTACATACAAACCACATTGCTATATTTCCCCTTCCTTTTTATTGTGTCCAGAAGTCACTTATAACAAAGTA
Source organism: Protopterus annectens (assembly GCF_019279795.1). Classification (NCBI taxonomy): domain Eukaryota; kingdom Metazoa; phylum Chordata; order Ceratodontiformes; family Protopteridae; genus Protopterus; species Protopterus annectens. Next base: position 351,024,861 of record NC_056726.1, read on the forward strand.
AATTTTTTACTGATTTTTTTTTTAAATAAAGGACATCAAGGTTAACTTACCTTGAATCAGATAATGGATGCCACTGCAAAGAATCACTGTTGAAATATTTGTGCATGGACAAAATCCCTTACTAAATATATTTACCAGCCTCCAGTTCAGTTGGTGCTATGGCTTTAATATACTGGTGTGTTTGCTCATGCCTTCCAAATATCTCCACCATTACATACCAGTTTTACAGTGTAGTAACCACCAGACATGCCCATACACCTTTAGCCATCAATATGCAGCTACTCCTGTTCATGTGAGTATGTGAATTCATTTTCAGACTTAAGGTGTGGAAGCTGCACTGAATAATTCTAGGTGCTTGTTCAGGTTTCACATGGTGCTTGCTTAGAAATACTCTCATGTTAAGCCACTATGAATATGTTGCACTGCCACCTCTGATACCAGGGTAATGTTTTAATCTTTCTATTCCCGCACTGCACACTAGCAGTATCTGGTGCAAATACAACAGAGAAGTATGCAAGCGATACACCACCTAAGCATCATTTGCCGTGCAGAATGTACAAGTATGCATACCAAATTTCTGTGTTTCCAAACATCGGTGTTACTACACTACTACTGAATAAAATGAACAGCACTCAGGCTGGGGGAAGGACAAGGGAGCCATGACGTCACAGAATGGGTGGGTCTTATTATTTTAGTTAGAATCAGATGACGGCTGTAGTGATGTCACTTTGGGGGATGGAACTGATTAAAAAAAAAAAAAAGGTACCTGCACTGCCTGGCCTCGATGATGTCAGTAATTCGGCGACTCCAGCAAGCTTTATTCAAACGTGAGAGAATCATTTTGTAATTGAAACCATCACAGTATGAGAAGGTAGGCTTCTGTTACAGAAGTAAGGGGAATTACAAAAATTTTAAATGCTTTATTGTTGTTGCTTTACAGAGGACAATGTAAATAGGGAGGAAAAGGGCCGTGAAGTTGAGGAATACATTAGAGAAACCTGTTGTACTCCTTTAAAATAGAGAACATCGATATCTATGCAGTGACTGAGACCTGGTTCAAGGCTCCAGAGAGCGCCCCTGCACTACCAGGCTACAACTCATACCACACTTTTCGGCCATGTAACCTGGACCTAAACACCAAAGGCAGAGGTGTTTCCATATTCATTAAGGATATCCACACCTCCAGGCTAATCTCTCAGCATAATGCATCTGAGGTTATCCAAATGCAACTAAGTCTGGGCAAAATTGCAATCCAAATTGTAGCTTGCTACAGATCCCCCACCATGCCCCAGGATTCCCATTCCTCTTTTCTTGATGTACTGGAAAATATTAAGGTTCAACGAAACACCCCAATAATGGGCAACTTCAACTACCCCACCATTAACTGGGAAAACTACTCATGTACCAACTCCTTAGCTCAACACTTTCTGGAATTCATAAACTCCAATGCCCTGGATCAACTTAACCACACCCACACCAGGGCCAGCAATATCCTAGACCTAGTCATTACCAACATGAGTGACCGGTGTTCCACACCTGAAGTCATCTCCTCGTTGGTCCGATCCGACCATAAGCTAATCACCCTTGATATCCACATCCCTCCCCCACCCCCATTAAGGAAACCACAGTAAAAAATTTCTCCAAAGCCAACTTCATGCTTCTTAAGACAGAAGTGGTGAACTTCATGACACCTATGCAGATGGACAATACAGTCACAACTGCTGAATCCTACACAAATGCACTCTATAAGCACTTACACGAGTGCATGGATCGTGCTATCCCAAACAGAACCAAGATGCTATCCTCCAAAAAAGGAAGCTATTCTGGTGGTCCCCTGCCATAAACAAACTGTACAACAGAAGGAAGAAACTGTTGCAAAAGAGAGTAAAATCCCATGAGTGGAGGAGATCCCTGATCAGCCTCAGTAAGAAGCTGAGATCCCTTATAAGAGCATTCAAAGCTAGCTATGGAAACAAAATCACCACTAATTCTAAGGACAACCACAAAGCATTCTATAGCTATGTCAAGAATCTCAATGGCAACACCCAGATCTGCTCTGAGTTACAGCACAACGGCATGAAAATTACAGAACCAACTGATTTTGCCA